>NC_133862.1:14498742-14522994 GCF_044706935.1 Curcuma longa | reverse complement strand
CGAACTTTTGGGACGAAAAAATTTCGTCGCCAATTAGCAACGAAATTTGGGACAAATCCATATTTCGTTGCTAATCTGCAACAAATTTTGCGACGAATCCAATATTAGTCGCTAATTTAGCAACTCAATCAATTCGTTGCTGAGTTTGTTGCAAAAAAATAAATCGTCGCTAAATTAGTCGCAATTTGGCAACGAACCGAATTTTCGTCGCCAAATTGGTGACGAAAATCTTGTTCGTCGCCAAATTGGCGACGAAAATCTTGTTCGTCGCCAAAACGGCAACGAATATGATTGTTCGTCGCCAATTTGGCGACGAAAATCCAGTTCGTCGCCAAATTGGCGACGACAATCCTGTTCGTCGCCAATTTGGTGACGAAAATCGTGTTCATCGCCAATTTTGGCGACGAAATTTGATTGTTCGTCGCCAAATTTGGCGACGAAAATCTTATTCGTCGCCAAATTGGCGACGAATTTTATTGTTCGTCGCCAATTTTGCAACAAATGCTGGATTCGTCCCAAACTTAGGGACGAATTCTGGATTCGTCCCAAAATTAGGGACGAATCCATAATTCATCATGAAATTTTGGGACGAATTCTGGATTCGTCCCTAATTTTGGGACGAATTTTCGATTCGTCCCTAATTTTGGGACGAATCCAGAATTCGTCCCAATTTTGGGACAAATTTAGGGACGAATCTAGAATTCGTCGCAAAAATTAGGGACGAATTCCAGATTCGTCCCAATTTGGCAGTTAGGGACAAATGCTATAATTTAGCGATCGAACGCGCGTTCGGTCGCTAAATTAGCGACCGAATTCCAGTCGGTCGCTAAATTATGAACTCCGATTCGGTCGCTAAATTATAATTTAAAAAATTGATTTATAGGGATGAAATTTTACGACGAACGGAGAATTCATCGCCAAATTGGCGACGAAACTCGCTGTTCGTCGCCAAATTGGCGACGAAACTCGATGTTCGTCGCCAATTTAGCTCCTTGCCCAATTGGCGACGAAATACAAATTCGTCGCCAAATTTTGCGACGAAATTTTCAACGAAACCGAGTTTCGTCCCCAAATTTCCCCGATTCCCGCTCCTTGCCCATAATTTTGACAAAACTTGGCGACAAAATCTTGTTTCATTGCCAAATCGACGACGAAATTCCGTTTCGTCGCAAAATAGCAACGAATTCTGCGACGAATCCATTTCGTCGCTAAAATTTTCACTTAAACCCTAGATCTGGCCCGATTCCCACTTACCGATTTTCTCTTCCCCTCCTTTCTCTCGCGCGATCTGTTCTCGCTGCCGCCGGAAACAGCCAAAAATTAGCCACAGCTTCTCTCCTTTCTTCAACGAAGGTAGATCCAAGCTAGGTAAGCGATTTCCCCCCTTCTATTCCTTCTCCATCGCGCTGCTCGACGCTGCATAGGTTGACGAAGCGACGCCTGCCGACCGCGGCGGCTACTGGCCGCTGGCAGCGAGGCGCAGGCTGCGGGTGCCGGTGGCCGCAGCGGCTGGTGGCCGCGCCGACTGGTGGCCCGATTCCCACTTACCGATTTTCTCTTCCCCTCCTTTCTCTCGCGCGATCTGTTCACGCTGCCATCGGAAACAGCCGAAAATCAGCCACAGCTTCTCTCCTTTCTTCAACGAAGGTAGCTCCAAGCTAGGTAAGCAATTTCCCCCCTTCTATTCCTTCTCCATCGCGCTGCTCGACGCCGCATAGGTTGAGGAAGCGACGCCTGCCGACCGCGATGGCTGCTGGTCGCTGGCAGCGAGGCGCAGGCCGCGAGCTCCGGCCTGCCTTCTCCATCGCGACGCCTGCCTTCTCCATCACGCTGCTTTACCAGGTTTTCAATTTTTAGGCAATCTCATTTTTTGTTAATAGTTAATTTATTTTTTAAGTACTGATGAAAATCTTTGTTTTTCTATGATTTTAATAAATGGAAGATAACCAGGGTATTTCTTTGACATGATTTTTTCGCTGTTACTACTTGACAGAAGAGGCAAGTGCTTCCTAGGAGTTCGAGCTCGAGGCCGCGGTCTCTAGTCGATCGGGTCATGCAGCCCCAGCAGCTCGTCAATCAGGTCGGTTGCTAGCATCCCTTTCCTTTGGTTTCTCTTTTTTTGTATTGGATAAGTAGATCATATGTCTTCTTTTCCAAAGTCAAAATGAACAATCTATACATTAAAAACATGAGCTTGAGGTTTGCTTGAGATTTTGGAAAGTTTGGATTCTCAAGTACAATTCGAACTATCTATTCAATTCAGATTGATCATTCTCATTCAATTCAGTTTGGAAACCATTTTATTTATTATTGTAGACAAGTGGCTATTTAATGTGAATGAAACTCGTTTGATTTCATAGTGAAATAATACTAGTGAGAAAATTCACCAGTATTTTTAAATTTAAAAGATCACTGCAGATATTCCGTATCCAACAAGCTATTGTTCAGCACATGGTTGGTCCAACAAGCTATGGCAACTTGGTAATTCTCCTGCTCATGTTTGATTTCTGTTGCAACTTTAGCACCTGACAGTTCATTTAACAACTACCTCAGTTCTCTATGATTAATAGCCTCTTTTAAATGTTTGTAGATAGCTGGTGCTTCACTTTTTGACATTTTGTTGTTGAAATACAATTCAGTGACTTGCTTAAAACTTGCATGTGGTATGACGGTGTTTGTACAACCTGTTCTGGTAAATCTTTGAGTGCTTCACTTTGGTAATTATTCTTATTCTTATTTTGTCTCAGTGCCGTTGGGGATGCTTGCGTGGCGATCGGTGAATGGGTCCACAATTCTCAAGTAGAGACCTCACTTAGCAGCAGTCTCTGGAGAATAAAATCTGACATTGTACCAGAGTAAAGAAGTCATCATCCAGCTTGTTGATGTACACACGTTGATATGATGTTGGTTTGGACTTATAAACATGTACACATGTCTATTGTTGATCTTTGTATGTATTGTAGCATTTGGATCTTTGTATGGATTGTATCATTTGGATCTTTGTTATTAATGTTATATGGATGTTGATATTGAAATGAATTTTGTTATTGATTGTGTATTATATTGTGGATGTGGATGTTAATATTTGCGACGATAGATTCTATATAATTTGTGAATCGATCCGGTTGGATCAATATTTTATGTATATATGGAATAATCAATAAATAAGTAGAATAGGAATTATTTTTCAAATTTTGCGACAAATTTTACGATGAAAATGGAATTCGTTGTAGATTTGCGACGAATTCTGCGACGAATTCTGCGACGAAAATAAATTCGTCGCAAATCTATCGTAGTGATATTTTGCAACGAAAACTATTTTCGTTGCAGAATTCGTCGCAGATTTGCAATGAATTTCATTTTCGTCGCTAATTTGCGACGAATCATATTCGTCGCAAATTAGTGACGATACAAATTCGTTGCAAATCTGCGACGAATTCAGATTCGTCGCAAATCTATGACGAATTCTGGTTTCGTCGCAGATTTGCAACGAATTTTATTCGTCGCAATTTTATTCGTCGCAAATTTGCGACGAATAAAAGTTCGTCGCAAATTTGCAACGAATTCTACGACGAATTTAAGTTCGTTGCATATTAGCGACGAATTCTGTTTTCGTTGCAGATTTGCGACGAATTTGATTCGTTGCAAATCTGCGACGAACATAAATTCGTCGCAGATTTGAAACGAATTTGGCGACGAAAATAGCTTTTCGTCGCTAAAATTTGCGACGAAATACAAAATTTTCATCGCAAAAATTGGTGACGAGTTTATACCAACGAACTAGGATTCGTTGCAAAGTTCGTTGCAAAACGTTTTGCGACGAATTTTTTTTTAAAATTCGTCGCAAATTTCGTCGCTAATTAAGGGTTTTTTGTAGTGTTTCCATAGAATGATCTAGTTCGAACTCCTAGGTTAGGCTCACCCAATATTTGGTTAATTAGGTGGGTGATTGGCTCGTGATCTGGGTGCTCGTGTGGTATTTGGTTTGATTAGGTTTGGGTCAGTCCTATCTTTTGGTTCGATTATGTTTGAGTTAGGTTGAATTTCCTCTTCTTCTTGGTTTTGTTAATTATTAAGTTGTTCATTAGGTTGATTAATGTTACTTTCTTCATTCAATATTATATTTATAGTTTCTTCAACTTTTAGGGTATCCTTGTTATAGACCCTATATGCCCTACTAGTTGTAGAGTAACCTAAAAATATTTCCTTAGTAGTTTTGGATGTAAATTTTCCTAAGTAGTCTTTTGTGTTTAGTATGTGCACTTTACATCTAAATATTTTTAGGTAATTTAAATTGAGTATTTTATTGTAATATATTTCATAGGCAGTTTTATTATGATGTTTATTAATTAACATCCTATTTTAAATATAGCAGGCAGTGCTTATTGCCTCAGCCCAGAATTAATTGATTAATTTGTATTCATTTAGCATTATTCTAGTTGCTTCTTGTAGAGTCCTATTTTTTCCTTTCTACTATTCTATTTTGTTGTGGGGTTCTAGGACATGAAAACTCATGGTGGTATCTATTAACTTGATAAAATTCATTAAACTTAGCATTTTCAAACTCTCTACCATGGTCACTTCTTATTCTTTTAATTTTTATATTCTTTTCATTTTCTATTAGTTTGTATAAGTTAGTGAATTTTTTATAAGTTTCATCTTTAGTTTTTAAAAAATTTTATCCAAGTGAACCTAGAGTAGTCATCAATTAAGCAGTACTAGTTTCCGTTTAGTGACTTAGCCCTATGTGAGTCAAAGAGGTTTAAGTGTAGTAGTTCAAGTATTAAATTTGTTTGATTTAAGTTAGTTACTTTGTGGGTTGATTTTGTTTATTTACCTTGTTGACAAGCATTACAAATTATGTTTTCTAAATTAATTAACTTAGGTAGACCCTTAACTAAGTCATTTTGACTCATCTTTGATATGAGACTTACATGAGTGTAATACATTCTCCTGTGCCACAACTTATTTTTCTCTTGTTGCGTCAATAGACACTTAGTTGAAGAGTTTGGTAGGTCAATTTTGTAGATATTATTTTTTTCTAATTCCCTTAAGTGTTATGTTGACCCAACATCCATTGAGGGTGTCCAATTCACCCTGAGGGTGTCACACCGGGATGTACCCCACTTGGTGATAATATAATAAAAGAAATCTAATCTAACCATATACAGAATAATCAAAAAATTCATTAACTGCATGTATATCATATGTTTCATGGACAATAAAATATATATATATATATATATATATATATATATATATATATATATATATATATTTCATACGACAACCGATACATATAAAATGACATATGAACAAAACGTAAATACAACAAAACGAAACTAAAACAAACTAGGAATCAGCACGTTGAGATCTCTGAGCAACTCTAAAAAAAGTTGAACCAAATATAATATCAAAAGTGTGTCTATGCCTGCAAAATTGGAGGCCAAAGAATGCAAACAGTTAGCCAATGGCTATGTGGGTAATCAGAAAAGATGTGCATGAATTTAATCTTATTTAAGAAACCAAGAGAATAGAGTAAATCACAATTTCTTATCACAACTTTAAGTTTTTCTTAAAGCTTTTCATTTATACATAACTATAAATGGATCATTATCTTCAATTATCATTATATGGAATCATATAATATTTTTATATTAGAATTTAGAGTCTCAACTTGGATAAATATTATGATCATGTGAGTATCAACATGTATATCTATATCAATGGTATAAGTCTAATAACTCCACTAAAAAAAAAAAAGATTTTTTTATAATGAATAAAATTCTAATTAAAACACTGAAGCCAATATCATCAGAGTGTACCAATGTCATATATATATATATATATATCAATGGTATAAGTCTGATAAATCAACTTGGATAATATTTTTATATATACTAATAGCCTTCTCAGAGTATATCGTCGCATACGTTATCTAACGTATGGGCTAAAAGCCCTCACCGGTAGAAGACATGATAAACACTGACCGCGGGCGATCGTGCTACCACAACAACATGTGGACGGTTAGGCACTGGACTGCGGGCGACCGTGCTACCACAACATATGGGAGGTCAGGTACTCTGGTATAAAACTAGGCTCATAGTTTTCACCCTTTTTTGTATTTTCCATTCTTATATTTATTATTTCTTTTTACCAGTTATCACGATTGTTACATTCTCAAACTATATCTTCTCGATTGGTCTAAACGACCAACTCGAGTCAACTTTTAATATAAATTTTATTTTTTTATTAAGGTATCATCGTAAGATTTGCAAGTAAAGGACAAGTATCAATAAGATGCAATATCAACAACAATTTAAAGACAGGTATCAACAGAAGAGTGAGTCAGAACATCCATTTAATTTTGAAAACACCCTTTCCCATCCTAATCCCCATATGAACTCATATGTAAACAGAAAATAATATCAATTATTTACCCTCCAATGGTTTAATTATTTTAACCTCATTTCACTATTTTAAATATCATTTTAATCCCCTTTTTGAAAATAATTATACAAGTATATATAATCCATTTAATCTATTTATTCATGCACCAGGAAAATATACAAGTCAAAAGATAGAATGTACCTACTTTATGTACACCAAAAGCTTCGAGTGTCAGCAGATCAACGAGCTCCGATCAAACTCGTATCTACAAATATAATACAACAATAACTCAAATACTCAAAATGAGTAATACTCAATAAGAATCATGACATAAAATCTAAATATTATCTACGACTCAAAGCCGATAGATCATTATTGATCCTGCTTCCTACATGATATTCCCTTTTGATCTAAATAATCCCATTACCAATATGGAAAGACTATCAAGACAAGGAAAACAAAATGATATCAGACTTCACCTTGAGCAAAATTGCCCCTATTGTTGATGTTGGAAATCAGGAAAAAAAGTCGTTGCTAGAAACCTTGTGGGAAATAGGGAAAAGGGATTGTTGTACTGTTGTTGGCTGAACCAAACAAGACAAATCAAACGGTGAAATAGCTGAAACGTTGAAAGAACAAGAAAGAAGAACCTTTCCTTTTCGCCGGTGGCCTTGATTAGCTCCAGCGAAGGCTCCGACGGCTGGTTGGACAGCAAGGGAAAAGAAAGCAGTAGCTAGGGCTGCTACTGTGGGTGTTGTTGTTGGCTAGGAAAACAATGAAAGGAAGGGGAGAAGAGGTGGTTGCTTGTTGCTTGAGAAGAGGAGAAGGAGATTAACTAAGGTTCCTTCTGCTGCTGGAGAAATTAAAGGAAAACAAAACAAAAGGTGAGCAAGGAAGCAGGTGTTGCTGTTCGTTGATGAAGAAGAGGAAGAAGCAGAGTGGAGTGGGGGAGCTACTGGGGTTTGATGTTGCTAGAAGGAGAAGAAATGGGGAAGAAGAAGAAAGAAGAAAAGGAAGAAGGAGGAGGAGCGATCGGTGCTTGTATGGCGGTGGCGTTTTATTGCTTACGCGAGAAGAAACGGGAAAACAAAAGAGGGAAAGAGAAAGTTTCCTCAAAAATACTTTAATTTATTTTAAACCGATCGAACCGGTTTAAACTTTAAATTTGGTTCGGCTACAACTTAGGCAAATCAACTCCAAATCAATCCCAATTTGATCCAACGTAATCCTTGTCTCTGTGCCTACCGGTTGGGTCTAGTTCGAACCCGATCCAATTTTACTTCAATATTCTTACTTCGTGTTCAATTATTTAATCGTTCATTTGTTATTATTATATTTTTTTGTTTAAAAAAATCTAATACCTAACATCCTCTCCCAGTAAAAGAAATTTAGTTTCCAAATTAAAGTAATTAAGGAGAATCGATACCTGAAGAGAATAAATGAGAATATTTAGTGCGCATATCATCCTCATGCTCCCAAGTTGCTTCTTGATCGGAGTGGTACCCCCATCCAACCTTCACGAAGTGGATGCATTTGTTCCGCAATCGATGTTCCTTGTGATACATAATATGAACTAGAAATTCTTTGTATGTCACATCAGGCTGTAGTGAAACTGTAAGGTCTTCTAGGACATATGTAAGATCCGAGACATACTTTCGCAGCATAGAGACATGAAAGACATTTTGCACTCCTGTTAAAGCCAGGGATAATGCAAGTCGGTATGCAACAACATTAATCCACTCTAGGATCTGAAGAGGTCTGATGAATCTGGGAGCCAACTTTTCTTTTAGTCCAAATCTCTTAACTTTTTTTATGGGTGAAACACAAAGAAATACATGGTCATCCACTATGAATTCTAACATTCTTTGTTTTTGATCTGTATAATTCTTTTGGCGCCTTTGAGCAATCAACAATCTCTGTCTAATAATCCACACTAACTCAGCATCCTGCTAAATGCTCTGTGGTCTCAAGTATTGGCGTTCACCAATCTCATCCCATAAGATAGGAGATCTACATGTTGCTGCCATAAAATGCTTCAAACGGTGCCATCTGAATAGTAGAGTGGTAACTGTTATTATAAGCGAACTCTACCAAATGTAAATGATCCTCCCAACTACCACCAAAATCTAAGGCACATGCACGAAAAAAATCCTCCAGAGTCTGGATAGTACGTTCTGACTATCCATCAGTTTGAGGGTGAAAAGTAGTGCTAAAGCGCAGTTTAGTACTCAGTGTCTTCTGAAAACTCTGTTAGAATCTTGAAGTAAAGCATGGATCCCGATCAAAAATAATACTGAGGGGAATACTATGGAGTTTAGTAATCTCCCTACAATATAACTCTGTTAGACGGTCTAAAGATTCTATCCTACGAATCAGTAAGAAATGTGGCGATTTGGTTAATCGATTAATGATCACCCAAATTGAATTATATTTCTTCTGGGTCCTTGGTAGTCCTGTGACAAAATCCATAGTGACATGCTCTCACTTCTATTCTAGCACTATGATCTTCTAAAGTAACCTGGCTGGTCTCTGATGTTCAATCTTAATTTGTTGGCAAACTAGACACCGAGCTACAAAATTTGCAATATTTCTTTTCATACCTTTCTACCAATATGATTGCTTCAGATCTTGATACATCAGAGTACCACTAGGTGGACTGCAAACCTAGATAGATGTGCTTTTTGAAGGAGATCTTCCTTAACAGGGTGTACTTTTGGAACACACAACCTACCTCGAAATCACAAAGACCCATCCACATCACAAGAAAAGTCTAGCTGGGAGCCTAAATCCAGCTCACTAGCTATTGATCGAAGATACTGATCTTCCACCTGACTTTCCTTGATCCGCTCAACTAATGAAAATTGTGCAATCAAGGAGACCAATATACCAAGCTGTGTTTGCCCTACCTCAGTCAAATACTGATTTTGATGATTCCCATTTGACAACCGCTTTAATCTTCTGGAGTTTACTGAAATCTTTTTACTAGAGATTACATGCCTTAGAAATCCCACAAAAGTAATCCAAAAGCACATTTACTGAATTTTGCATATAGTCGTTCATTTCATAATGTTTCTAAAACCATTTTGAGGTGTTGTTCATGCTCCTCCTCTGACCAAGAATATATCAAAATATCATCAATAAAGATAATTATAAAATGGTCTAAATATTTCAAGAATACCTTATTCATCATATCCATAAAAGCTACAGGAGCATTAGTAGCCCAAATGGCATTACCAAAAACTCATAATGTCTATATCGAGTATGGAAGGCAGTCTTTTGAATATCTGAATCTCTAACTCGTAGCTGGTGATAACCTAATCTCAAACGACCTTGAGTACATAGGTACCCTTAAGTTGATCAAACAAATCATCTATCCTAGGTAGAGGATACTTGTTCTTGATAGTTATAGAGTTTAACTACCTATAATCAATGCAGAGCCTCAATGAACCATCCTTCTTATTAACAAATAGAATTGGAGCACCCCAAGAGAGACACTAGGATGAATGAAATCCTTGTCTAGTAACTCTTGAAGTTGAACCATGAGTTCCTCCAGTTCTCTTGGTGTTATCCGATATGGAGCTTTTGATATTGAAGCTATGCTAGGTAGCAATTCAATTGCAAACTCTACCTACCGTCGAGGTGGCAAGCTAAGAAGTTCATCTGGAAATACATCAGGATATTCATGAATTATATGGACATCAGAGAGTCAAACAGAACTATCTACATCGAAACTCACTAAAGATATGAGATATCCCTCACATCCCCGAGCTAACAACTATTGAGCCTAGAGAGCTGAGATGATAGATATCCCTCGATCAATGATCCCTATAAATTCCCATGATGGCTGATCTAAAAATTAAAAGGTCACCGCTTTGGCTCGACAATCGACAATGGCGTGATGCTCTAATAGCCAATCCATATCCAAAATTCAATTATCTCTAACACCTGTAGATCCACTGTAAGGATATGACTGTCGAAATTCAAAGGGCAATTCTTGACTTCCTGATTTGATCTCAACACTTCACCTGATGGTGTCAATACTGCTAATCCATAAAATCGAAGGGTTGGAACCCTCCCAATATTACATACGAATTTCAGAGAAATAAAAGAATGCAAGCTACTAGTATCATCAATATATCTATAGAAAAATTATAAACTGAAATAATATCTTGGATAACTGATCCTCCAGCTCGCTGTGTCTCCTCACGAGTCAAGGCATATACATGTCCTACCTCAGGACCTGACTGTTGAGCCTGTTGGATAGAAGAAGAGGGTTAACTCTAATCCTGTGAAGGCTGGTATGACTAGGTCAAAGGCTGATAAGACAGTGATGGATACTACTGGGGTGGGGGTAACAAGTACTGCTGAGGTGGAGGTGGTAGGTATTGCTGGGGCAGAGCTAACAAATACTACTGAGATGGAGCTGGAAAATGTTTCTAAAGTGTAGGTACAGAATGATGCTCACTCCTCACTTGGGACTATAAATGGTAGAGTTGTTATCGTGAAGCAGAATGCGTAAGTAGGGGATTTCGTTGTTGGTACTACTGAGACCTCTGTGGACCTCTCTATTGTCGAGACTATGGAGGTCATGGTGTAGGTCGAGCTTGTTGAGATTTTGATCCTCTGCTTTGATGTTGTGCTCTTAAAGTACAATCTCTACTCATATGTCATGGCAATTTACAATAAAAATAGATATTCTGATCTAGTAGACACTCTGACATTTGATGGTTTCATTTACCACATTTCAAACACCACAAGGGGCTCGTCGTAGCTATAGATTTTTTATTCCATTGTGAAGATGGACGAGAAGATCACTGTGATATCTTGGCCACCTTTTATGACCATAAAATCTCTCTAGTGGTATCTTGATCATGGGGTCGACGACCTCGATTCTGCTCTCTAGAGTGTGAGGTCTGTAAGGTCTATCGACTAACTTCCTTTTCTTGGGAGACTTGTGTTATATTTGAGAGGTGTTCTAAGACAATCGTCTTATAGTTGTACTATTTATTGGATAAATAGTAATTTATTATTTGAGTGCACATTCTCTATATGTTTGATTGGATCTTAAATTCATTTACTAAATGTTCGTAATACGATTCATAATATGAGAGAATTTGTGATTAGATCATAATTAGTGAGCATCTCTATATGTACAATTATGAATGTATTAAAATTATCTTTAGTTGAGGAATTGATGAGCATGGATGTCATCGATTGTATCGAGACTAGTATATTTTAAACTCCTTGGTTTACCAAGAAGCCGATCTCACTGGCCGGAGACATTAGATGTTGAGAGTTAAATATAGATACTAGTTAAAGGTAACTAGTTCATTGGAGTGACCTGCCATGAGACTTCATATGATTTGATACATATGTCAATGAAGATCTCAGTGCAACTTAAGTGCGAGTTGCCTTTGACTTGCGATATTTAAGTCATCTTGGTCATGGAAGCTTATACTTTGACATCTTAAGCAAACATCTCTAAGGAGATGTGGATCCGAGATGATTGGGTATAAGTCAAAGTGCTCGAAGGTGTTTGAATAGCCCATAGAAGATTCACCGCTCCTTGAAAAAAAGAGATGTATGTCCTACGACCGCTTATTAGGATTGTTACAAAAAGTCTTTGGCCAAAGCATCACATGTCAAGAGTATGACACTCTTGGACACTTATACAAGTAACTTGAATCGACAGGACAAGAAAGTAAGTTTGGGCTAGTTGTGACGTAATCAGCCTAGTAGGTGTTGGGTTGCAAGGGTGCAAACATAGTCCCACATCTAAAGTACATGGAAAAAATCATGGGGTTAAAAGGATGGAAAGTATCTCCATTGGTATGAGGCCTTTTGGAGAGATCCCAAGAACAAAGTCATGAGGGCTTAGGCCCAAAGTGGACAATATCATACCATTGTAGAGATATTTTGATTCCATCGGTACTAACAAGTGGTATCAGAGCGAGACCGCTCTTCACCGGACTAACCGCCGGATGAGCCATGATCCAGATCTAACCATGTGGTTTGAACCTTAAACAAAGAAAGTGAGTGCTCCCGTATCTGAATCAAGAGGACCAGACACCAAGTGAGAAGTCCTAGTAGGTCGGGTGGACCGAGGGGCAAAAAGTCCTAGTTGCGACTAGGTGGGAAGTCCTAGTAAGTCGGATGGACTGAGAGGAAAAAAGTCCTAGCTGCGGCTAGGTGGGAAGTCCTAGTAGGTCGGATGGACCGAGAGACAAAAAGTCCTGATGGGTCAAAGATTCAAACATCAAAAATGACATTGAGGGGGGCCTGTGGTCCTTTGTTTGAGGGGGAGATTGTTGGGTTGCAAGGGTGCAAACATAGTCCCACATCTAAAGTACATGGAAAAGATCATGGGGTTAAAAGGATGGAAAGTATCTCCATTGGTATGAGGCCTTTTGGAGAGAGCCCAAGAACAAAGTCATGAGGGCTTAGGCCCAAAGTGGACAATATCATACCATTGTGGAGATATTTTGATTCCATCGGTACTAACAGTAGGGACTGATACATATAGACCATGTCTTGAACCAAGCGGCTATAAGACGGTGTAAGAAACGATGCACGTTTCATTATAGCTGCTGAAAGGTTTAAAAATTATTCTAGAATCAATCTTTAATTTTTTGATCAATTGAAGATCATGATGTACTACTAGGTGTCACTCATGATCGTTCCACAATTAATGGTTAATTACGGATGACCAACATAATCGAGAACCTACTGGGTCACACGCACTATAAGTTCTTCGAATGACTTAAAATAAGTCTGAGAATTAGATTCTCATATCGAGAGAAGAAAAGTCTAGTTGGACTAGATAAAAATAAAATGATGGACTTCATCTTATGAAGATTAAATAAACAAAATTGATTTGGTTCAAATCAGAGGTGATTCGGTTATTGAACCAAACTATTTGATTTTGAACCAAATGAAAACAACTTAGTTTGGATCATGATGAAAGATATTTTAGCAAAATCAAAAGTAATGAGGGACTTTGTCTTGTGAAAATGAAATGAACAAAACTAATTTGGGTCAAATTAGAGGTCGTTTGGTTATTGAACCAAGTGATTTAGTTTTGAACCAAATTGAACCCGGTTCGCTACAGTAAATCCTAAAAATCCTATTTAAGCCAATTGGGTTTTCTTTCCAGTTTGGTTGTTTACCTCTTCGATTCACCTTGCTCGACCGTGACGCTTGCAACGCCCACGACGCTCGTGAGAAGGATTCTCATGAGCCGTGTCTGCCTGCAACGCTGTCTCCCCACGATCCTGCATCTGCCAATCAAAAAATCGGGCCGAGCTCGGTATAAGGCTGCCCCATCCATGTAGGATCCAAGTGTGGAAAAACCCTAATGCGTGATTCGGCCGTCGACTTCAGCCTCCTCTCCCATTTTCTCCCAATCGAGTGTCGTGAGAAAAATAAAAAAATCTTGATTGAGATCGCGAGTTCACCAGTTATTTAGGGCTTCCTTTTCCCGATTTCGCCATCCCCTGCTTCTCCAGAGCGTCATCGGTCTTCCTTTGGTCACAGCGAAGGAAGCTTTTCCCAATCGCGTGGTCACCGGCTGGAGGAGACAGAAATCAAGCGTCGGCTGCCTTCTCCCATGCTCTTGCGCCTGTCGCCAACTATTGGAGAAAAGGGAAAGTTCCCTGTCATCGTCGATCAGATCTGTGGTGGAGGTTTCGGCTGGCTACCACGGTTCTTCCTATCCCCGACCATAATCTCCCAAAACCAGAGGCTTGTGAAGCCACCGAAACTTGATGTCCACTGCCGAAGTGTTGGATTGTTGTGAAGCTGCCGGAGCCGACTTGTGAAGCCGCCGGAGCAGCTTGTGAAGCTATCGGAGCCTTGAACATACTACTGGAATGTTAGAGTAGTCGCAGGTGGTTGTCGGTTTGCGATCGGGATTTGTTATCGGAGGTTGGTTTGTTGTTGGATGTTGATCGTTGTGTTGGATGTCGGAGTTCGACAGCGGAAGCTTGTGGAGCTTCCAGAGATTATTCCATCTTCACCTGAAAGGTTTTGGCCATTTGCCCCAAACTAGCAATCAAATGTTGACCATTGAAAACTACACCAGGAATACGATTTTTGGTGATAGTCAGAAAGCCCTGAATATCTGTCACGACAAATGTTGTTTCATGTTTTTGATTGTTTATTTTTCTCTCGTACCAATTGTTGCTGATTGTCGGCTAATACCAAAGACGGTGATGCGACTCGTTATTTCAAAAGTTGTTCAGATGAGAGTTTGACATGAATCACCAGTAGAGACGGAATTTTGACAAAGGTCGCTCGATTGATGCCAACATTGCTCAATGTCATCTATTAAATACGCATAAAATAATTGTTATTCTGAAAAATTTTAAATTTCAGTCATGTCTTGTACCTGTTGTATCCTGTATTTGCATGCGTATGTTATAATAATTAGATTTAATTATTATCTTATTTTTGCTGCTCACGTTTGTGAAACGTGTAAATACACAGAACTCACCAGGACGATCCCAATAACTTGTTGCTGAGTCATCTCAATAAATATAACTCGGTCTAATGCCTCCCAATAAATAGCAACAAGGAATCCAAACATCCTAATCCGAATATATGCTACAAGTCCCTGTGTAAAGTGGAGCATACGATCATAGTCTTGAGCTACTATATGTGGGCAAAACTCAGCAAGTCAACTAAATTTTGCACTGTAGTCTGGCACACTTCGGTCACCTTGCTTGAGACTCATGAATTCCTAACGTCGAGCGATACAAAATGTTGCAAGAAAATAATATCTCTCAAACTCCCCTCTAAATGACTGCCAAGAGATAACTTGATCTCCAAAAATAGTCTTTTGCATCTTCCGCCATATGGATGCATGTCCTCTCAAATGATAAGCGACTAGATCTACCTTCTCCATGTCAAAACAGGACATATACCCAAAAGTACACTCGATATCCTCCAACCATGTATGTGTCACCCAAGGGTCGATGACTCCATGGAATAGAGTAAAATGATCCTTTACTGAACTAGCAAGCAAAGAAATGCGGGTTTCTCTATGATAATAGATGTAGGAATGACTGGGCTGACCGCATGAGCTTTCATGAGATGAGATTGTCCCTCAAGGTGACCACCAACTCTAACACTGAGACCAATTTGGGCTTCCAGTATCATCTCAGATGGGGAGAGAGGTGCCTCATTTAACCATGATTAGCCTCCAGGCGCTCACGAAAATGCTTCCAAGCGCTTGAAAAAAACACTTGATTAGTGGTGGCACTGAAATCGAGCACCTCTCATTCTGATACCAAATGTAGGATTGAGTAAGAGCGCTAGAGGAGGATCAATAGTGTTGAATTAATCGTAGAAACATATTGAATTAATCTTAGGGTTCCCCCTCATAGCTGCTTATAAAGCCTAATTTAAACACCTGAAAGTCCTTCCAGACGCCTCCACGTCATCCCGTCGATCCACTTTCGACACTGACTCGGTATTTTTCGGGTGCTTAGATGCTGAGGTGGAGATTGTTGGATTAACTTTGACTCCACAACGCTTTATCTAGATCCGGGCGCCTGAAGGCTAAGGTGTCCCAACCACTGGGACTCTACCACCTCATCCGCCTCACTGACCCGTTTGACTGGCATCCGGTCGCCTGGACCATCCGGTTGCCTGGATTCAAATAAGGGCGTCAAGAATACAAAGTTTCAGTCTCTCCTTTCCTGCATTACAAGTTAGTCCAGAAATAAAATAACAAGTAGGATAACAGTTTTTGCAAACTGTTTGGTCTTGAATTTAGGTTTCTAATGAAATCCTAGGTAAGATCGGATCCTACTATTCCCTTTACGAGAACGCGTCCTCACCCACTCTACTTGAAAGAATTTACCTTTTGCCAATCAGGGTCTTCAAACCTATTGGACTTTTGCTCAGCCTTGATCCTCAGCCCTCAAGTCTTCCACTGTTAGGCGTCCGATCCTCTAAACCCGCCTAGACTTTTCGCTTGGTGCTCTGATCCACCAAGACTTCCTGCCCAGTCCTCCTGACCAAGATTTCTTTTCCCAACCTTCCAAATCAGGTCTTCCGCTTAATCTTCCAGATCATGACTTCCTTTGCCTAACTGCAACTAAGACTTTTCTGTACTACCTACACACTCAATTCAGCTCATTAGATCACTTCTCAAACTTAACTTGAACCATTGTCATTATCAAAACTTAAGTTCAATCATTTGGTGCTCCCTGCATCAACACTCCTTTTCCTGCATCACAAGGTTAATCTAGAACAAATATAAATAGGAAATTAACAATTTTGATAAACTATTTGGTTTTGAATTTTAGGTTTTTGGTGAAACTCTAGGTTAGATTGATGCCTATTGTTCCCTTCCTGGAAACAAGTCCACAATCACTCCTCTCAGAAGAATTTACCTTTGCCAACCCGGTCCTCCAGACTTGTTGGACTTTTGCTGGCCTTTGACTCTTGACCCTCACGACTTCGACCGCTAGACGTCCGGTCCTCTAGACCTGCCTAGACTTTTCCGCTTGGTGTTCTAATCTACTGAGTCTTTTTGTTCAGTCCTCCTGACAAAGACTTCCTTGCCTAGTCCTCTAGACTAGAACTTCTTTTGTCTAGCCGCAACTAGGACTTCCCTATGCTACCTGCACACTTAGTTCAGCTTATTAGTCAACTTCACAAGCTTAACTTGAACCTTTGTCGATTATCAAAATCCTGATTCGATCATCTGATGCTCTTTGCACCAACAAATAGGAATGTAAATTAATTAATTGAATCGAGTTGAATAATATAAAAATATTGATATTTGAATTTGAACTCAAAAAATATATGTGGCATTTGAATTCGATTCAAAACACAAAAATATAAATAATTTTGACTCAAGTTTGTTTTAAAATAAAATTTGAGCTCGAGTTTGGTTCGAATTGTTAGAATCTTAATTGAGTAGAATCAAACTATAATTCGAAATAATTTAAATTTGACTTCAATTTTGAACATTAATTTGAGCATATTTAAATTAAAATTATATAAAAATAATCAGAGTTCAAGTTTGGCTCGCGAGTCATTCATGAACAATCGAATAAAATATTATGAGTTCGAATTTGACTCAAAAAAGTCAAAAAAATATTATGAGTTTGAACATATTAAGCATGCTCAATCAGTTTGATTTTAATTTGATAATTTTGAATACAAATTAAATATTTGTAAGTCGTCTCAAAACTCACGAAGAGACTCAATTAGTTTGCACCCCATGAGAAAATCACTTACTTTTAGAATGCAAGTGTGTTATTGCCCATTTACAAGTATGAAATGAAAGAAACATGCAAGGGAGAAGAGAAACTCTTTTAAATAAGATAAGTTAAAACTAAGCTTAAAATCATAAAGATAAGAAACTAATTAAGTTAAATTTAAAGAATTATTTTTAATTAGATTTATATAACAACATGAGGTATGTTAATAAATTTCTTTTTTTTTAATTATATAATTTATAAATATTTTTGCTTGCATATTACCATGTTTCTCATGCACTACATCTATAAAGCTGACGATTATTAACTACTTTTGTAAGTGTTTAACAATCATATCTAATTAACTGATTATAATTAAGTATTTTTATAAAAATACTTAGTAGATTTATTTAGATTAAATGTGCCATTTCGTAAATTTAAAAGCAGAATTAATGGACCCACTATATCTTTTTACAATTTATTTAAGTCGCCGACTATCGCTATTCCTGATTTCTAATCCATCTACACCGCCATGCACCTCATGACTCGGTCGTCTCCCATATTTCGATCATTAATTCACCTTCGTCATTTTTTTCAAATCAACGTCGACGTCTCCGGTAAACATAACCACTCGTCACCAGAACTAAATTAAATTAGGTCAAACACGACTGTGAATTAAATTAATTAAGGCAGGGAAAAAACAATCAGTAGTGAAGTCAGTCGTAGATTATTCTCAAGTCCATGGCTGCTCTCAAGTCCATGGCTGCTTGCAAGTCGTCGTTCAAAGCCAGATGAATACCGTTGAAAATTAGTATATCGGTAAGGATTTAATATTCAATTTTTATTTTTATTTTCATACTTATCAAAGGATCATATATTTATACACTATATAATTTTATTATCATTATAATTTTTTTTTTCATATTTAAATTATTTTTATAAAATTATAGATATTTATCAAATTCTTTAAAAAATTAAAAATAAAAATTAACAAACTAAACATTTAATAAAATATTAAAAATAATTTATTCCAACACCATTATCCTATAAAAATAGCATCAGTTATATATATAACGTCTGAGATTGAATCTATGATGTATACATCCATCTGATCATTATATATTATCCCTTCCAAAACGTTCGAGAATTTAATTGCAGCTTGCAATGCCTCTGTAGTCAACCCTCACTCGTTCAACGTCAACCTGCATGTATGTGTGTGAAGCCACCACAAACTGATCACTGCGCTATCGCACAGCACAGCGATCCTTTCTCTCCTCCCTTTTGGGAACTTGGAGCGATTGAACTATCGAAGAAACAAAGCAAAATATAAGACTTGATCGATTTGATGGACATGATCGATCGATTAGATTATAGTCTGTTGAGTCCCTTGAAATCCATGGTGTCGACGCACTCGATGTTCTTCCCTGAACAATGCTCGTTCAAAAATTTGAGCAGCTGCGTCGCTTTCTCCTTCGTCTCCTCGTCGCACCCGATTTGCAGTAGCAGGAGCAGTTTCTGAAACGCCCCCACCTGGACAGCCTCCCGCGAGCACTTCTCGCAGTCCCCGCACAGCTTCCACAGCGCCGACACCGCCAGCGCCGTCGACGCCTCTGACACCCGGAACATCCTCTTCGCCAGCACCGGCACCGCCAGCGCGTGCTTGCATACGGCAGCTCTGCCGCGGTCGCAGCTGAGCACCCCCTCAAGGACCGCCAGCGCCTTCTCGCACATCCCCCTCTCCGGCTCCGTTAGCACCTCCACCAGCGCTGGAACCACGCCCTGCTCCACCACTGACTCCGCCGCCCCCTCGTCGTCGCTCACCATGTAGTAGATGGCCGCGAGTGAGGCCTTCATCGCCTGCCGGGAGATCGGCTCCCTGACGAGTTTCGCCAGCGCCTCCACCATCCCCTCCGTCGCCGACACCAGTTCGGAAGTTGTTCTGCTCGACGTCGTCGCCAGAAGAGACTTCACCGCCATCGCCGCGTTGAGACGTGCGGCTAGGCTGCCGTGCCTCAGCATCTCCGCGAGGAGGTTTAAGGGCTCCGGCGCGGCGAGAAATGAAGCGGCCTCGTAGTCCATCGCCGTGCCCACCGCCGCCATTGCCGCCAGCACTCCCTCCAAAAGCTCCGGAAGTTCAACATAGTTGGCGGCGAACGCCGAAAAGGTTGCCGCCAAAGCCCTTCCCACGCCTTTGGACGCTAAGCACCGCCGGTTGCGCTCGCTCTCGCGCGCGAGGGCTTTCACCCTCGCCACCAGCTGCTCGCACCTCCCGGCGTCGCGCCGCCGGCCGAAGAAGGCGAGCTCAGAGAGTAGTTCCTCCGCCTGCGGCGAGGAAAGAGGGATCTTGGGCGTGGGGATGTGCTCGACGCCGACGTCGCGGTGGGCGTCACACCAGGATTGTATCATCCGGGTGAGCACGAGGTTAGGGAGGAGCTCGTCGGAGCGCAACTCCTGATGGGTGACCGGGCACGTGGTATGCCCCCGCTGGAGCCACCCCTCGATCGAGTGTCGGTCGTAGGTGATGCCGGTGCACGCCGTCACCGGGTCTTTCATCAGCTCTAGCGATATCGGGCACCGGAAGTGAGGCGGGATGGCGATCTCCGATATTTCCGTGACCGGCTTGGCCTTGGACTTGCTCCTCCTCCATGCCATGGCCATGAGCCAAATCTCTTGAAGAATCAAGAAGTAGCTAGGATTGGAATGAGCTCTTCAGATTTAAGTGGGAGTTGGAAGAAATTGAGGAGATCAAGTGGCGTTTATATAATTTTGGTTTAATTGTTGAACGAGAAGGGCCTGCAGTTGATTTGAACGTTGACCGTTGACTGTTGACGTTTGAATCGTTGAACCACGGGGAAGAGACGGTGAGAAAGAGTTTTATGTTGTCGATTGACCTAATTGTCCTCAATAAACCGGAATATCGTCATAAACAATAATATACCGGATCGGTTTATCGTTCAGGTAAAAAGTAGGTAAGCAATTGCCGTTTATAACAATGCACTTAACTGGTTCCCACCGGAACAAAACCGGTCCCGCGCTCCGGCCTACTGTTGGTTCGGCCTGGTAGAAAATTATTTAATTGTAAAATTAATAAAATCGGGATAGGCCATAGGAGGATGAATTCTATCTAATAATTTTCACCTAAATAGACTTATTTTTAAATCTATCTAATCATTTTCACCTAAATTATTATATAAATACCTTCGATCCCTTTAGTTGCTACTGCAGGAAATACCTCCCTCTTCAGCTTGAAATGATTCTACTAATGAAGTCAATCTTTTTGCTTTAAACTCCTGAAATATAGCACGCATCTTGATCCTTTTCTTCCCTTTGCTCTTCTCCTTAATAAGTTGTAGGTAGAGTTATGGGCTTCGAGGGATTTCCACTCTAAAATCAATGTTATTACGTTGCCTCCATACCATGCAAATCCATGCCTGTGCAAACATGGTTACTCCCTTGCTGAAGATCCTTCCCTCGGCAGTTCCAAAAAAGAAACTTCATGTTTCCTCCATTGGATGGTGAGTGAGTACATCTGCAAGGCAAAACCAACCTATTTTAGTGAAAGCACATTTTGTGAACCAGTGGCATATTAGTATCCTCATCGCGTCCACAAAAAGAGCATCTGCCGTTTGGAATCACCATTTCCAATCTTTGCGGCCTGCTGTGTTAATTCTGTTCGTCTTGACTAGCCAGTGAAAAATCTTAAACTTCTTTGGATCAACAGAGGGCCGAATGTGCATACTCACTTATGATTATGAACACCGTGTCTTGTAGAAATAGTCACCCTCCACAAAATTGTATCAGTTGCATTAGTCCCTGTTGGAGGATTGCCCCAATATTTGACAGAGTTTTGAGATTTCTACTTATCTTAGCAAGCTCCGGAAAGTGGTTACTTAGGATTGTGTCACCTGATCACCTGTCCAGCCAAAAGTTTGTCTGAGACATTTCTGATGTCCAATTTGAGGCCTGTGAGGAAGTTCAGTACCTTCATCATATCTTTCCAAAGGGAGGACCATTTGTGGTTTGATTTAACCAGGGTTATGTGTTCATCTTGAATGATAGTTTGTTCTATAATTTCAGGCCAACCAAGATCCACTTCATCGATATCATCAGTTACTAGGTTCCACAACCAAGAACACACAGCATTGCAAGGTTGCTATTGCTAGCTTTCAGATTGAGAACACCCAAGCAATCTGAACACCCAAGCCTCTGAGTGTTGTTGGTCTTGAACACGTATGCCAAGCCACCAAATGTCGCCCCGCATTTAAGCTGCAATGGTTAAACTAGAGAAAGGATTTTCTAACTGTTGATTTTCTGAATGACCCAGGCTGGTATCAGGCAAATGTTGGGTTTTTCGGATCGCAAAAATCGTTTTTTGCGTTGCGGAAACTCCGGAAACCCATGCCACAAATCTGTGCGAAGAAATAAAAATTTACTTGTACATATTCTAGCTACTCTTACATCTACATGTAAGGAATTTTACCCTCGATGCGTGCCCTTCGCGTATCCCGCTCGTCCTTGTGATCGTCGGATGTCGAGGGTGTCAAGTGTACACCCCTCTACAAGTATCCACACGGACAAGGATGGAGAATCGAAACTCTAGAGTGTGCTAGCACTCTAAGGGAGTTTCGGCCAAGACTTGGAGGAGGAGGAGAAAGAGAAGAGCTAGAGGAGGAAGAAAACAATCAAAACACTTGAATGAAAAAAATGAATTCTCATTCAACCTAAAGGGGGGGGGGGGGGGGGGGGGGGGGGGGTTACAAATCCTCTTTTAATGCCATGAGTAACAACCCTTTGGTAACTCCCATGAGGTGGCATGTTTGATGATGTGGAGCACCATCATTGGTCATCACTTATGCCACATCACCAAGAAGTCATTTGGTCAAGTCAAGCTTGACCATAAAGTGTCATAAAGTCAAGTCAAACTTGACCATGACGTGGCATAAAGTCAAGTCAAACTTGATCATTAAATCTTCCTTCTCAAGTCAAGTCAAAATTGACTTCTAATCTCCCAAGATTGATCAAATCAACTCAATTAGTCTAATTTGGATTACACTTAATCCAATTTGATTCATCACATGAACCTAATTCTCTTGGTTCATCATATGAACCTAATCTCCATCTAATTGTCCTTTGTGTGTGACCCTATAGGTTCTTGTAACGTTGGCAATGCTTCTAAACCAATTTAGAAACATAAACAATGAGCGGTATCTAGCAACACATCATTGTTACCCAAGTTACAAGAATGTTGAGATCCAACATCAAAAGTAGCTCCGGGCTGGGGGACTACACCACTAATGGGGGTCGCTATGGCCCTATTTGCGGTATTTCTATCTATTATTTTGGAAATTTATAATTCTTCCGTTTTACTGGATGGAATTGCAATGAGTTAACTTTAATAAGAACTATAAAGTACTAGTTAAAAAAAAAATTACTTTACTTAAACTTAAAACTTTGATTTCTAGACCATTCTGGTAGTTCGACCGTGGAATTTATTTGTTTCGGTATCTCCGGAATATGAGTGTGTGACTTGTTATAATTGATCCTATTAATAATACAGAGAATAGTTCTGTCATCTCCAAGATGAGTCTATTTCGTCGGATAATTATTCTAGTATCTGGAACACGAAATCCATGTAATATAGAATAGATCAAGAAAAGAAATACGAAAACTATGATTCATAACTAATATTCGGACCTCGAAACCGGACTCCAAAAATTTCAAATAAATATTTCCTAAATCAAACGATTTTTCTTCTTTCAGACTTACTTTTTTTTTACCGAAGGACAACTCCTTTTCTAGATCTAGATTTTGTTGAGTCATAACATACATTCATTGAATAAGTGATTATGAAAGTGTTCTTACTCAGAGAACCCTTGAGTTTAGCTTGGCTTGAGGCTTGGCTTTATTAAATCATCGTGGTTCTAGTATGAATCTGGAGTTTCAATTGATTCATGGAATCTCAACAAGTGAATTCCTATACCAAATATATATAATAGTTAAAAAAGATAAATAAATAGTTAAATAAGAGTCAATACACATTACAAAAAAAAACAAGAAATCAAATTAAAAATAAATAGGAAAGAGAAGATTCAAGAGGCCTGTAATAATTAACATCAAAAAAGACGGATGAGCCAACTTGATATTTTTAGGCCTTATCATACAAAAAATACAAAGAATAGATTTCCAATTTTTTTTTACTTCGTATTTTTGGGTCGGAGTAAATCAAGCGGCTAAGCTAAGAAGTTTTGAACTTTCTATTACATATCTGTTGAAATCAACATTTGTATGTTTCTGCTTGAGCCGTACGAGATGAAATTCTCATATACGGTTCTCCGAGGGGAGTTTCTTGGTTTTGGGTTACCTATCTCAATAAAGTATATGATTGGTTTGAGGAACGTCTCGAGATTCAGGCGATTGCAGATGATATAACTAGTAAATATGTTCCTCCTCATGTCAACATATTTTATTGTTTAGGGGGGATCACACTTACTTGTTTTTTAGTACAAGTAGCTACAGGTTTTGCTATGACTTTTTACTACCGTCCAACTGTTACAGAGGCTTTTTCATCTGTTCAATACATAATGACTGAGGCCAACTTTGGTTGGTTAATCCGATCAGTTCATCGATGGTCGGCTAGTATGATGGTTCTAAT
>NC_133862.1:14493742-14496242 GCF_044706935.1 Curcuma longa | reverse complement strand
ACTTCCATCTTGAGAGTTAATTGTTGGTTTTGTACAATATCCGCGATCTCTCCTTATTTGTAATCCAATACACAAATCAATTGGTTCCGTCAGATTAGCTATATGTTGTGTTGTGTCAACTATTTCCACGGAAGGTGGTGAGATGATATCTTGAGCGGTTACGTATTTAGGGCCCTTGACGCAAATGGATGCGTCTCGAACTCCATGTATATTACTTCTCAATACAATTTCTTTCAAATTTAGTAAAATTTCATGTACCGATTCTTCAATACCTACTATCGTAGAATATTCATGTGGCACCTTCTCAGATTTTGCACATGTGATACATGTTCCTTCTATTTCTCCAAGTAAAGCCCTTCGCATGGCAATACCCATGATATCGGCTTGACCTTTCATAAGTGGGCACAGAATGAAACGACCATAATAAAGACGATTACTATCTATTCTTGATTCAACACACCTCCACTGCAGTGTTCGAGTGGATCCTACTACTTCCTCTCGAACCATACTATAATAATACTATTATTAGATCAGATCATTGAATCATTTATTTCTCTTGAAATCCTTTTTTATTATTTCTACACACGTCTTTTTTTAGGAGGTCGACATCCATTATGTGGCATAGGTGTTACATCACGTACGAAACTTAGTCGTATACTACTTCTACAAATGGCTCGTAATGCTGCGTCTCTTCCAAGTCCAGGACCCTTTATCATAACTCCTGCTCGTTGCATACCCTGATCAACTACAGTACGAATAGCATTTACTGCTGCTGCTTGAGCAGCGTAGGGTGTCCCTCTTCTTGGGCCTTTGAATCCAGAAGTACTAGCGGAGGCCCAAGAAACCACTCGACCTCGTACATCTGTAATAGTTACAATAGTATTGTTCAAACTTGCTTGAACATGAATAATTCCTTTTGGTATTCTACGTCCATTCTTACGTGAACCAATACGCCCATTCCTACGTGAACCAATTCTTGGTATAGCTTTTGTCATATTTTATCATCTCATAACTATGAGTCAGAAATATACAGAAAGAAAAGATACGGAAATATCCATTTCATGTTAAAAGAAATCCCCCCTTTTGTTCTTCCTTTATTTTAAAAAGTTTTTTTGAAAGGGTTATCCTTGTCTCTGTTTATGTCTCGGATTGGAACAAATCACTATAATTCGTCCGCGCCGACGGATCAGTCGGCATTTTTCACAAATTTTACGAACGGAAGCCCGTATTTTCATATTTATTATTCCTTACCTTAATGTTGAATCTATTCTCTATTCCTTGGAAGAAAATAAGTCTCTTGCATTTTTTTAATTGTATCGTCATGAAAATGAAAGGAATGCTTAAAAAATTATCTAATCGTTCGAATCTTTGTTTCGAAGTCTATAAATTATACGTCCCCTGGTTGAATCATAACGACTTACTTCAATTTTGACTCTATCCCCCGGTAGTATCCGTATAAAACTACGGCGGATCCTTCCCGAAATATAACCTAGAATTACATCTTCATTATCTAAGCGGACCCGGAACATACCGTTGGGAAGTGATTCAGTAATTAAACCTTCATGAATCAATTTTTGTTCTTTCATTCCAGGTAAGCTCCTTGAAGTATCAACTAATGGAGGAAAAGTTATATAATTAACTTTTCTTCTCTATAAAATAGGAAGTTAGAGATAAAATTAGGATACCGGAGGAGGATCACCATATATATAACAAAAGTTCGCCTCCAATTTTTTCTCGTCGAGCTTCTCGATCCGTCATTATACCTTGAGAAGTGGAAAGAATTACAATTCCTATTCCACCTAAAATCTTAGGAATTTGTTGGTAGTTGGAATAAATTCGTAAACCAGGTCGGCTGATACACTTTAAAATAGTTCTATGTATTCTTTTCCTAGTCTTTTTATGTCGCAGAGTTAAAACCAAGAAATTTTTGTTACCTTCTTGATGTTTCCGAACGTTTTCAATAAAACCTTCTCGTAGAAGTATTTTCACAATATTTTCGGTAATATTAGTAGATGCTATTCGAATCGTTCCTTTTTTATCCATGTCAGCATTTCTTATAGAAGTTATTATATTGGAAATAGTGTCCCTACCCATGGCGAACTATAATTATTGGTGCCTTCTAATTTTGATATAATTAACATGTTCTCTTTTTTGTTTGTTTTATTTTCTTTCATTTTTTTGTTTATTTTGTTTAATTTTTAATATTATAAAAAAAGTATATGCGTGAGACACCATCTACTACTCCACTAAATTTGATCTATTTTAGATGTTTTGATATATCCTATTTTAGATGTTCTGATATATCATAGTCTCATTTAGTATTATTTATAATACCTCGGGAGCCAATGAAACTATTTTAGTAAAATTCAACTGTCGCAATTCCCGAGCGATCGCACCAAAAACCCGAGTTCCTTTTGGATTTCCTTCTTGATCAATGACAACCGCAGCATTGTCATCATATCGTATTATGATACCGTTGTCACGTTTGAGTTCTTTACAA
>NC_133862.1:14470501-14493691 GCF_044706935.1 Curcuma longa | reverse complement strand
AAGTCCACTGATATTTTTAATATGATTAAATAAATAAAAAATTATTATATAATAATTTTGATTCAAATTTGTCACATAGTTATTTTTTACTCAAATTATGAATTTGAATATATGAATAGAGCTAGGCGAATTTTAAAAAATAAGCCCCTGCAAATAATATCACCTAGCTACTTAGCTTTGAATTAATATTTTTCTCTTTGTTTTCTTTTTTCTCTTTTAAGAATTAGACAAATGTTTAAGAATAATTTTTTATTAGTTATATCTTTTAAAATATTAAAAAATATATTAGAATATTTAAAGAAATATGAACACATAAATATATGAATAAATGTATGTATACTTACACAAGAAAAAATAATTATAAAAATTGAAATACCTAATACTGATAAAATATAATTAAGATTTATGATTAATTCTTTTTACGATATTTTTAAAATCTGAGTACTCAACTTTATAGAATCTTCTTCTCAAATCAATTAAACAATAAATTTTGATTTCACATGATTTTTAAATTTATATTAAGAGGGGAAAATTAATATACATGGCCAAATTAAACAACCCGCATGTTTCCCCACAATAGTTCAATAAAATAATAAAAAACATAAAATAGTTCACAAAGCAGATTCTTGTAATTCTCCCGTCTCCTTTCTCTTGATCAATATCTCTTCTAGAGGATTTCATTTCTACTTGGACAATATTATGTTGATATTTGCATTATCTTTGTTACCTTTATCATAAAATACCTTTATCTACATATAAAATGCATAAAGATGAAAATAATTAAAAATAAAATTATAATAAATTAATATATCAACTAAGTCAATAATCTAACTAAAATAATAAAATTACCAATAGCATAATCATGCAACCAATTGTAGTGCAAATAAGAGCTTGCATCTTTTTTTTTATGAAGGGTATAACTTATACATAATAAGCACACGAGCATTAATGGAAAAAATATGAATCCAATGGTAGTTATAAGAATAGCTAAAACACCACGTGTCATTAGTGCAAGGGTTGGATATCGATGCTTTTGATTCTTCCAATACTTCAAAACGTCCAAATATTGATAATATACAAATTCAATTTTTGGCTCCTTGAAATAGAAATCCAATCAAAATTTTTCAGCACTTGTTATTGTTTAGCTCTCATATGTCATTATTTCCTTCATTAATTAGAATAGTAGTGACATGAAAATATAAACTAATTAGAGAATACAAGAAAAAATTATTAGAGTACCTCATTAAAGATTCTTTTATTCTTTCCTTTAACTCTTCCTAGACTTTGCCAAGGTGTATGTATGATAGAAGAAGATTGTAGTTGTGATGAACTTGTCTTGTTAGTATTAGAATATTGATCAAAAGAATAGCCCGAAATGCAAGCACAATATTATATTAAGCCCAATACTTGTCAAATTTCTCCATCATTCTTTTACACATATAACTTATTACCTCATCGTCACTCAATAAATTTTCCTTTAACAAAACTTCAATCTTCTAGACTTGCATAAAATAAAAATTTATTGTAGGATAATAAAAATCAGAGATCAAATTAGTAATATATCATAAAATGGCTCAAGGAACTCACATATTTTCTTTTCTCTTTTCCACTCTTCACTTGAAGGACAATATTTATAATTCTTGTCATTAAATTGAAGAGAAGCAAAAGCTTTTTATATTTGATGGCACTATTCAGTGTTAAGTATGTTGAGTTCCAACAAGTAGATATATCCAATCATAAATCAATACTAGTATCCATGTTATCAATTGTTTGTACATATTTTCTAAACTTCTTCATCCTAGTTTCGGAACCTTTAACATACTTTATCAACTCTTTAATTTTATTCAAAACTACAGCAACTTTCAAACCTTCTTGAATAATGAGATTTAATATATAAGTGGCTCACTGTCACACAATAAACTATCATGAGAGTTGTTCTTTCAAATAAACTTGTATGTTGTCATTATTAGATACATTATCCAATGTCAAAGAGAAAACCTTTTTATCAATCCCCCATTCTTTCAAATATTCAAATAATTTTACAGCTAATTCAACTTTTCAATGTGGAGGAAGACATATGAGAAAAACTAAGTGTTTTATTATTTAATTTTTCTGTCATTATCAATAAAATGGGCAATCAAACAAATATAACCCTTACTAGTGCACACCATCCATAAATTTAAAGTTAAACCAATTGCAACTCTATTCTAAACAATAGTCAAAACGTACTTAAGTTTCTCTTTCTCCCTTAAGTAGATTTGGTTAATATTAGAAATAAGAATATTTCTAGAAATACAAGCAACATTAAGATTTATGTACTTCATCCAATCTCTAATATCATCATAATAAACAAATGAAAATTGATAAAGATCTTTCTATCTTGATCAAGAATTATTTGTCCTATGTCATAAAACTTTAATTTATCATAGATTTTAAGATAATGCCACAACATAGAAGTTCCATAATATTTACCCTACATTTATACTATTTTTTATATCTATTATATTCAACTTCGTATATACTATCAATCCCTTTGATTTTTTTAAAATACACCCAAATATCAGAAATTTATCGAGACATTTTAGTTGACCCCTTTATCATGCTTAGCACTTTACAATTCGTCAACATCTAAAATAATATATAGATTTTGAGAAGTAAAGTCCATTTGAAAACCAATCTGTAATAAAAAAATAAAAAAAATACAAAAGTCCTGCATAAAAAAAATTCAGACTTCACAATTCACAACTTCACAAACAAATAAATTTCAAATGTCAAATCAATTAGTGAAACTCTACAAGCAAACAAGTTTTGCTCAACATGGGTTTTCATTGAAAAGTAAGTTAGTGTTAATTACAAGGAATCCAAACTTGATAATCAAGCAAACAGAAGCCACGTCCTGCATGGTATTTGTGTGTGCATGGGTTCTGGATTGGCCGCCGTATGCACTTCCCGATTTATCCTGGTGGTCGATGGGAAATTTCCATGGGACCGGACCGGCCACCCCCAGGGATTAAGTCCATGAGACTGACTGGGATTTATCATTTTTTTTTGTGTGTGCATGGGTAGAAAAAGAAACAATGGTTGCTTGTTTTGTCATGCTCTACCACCGCGCACAAATCATGCAGGACATGGGCTGAGGACAAAGAGCAAAAGGTCATGTGAACTACAATCGTTGAAAAAGAAGGGAAATAGAAGGAAACTAACAAAGGAAGCAAACAAATCTCACCTCAAACAAGAGCTTAGAGAATGGAGATTAAAGTCCAAGGACTGTTGAACTAGCGTCGTTCAAGCTTGGAGATCAAGGACGGCTGGATTGGTAGGATTCGAGCTTGGAGATAAGAGATAGGGATTGTCATCTGTCAAACTACCGTTCTCTCAGTTTCTCTGCGGGCGATTCACGAGGATGGGTTGAGGAGGCGAGGCGGATCACAAATGGAAATGGGAATATGGGATAGGGACGGACATAGGGTTTTACCGTTTACTAGAGAAGAGCTTTCGTTTATCTCATTTCTCAGCCGTCTTACGGTAACATCTAGGTAGTACATGAGAGGAGTTTTATAATGGTCGTGGGGCCGATCGTGTGGGGCCGCTAAGGTGGTGAATTCCACCTTTTTTGTAGAAGATGAGAGGAGTTTTGTAATTACAAATACCGATATCATTAAATTATTATTAAAAAAATAGTGATTTAACTTACATCTATTTGTTTTGTTCATACAATTTTCTTCGCCAAAAATAAAAAAAACTAGTTAAACAACACAAAATAAAAAAAAAAATGAAATTGTTCATGATGTGTTTCAATCAAGCCATTAGTGGCTTATATCCATCTAATAGTGATCTTAATCAAAGTTATTACACGATCTCTTCTAAACCTTAAATTATTTTATTTTATTATATATAGAAATTGTTGGGTTGCAATCTCTTCTAAACCTTAAATTATTTTATTTTATTATATGTAGAAATTGTTGGGTTACAAAGGTGCAAACATAGTCTTACATCTAAAACACATGAAAAAGATCATGAATTTTAAAAGGATGAAAGATATATCCATTGATATGAGATCTTTTGGGAAGAGCCCAAAAAGTCCAAGAATAAAGTCATGAAGGCTTAAGTCCAAAATGGACAATATATGCCATTATAGAGATATTTTGATTCTATCGGTTCTAACAAGTGGTATTAGAGCAAAGTCGCTCTTCACCGGACTAACCGCCAGAACAGTCATGATCCAGATCTTACCATGTGGGTTGAACCTTAAAACAAAGGAAGTGAGTGCTCCTGTGTCTGAATCAAATGGATCAGACACCCAGTAGAAAGTTCTAATTGCGGCTAGACAGGAATTCCTAGTAGATCGGGTGGATCGAGGGACAGAAAGTCTTTTATTTGAGTAGGGCAAAGATGCAAACATATGGAAAATATCATGAGTTTTAAAAGGTGCAAACATAGTCCATTGGGATGAGACCTTTTGGGAAGAATTCAAGAATAAAACTAGAAGGGTTTAGGTCCAAAGTAGACAATTATGAAAATATTTTGGTTCCATTGATTCTAACAAAAATAAAATGGAATGACATGTCATTTTCATCTTCTAAACCTTGAAACTTTTATTTTATTTTTTTCTTCTCCCTCTTCAATTCCTCTCCCCTTTTAGCTTCCTATTTCATTGTCAATTTATTTGTGTTTTTTTTCAGTGGGTCCATCACCATCATCCAACTTAGGATGCAAGTTGAGAGTAGAAACACATATCCAATATTTTACGATGAAAACAAATTAAAATAATCATCAATAGAAGGCACCATCGACCTCTTAGGCAAATTGATAATTAATAAGTTGTACAGTTTGTTAGTTCCATATTCGTTAAAAGATCATTCAGTCTAAATCAATTGGACCTCTTATCGATCCATTCTGAGCGCCTTAAATCGATTGGATGCTCAAATGTAGTCGATCGTTGGACGCTAATGACTACCAAATCAACTATTAAAGAGTCAACCCTTATTTGATTGAATCCAAAATAAAACTATTTTAATCTATCTACAAATAACATGTAATAGACCATCCAATCGACTAACGTGCTCTAGCATATTGGCATTCCTTTTTTGTTCGTGGGACTAGTCATATGAGACCGTTGGAGTTGCGAATTCCACCTTTTACTACAGTTGCACTGGAATTCCTTTCTTGTTAATTAAAACTAAATAGTTCCCTTTCATTTTATTGGTACAATTGATCTTTAATAAAGATTGATCAAATTTGATTGATCAAACTCAAATTAAGTTTTGATATTTGATCAATATGTTTATTAACGAAAACAAGATGACAAATAGAATGAGAGTTTGTTAGAGAGAGATATCAGTGCAATTGACCTTAGGTCTAATTGACTAAAATTGATATGTATGTAGATGTTTGAGCAAAGAGTCAAATATATCAAGGTTAACCATATATTTGATAACGAAAAAGTTCAAGTAAATCACGGTTGACCTGATACATAACGAGTGAAAGTCCAATAAGGTGTTAGCAAGTTGAGAAATTTAAATGACTCACAATTGATAAGATACTTAGCGATTGAAAGTTCAATAGAAATTTAACAAAGATAAAGTTCAAGTAGGTCATGAGGATCCTTGACAATGGTGAAAGCCCTAACATGTCACAGAGAACCAAATGTTAGGTATGAGAGGAGAAATCTAAACAAATAAAAAATGATCAGATATTTCAAATGATGAAATCTTGGTAGGTTAATATTGATCAGATATTAAATATGAGACGAGAAGTCTAAATAGATCAAGCAAGACTAGATGTTTAATAATGACGAAAGTCCTAACAGATCAAGGCTGATCGGATGCTAAGTAGATAAAATTTTATCGCTAATTTAGCAAGTCTAAATAGTTAAGTTAGCAATCGAATTTAAATTCCATCGTTAATTTTAATGACTGATTTTATTTTGATCATTAATTTTAGTTATCGAATATAATTTTCGATCGCTAAAATTTAATGATCGATTATATATATTTGGATCTCTAAATTAACGATCAAATTAAAAATTTCGATCGCTAACCGTTAGCGACTGAAATTATAACAATCAACTAATAAATTCTTTTAGCAATTGATTAGATGGAATCGACCATCGCTAATCAGTGATTTTCTTGAAGCGTTCCATTTCCAATAAATTTAGAACATAATATATAAAGGAATGGAAGAGAAAGTAAAAAAATATGCAGTGAATTCAAAACATTTTAAAAAAAGAATAGGGGTGTTCATTCAGATTTAATCAAATCAAAACTAAATTAAATTTCAAATGACACACGAATTATATTATTAATTTAATTATTTAATAAACCAACTGATGAACCAGCCTGGATGGTATAGCATCTATTTGCATGCAAGATTCATGACTACAATACAAAATTAAAACTAGTACAAATATCCAAAAAAAAATTGAAAGATAAATCAACATCTCATAAAATCTAAATGTTATTTCCTATATATTGTTTGGTTAATTTCCACACAATATTCATACTGTCTAACTAAATAATTGGGAAGGGAAAAAAGAAAATCCGCCAATGCTTTTGAAACATGTATATCAAAAGTGTAGTTTTGAAACATCTAGTGTACTTTTAAACTCCTTAAAATCAGGCAATGCACTAACATGGAGAAAGACTCCTAAAATCTCAATTACCCTCCCTCTACCAATCAACAAGTTAATCTCTTTAGGTATCCACGTTGGGTGATTATCAATTAAGTTTTGGCACTACTAGGGTATTTGAGTAACAACAACAGTGTTCTCATCGGCTATTGAAAGTTCCCTAATACTGATACTCCATCCACACCTTGCTTCAGTTTCTCAAAAAATCCTGCAGAATTGGCTCCACACTGCTATCATCGCCATCCTTGAAGAACACCTCAATAAAACCCGGAGGGTTGTCAAAGCCGCTGCCCAAATTATCACCTCCGAACCTCGACCTCTGCTAGAATCATGGACATCAAATCATCGCTGAAGCAATCATGGGCTCTCCTGGACTCTAGCCCACCCCTCCAAAAACAAAAACAAAAATCCACCAACCAAGCTACCACCGAGCGAGAAAAGAACACTAAGTTTCTGTCTCACAGCACAAACACCAATTAGAAGCCTAGTTGCAACAACACCTGTTTAGCACTGAAGTTCATCAGAGCAGGAAGATTATCTTCTTTGACAGTCTCAAGTATATGGAGGAGGTTAACCATCATTGGAAACAACCCGAAGAGAAACAACAACTTCACTACCAAATATGGATTCCGAGAACTCACTACTCGCAAAGGAAGGATGCAGATGGAAGAAGAAACTTGCTGCTTCCGATGAACCGATGAAGGGAGGCTTACCCATAAGACCTCAGATCTCTCCTAAATCTCCTTCCCCTCAAGGGGACAGAGACAACAATCTCCCAAACTCCGGCAATGGTCAATTCCCTTCAATTCAGCAGCACCACGGATATCAAATCGGTAGGCAGAAATTGAATGCCGGCCGACAACCTCACAATGTCGAAGAAACTTTCCAAATCGAGGTCATCTGTTTCAAATAGTGCATCAAACCAATGTACCACGAAAAAAATCTTGCATTCATTATCCTTGCTTAATCTTATGCTATGAACCACAGAAAAGATCTTGTATTAACTATCGTGAAAGATATCTTGTTACATTTTTAATATTAATATTTTTATTTTATTTCAGATTGTAAGTATCCTATATAATAATTATTTATTTTTTAAATTAAAATACTTTCATTACTGAAAAAGATTTTTTTAAATTATAATAATAAAAAAATTTCTCTTCAGAAATCTTAATGTATTAAATAAATTAATATTTGATAATCATATATTATAAACCCATTTATTTTCAATTACATTTAGACCATCAATCTCAATTAAATTTATCAAAAATAATTTTTTTAATAAACATAAAATATGGATAAAAAATATCAACCTGCCATGGGAGAGAATATACAAAAATAGTAAAAAAGATTTAATTGATCAAATTAATCGTATGTATTAAAATAAATAGGTGGCATTATGTATGAGATAAAGTATTTGTCAATGTAAAAAAAAAAGGAAAAAAGGAAAAAAATCTTGTACTCATTATAGTGCAGTACCAATGATAAATAAAATACATATTATTCATGCAATTAGAGACCGATTTATGGTTCTATTTTCTATTCTTTGCAGAAGAATAGAAAAATTTTGATAGATATTTTATAACTATAATTTAACATCAAAGAGAATTAATTTGGTTTTTATTTTTTTTAATTCATTTTATTTTGATAGTTAATCCATCCCTTTCACCTTCCAAGTCTAGTCCACCTTTAAATCCTGGAGATCCAGTCCCTAATAGTGCAGAAAAGGATGAGAGTTTTGCCGTCTGAGGATCTCGATTGTCGTGAGCTCTAAGAAAATGATATTAGGGTTATCTTCGAGGGCTCTTAGAGGATGATGAAAAAATGTCTTTAGATCTCCGTAGACAACATTGTTTTTCTTGGTCGACGACGCAAGGGTTTCTATTCAAGGAGAGCAAGATTGAGGTTATTCTGGAAGATCTTTCTTGTCACCCTTCAAGAGCTCTCTAAGAATAACTCTAATATCATTTTTTAGCTCACGACAGTCGAGATTTGATGTGTGTATTTTATATAGAATTTTTGGTATTATTTTTTATACATTTTATTCCATCGCATGAGTATATTTTGTATGCTTTTCATTCCTTTTGCATCATTTTTATTTTTTAATTTGGAAAACTACTTTTTGATTAACAGAATGTGAAACCAGAGTTTAATTGGATCTAAAGAGTCCTGGAACAAAAGTCTATAGCAAGAAACATACTCTGACTGTATCCCATGACACAAGCATATTTTTTGATCGAAGTTGGGTGCAAAATGGAGCAGCGCCCATGAAGATCACATAACCTGACAAGACCCCTGTGCCCCATGGCATAGTCGTCTCCCATCTAGTCGAGGGTTATTTTGATCGGATCGTAACATGCCACGGCCATGCCACCTAGCACGATCATGATCATTCCTCCAGAGCTCGACATGCCTCCTCGTGCCATCGGGAATGACCGTGTTTGGCCATCATCTTTGCCTTTAGATTCCAACATGCTCCCCATGCCACCTGATGGGAAAGTCTTGCAAAACCGTTCCGGTAAATTCTTGCAGAATAAAAATTTCCCCAGAAACGATCTCAAGTTACCCTCATAGTCGATCAAACGAAGTTTGATCGACGCATTTAGATCATTGGGCTCTTGTGTTTGGTTTACAAGATCCAAGATAAAAAGGATAATTTAACTTATGTGGAAATATTAAATTATACCTTTCTTCGGACTGTTGTGAAGGATGAAGTTTGTACCCGAAGACCTCTTGATCTTCTGCTGTATTCCTCTCATCTTTTCGAACGTTGTGTGGGCAACGATCCTTCGAAAATTTCTCCATCAGAATTCTCCTCTCCAATGGCTAGCAAACTTTCTTTCCTTCTTATAATTATAATCAAATCAAATCTTCTTTTCCAGATTTGATTAGAAAAATCATAACTAATTTTGTCTGCGGAAGAGATAAAATTATGATTCTAATCAAATCAAATCTCATCCAGATTTGATTCTAATCAAATTAAATCTAATTATCCAGATTTGATTTCTAATCAAATCTCATTCAGATTTGATTCTAATCAAATCAAATCTCATCAAATCTCATCTAGATTTGATTAGAAAAATCATAATTAATTTTCTCTGCGGAAGAAAATTAATAATTTCGTAATAAAAATTTTAATCAGAATTTCTTAACAAAATTTTTCTCCGAAAAAATAATTTCAGAAATTCTTAAAATTTCCTATCCGAAATTTCATATAATTTTCTTAAGTGGATACGAGATTTTATCCAGAGGCTACAGCAGGGACCTAGAGGAGAAATTGATTTTGGTCTCCCGATAGGCTTAAGCTTCCCATGTTCTTTACCGAACATATAGCTTAAGTCTATCAATAATAACTCATTCCACTAGAGAGTTATTATTGCACTACCGCACCAATCCCATATTATAATATGGGCTCCTTCTTACTACAAGTACATTAGTCTCCCTGTGTTTAAGATATCGTATGTCCGTCAATTAAATGAGTTACTGACAACTCGAATTTAATCGACATCTTTTCCAAGAGTAGTACCACTCAACCTTATTATCATGCGGACAAGGTCCACCTGCAGGGTTTACATGATAATCCTTATGAGCTCCTCAAGGGGACATCATCAGCCTAGATTATAGGACACAGTTTCCTTCTGTAATCAACAACACACCATGTACATAATACTTCTTCCCAACTCATCGAGCCTTTTGATCTATCGTTCTAAATCTCACCCTTTGATGAATTAAAGAAGTACATACTAAGCACATGTGTTTGTTATTACATCAGGATTAAGGGCATGTACATCTATAGTAACAGAGGTTTAGTTCGATTATATAGTCAGTATAAATCAAACAATCCTCAGATGGTCCTGCTCAATACACACTTAGTGTACTAGTGTAATTCTATAGTCAAGACAGACTAAGACCAAATTACACTACAACCACTCTAATGGTTTGTCCAATCCATTTTGGTTGTGAACACTGTTTATAATCTATAAGTAACTGATAACATGGTCTTCTGTGTGTGACTCCGCACACCATGTTAATCTACAATATAGATTAAATGGACACTTGCATAAAAACTAAATGCAAATTTTTGACTAAATGTGATTCTTATTTCAGAATGTTTATTTACACAGCTAGGATTCTGATATAAATCCCAACACCACCGAACATGGACGTGTTGCACAGGCAGTGCCTCTAATATTTTTGGAAGGTTTAATGAACTTAGTCGGTTATGAGGGCTATAAAAAGTCTTAAAACCTCATGATTCGGAGAAAGGTGTTTACCCATGATAGGAAACCCAAGGAGAGTTATTTCAAGGAGCTGTCGACGTTTCCATTTATCCTAGAGCTTGGAGATTCTTTCGAAGACACTAATAACAATACGACTAAACTTTCTCTTTCCTTTTCTCTTATATTTGAGTTATAGGATGTCTTTTTCTTTGTCTTTCAGTTGTAACTCTATCTCCATGGAGTAGTACTCTAGATTGTAGAATGAGGAAGTAACCCAATGAATTATTGACATTCATTTTATATATTTATTTATCTTTCTTTGTCATATGATGTGTTTATCTATGATCCGACTTTATTGTGCATACATAATTTTGACACTAACTGTGCATCTTCATATCTCATGAGATGCGGGGAAGGACCGAAAGGTGAATCCAACTCTTTGATCCATAAAGACTAAGATGTGAGGGATTATTTACGAAAGTAGTCCAAATCTCACATGAAAATTATTGACTATCACAGAGCTTAATGGGTCAACCCCGATTCGATGTCACGAAGTAGGGGATGCCACCTAGAGGACTGTGGGGGCATTGTGACAGGAGCTTCTCTTAGAAAACGGTCGCTCTAGTAAAGTCGCCTTGAAAGTAGGCATCGTGTTTGGATAAATACGTCTATATAATTTCAAAAATCTATATCGGTATCTCGAAATAGATTACCTGCATGCTTATAAACATTGAGGTAAGAAAGTAAATAGTATTTAGGGTGGCAACAGTCATAATGGAAAATTTAAAATCCTAGAATCGCTTCCCAAAAATTCATTTTCTCCTAAGATTCTTCATGTTTTCTCAATTGATTTTCTTTCTTTTTAAACTCTCATAATTTATGATTGTCTAGATAGTCTGTTAGTTTTTAGTGCTGTTGTTAGGGACTGTGCCAAGATGGATATTAGTTTAATTGTGATTTGACTAATCTAGATTTCTTTCCTTTTCTGTTATTTTCTTTTTCTTTCTCTCACTACCTTTTCTGACCATTTATTTTTAGGTGGCAATGAGTACTGACGACAATAATATACCTCTAAAGGACTATGCCGCATCATGTGTTAGAGGATTGAGACCTCCAATCGACGCTGATACCTTTAATCTTAACCCAACATTACTCGCAATGGACTAATGGTATAACAAAATCAATTTGGAGGCACACTCATAGACAATCCTTATCTTCACCTCGAGGTATTCTTAGAATATTGCGAAACACTAAAGTGTGATGATATTTTCCTTCTCTCTAAGGGACAAGCCTAAAGCTTCATTACATTCTCATCCACCGGGATGTATTACAACATGGGAGCAGCTAGAGAAACATTTCCTTGACAAATATTTCTCTCCTAGCAAAATGACACATCTAAGGAATCAAATCATAAACTTTGGTCAAAGAGACGGGGAGTCATTGTATGATGCATGGGACAGACTGAAAGTTTTTGTAACGCTGCCCCTATCATGGACTAGAGTGGTGGTTGATTATCCACACGTTCTACAACCAGGGGTGCCCTAATGAATAAAATAGTTGATGAAGCCTACCATATCGTCGATAATGTGGCATAGAATCACCATCAAGTTGGGCAAGGAAGTCATGAACCATTGATAAGATCTCAGCAAGTATAGAAATCCAACATAAAGATATTATTGGAGACCTTTATTGCTACTCACACCAAGTAGAATGAGGGAATCAAACATATAACAGATAAGCTCAAAAACCTTATCAAATATATTAAGTGCTTGAAACTCAATTTGTGCAGGGAAGTAACTCTTCTTCAAGTACTTCAGGAAGATTTCCAGGACAACCTAAGATGAACCCCATATAGCATAGATAAGCATGGAGTGACTTAGACCTCACTTGACGAAGAGAACACCTTAAAAGAATCCGAGAAGATCAAAGAGACTAGATCCAAGACATCGGTGAGGATGTATACACCATTGGTACCATTCCCTCAGAGATTGACCAAAGCAAAAGATGACGATAAATTTGAAAAATTCCTAGAGGTGTTCAAGACACTTTGTGTGAACATACCCCTATTTGATGCTTTGCAACAAATGCCGAAATTTGCAAAGTTCATGAAGGACATTCTTTTGCATATGAGGAAAGTAGAAGACTATGATACAATTGCTCTGACAAAAGAATGTAGTGAGCTAATTCAGAATAAATTACATTTGAAACTCAAGGATCCAGGGAGCTTTTCAATCCCATGTACGATTGATAAGACTAATTAAGTAAGATTTTCTATGGCCTTGGCGTAATGTAAGTCACATGCCCTCTTCAATTTATAAGAAATTAGGGTTAGAAGATTTAAAACTAATGACTATGACTTTGCAACTCATTGATTACTCTTTTAGATACCCATTGGGTGTCTTAGAGGATGTATTAATAAAAGTAGGAAATTTCATAGTGCCCAATGATTTTGTCATTCTTGACATGGATGCAAATCTTAAAATCCCTATCATATTGGGGAGGTCTTTCTTAGCTATCGCCGAGGTAGTGATTGACGTTAAAAATCATAAACTCTCATTGACAGTAGGCGAAGGCAAGATTGAGTTTAACTTATCTAAGGTCACCAACCTTTTGCATGTTGAGGCTGTATGTTATAAGATTAATAGTTTACAGAGGGAAAAGAAGGGAGCACCTCATTTATATCCTCCAGATGAACTATTAGAACTAAGCAATCACAAGGGGAAGCCTAAGGAAGAAGTTGGCAAGTACATTATTCCGACAAGAGCAAAGATTAAACTTGGGCCTCATGATGGAAATATCTTATGACCATAAACAAACGCCTCTTGGGAGACAACTTAAGTTTTCCTTTATTAGTTATTTTATTTTGGTTCCATCTTTTTAATTTATTTTCTTTTGATTTTAGGAATTAGACGAATCCACAAGCTGGTTGTAGCAAGAGCAACGGATGTGAATCATAAAACAAAATCTTCAGAAGTTGGCACACCCCCCTGTGGTAGCTGACATGCCTGTGCCCAACGTTACAGACTTTGGCATGCCCCTGCCATGCCGAACCCAAGTGCAAGATGATTGCTACCTAGCCTATTCCCCTTGTGCTCCATGGCACACTTGTGCTAGTTCTCATAGAATGCGACATGCCTACTTGTGTCATTTGCCACGACTGTGTCAACACGTCGAAAGGGGTTTTAAAACCCTTTTACTTGTGTTCTTCACTACGCCTACCCATGCCCGTCGTTCCCTCTTCAAACATCATCATCTTCTTTTTCTTCACAACCAAGATTAAGTGTTTACAAGACTCTCCAAAGCCCTTGATTTCATCTTCCCCCTCCTTCCCTTCTCAAGAAGCCCTTGCTAAGAAATCCTAGGTTTCTCTCCTCTTCCTAGGAAGGAAGAGATCTTCTTCCTTGCCCCTTCTTCAAATCCGAGCACTCTAGATAAGAATCTCTCTTCTCCTCTTTCTCTTTCTCCTCAATCACTCTCTTGCTTCCTCGTCAAGAGGACTATCCTCCTCTTGCACTTCCTTTTCACCCCCTTCCACTCCTTTTCTAACCCTAACCCCTAACTTGGATTTCTCTTGTTTATTTATAAGAAATCAAAATGCTTAAGCGGTAGAAGCGTGGAGAGGACTCAAGCTCAAGGAAAAGGGCAAGCATAAGACACACGACGAGAGTAATGATGTGAACCGCAAGTATACGGTTGTCGTCAAGTAATAAAAAGATATCGAACCACAGGGACTGTGTATTAGTTATAGTGATGTCACTGAGATAGTTACCTAGACTTGGAGGGAAACAAATTGGTTGAGAATTTAGTTTATATGGTAGAGAAAGGAAGATTGGCTTGGGGTTTATGGATGAGATGGATAAATCTAGGATTTCAGATTCATATCAATGCTAGGTGAAGTCCCTAATTCATGTTTGTTCCCTTACTCTCAATGTTTACCACCTTATAGGGATTCACTACAAGAAAAACAGTCATAGACATCGGTTTTCCACCGATGTCTATGAGAAAATCGATCGATGTCTATGAAGGCGATGTAAAAGGTCTGACATTTTAGACATCGGTTTGTAACCGATGTAGTATCAATTAACAACATTGGTTTGTAACCGATGTAGTACCGATGTAGTATCACTCAAAGACATCGGTTCTGCAACGGTGAAAAACCGATGTAATATCTGTTTAACATCAAATTTAGCAACGATTTTCGACCGATGTAATATCACTCAACGACATCGGTTCTGCAACGGTGTAAAACCGATGTAATATCTGTTTAACATCAATTTTAGCAACGATTTTCGACCGATGTAATATCACTTAACGACAACGCTTCCAAACCGATGTCATTGAATCTAAAACTGTTGTAATAACACTTATTTTTTTATGTTGTTTGTAAATTATGATCGAGCAAGAGTACAAAAATATTATAAATTCACCCAACAAATCACAAATAGAAAAACACTGATATATTTAATCACCTCAATATTTACAAATAACCAAAAGTAACTAACACAATTATTCTTCTTGCAACATATTACACATTCCCTCAGCGTTTTCATCTCCAGAAGGATCACCTTCAGCCCCATCGTCCTCTTCCTGGTCTTTGCCATCTTGTTCATCATCATCCTCTTCGTCCTCATCTAAATCACCATCATCCTTGTTCTCTGGCACAACTTCATTCTTGCTCTTTCGAAGTAGCCTTCAAAGAAATGAAACTAAGATTATTCAGTAGCAATTTAGGATACCTGAAGAAGAGTAAATAGGATAAACAACGCAAACATTATGCTTGGGAGTGAGTAAAATGATACTAATTCCAGCTTCAATGCAGGAGTTAAATTCCACGATCTAATATCTTAAATTCAACGCAAACATTATGCTTGGAAGAAGAGTAAAATGATACCTGAATAAACGAAGCATAAGTAAGTTTTTAGCTTTTCTAAAGAATGTGTTTATGCAGACCGGAGAGCTTTTAGCTTACCTTATAAATTAAACATTCAGTATTGTACCTAAAAGCCAATGTTGTCACAACACGCTGCATCTCCTTCATATTTGTAGCTGCCCAGGGTCCAAGATATCTTCGGGCATAGAAAATAGCTTTCATATGCTCATTAGCCCTCACTAGTTCTATAAACTCCTGAAGCCTCAATTGAAACTCAAGCTTACTCTGCAATTCAGATTGACCAGAGATATAAGTGGCTTGGAAAAATTTGGCATTATCCACAGAAGAAAAGGGAAATGGAACTTGCCACTTTTGTTATAAGAGTATAGAGTAAGAAACAACTTGAAGGTGAAGCATAGAGTGATATCTTCAGAGTTAGTTCATAATGTTAATTTTAAAATTGGATAAATCATGATATTATGTAATTAAATTAGGTAATCCATGAAGCACAATAAAAGGCTAGAAAAGTCAAATAATGAACAGCTACACCATTCTTTTCCTTTTCAGATCAATCATTTTTTTTATTAGGTACCAAAAGAAAGGATATATTTGAACGAACTTAAAGCCGACAATCATAGGCACACCAGCCTACATAATTCTGATAGGTGACAATTCTGAAGAATTTTTTAAGAGCTATATGAAGATTCATCCAGATAAAAAGAGTTTTTGCTTATCACACATAACATGATAATATAAATGCATTGAATCATGTTGAAAGTAATGCACAGAAGAGTCATACTTCATCCATTTCAAGAAAACAGCATATGAGAAAACATCATCCTATCACTAGAAGAGTAACCATCTTGTTTAGTACTAAGATTGTATTGTAAAGGTGTTATCAGTACTAATTATCTTCAGAAATCAACATACAATTAACTGGCTCCACACTACTCGGTAAGGAAGGAAGATCTTCAATGTTCATCCTCGTGAATGAGACCAAAAGTTAAGATTGCAAATAAGAATCAGGTAGTTGAAGAAAAGAGAGAACATGAAACGTTACTTGCTTTTGCAGTGAATTTAAGTAAAAGTTCTACATGTTTCAGGCTACCAAAGGTTCTACATGTTGAAGATGACATAAGTCAGAAATTTACATGCAATAAATAGAAGTATCTTATCTATGGAAAAACTGAAATGACAGCTATGAACTTTACTCCCTGCAATCACTGTAAGCAATTCAAATGGCACAGAGAAGGTAATAGAACAAAGTTTCAGTCAGTAGTGATTGCAGCAAATGTAAGCAATTCAAGATGTTCCATTCCAACAAGCCGTGTATGAAAATCCTTGATATTGAAGGGAATCAGGTAAAATGGAAGAAAAGAGCTCACCTGGATTATCCCTTTTATCCGCCAGGCGCCACGAGTATGAACAACTATTTGGCTATCATCAGGATGCAACTCAACGACCTCCTTCCTCACTTCCTCGACCGCAACGTTGTGGTCCGTCGATAATCGCTCGACCACCACAGACTTGCCACCCGAGCTCCGGCGTCCAAGAACAGCCCTGGAATCACCCAGGTTGGCCACGTAGAGCATGTCCCCGGCGATCGCCCCCACGAGGCAGCATGTCCCCACCGACGCTATCTTCGGCTGGGACAGCCATGACCTCTTAACCAATTCCATGAAATCCTCCTCGGTCGCGCGGAACGCCTTCTTGATCACTTCCGCCGACACGCCCCCTTGCTCCGAAGCGAACCCTAAACGAAATGAGATTTCGATTAGATTGATTCATGAAAATGGGATTTGGGAGGAAGGAACGAGAGTATGAGCGGGTCCGCCGTGGCCGTCATAGACGCCGACGAAGGTGGCGGAAGGCGAGTTGAACACCTGGCCCTGGTCCTTGAGGGAATTGTTGGCCTGAACAACGACGATGGAGAACTCGCCGTAGGCATGGGGCTTTAGGTCCATGTGCCACATCAAGCCGTCGCCGCCGCCGATCCGCCCAAAGCACCGCTCCAACGGCCTCAAGCACGATCGCAGCATCGCCACCCGCTCCTAGCAATCTGAACCCTCCAAATCTCGGGATCTTTCTCCGCCACTTCTGCCGTCACTGGCAGCTGGAACACACACGAAACCGCCAGCCGACGCCTCACGGAGAGAATGCTCGGCTTTTTCGAATTAGAATGCAGAGCTCGCGGAGGAGACTCGGCGAGCGAGAGAAGGAAAAGGGAGCCATTTGACGCTGAAAGGGAAGAAGAAAGTTGGCGTGGGCAACGCGTCCAGGAAGCAAAGTTGGCGTGGAAGTGGAGACGAAGGTCAAGGAAGTGACGCGGCGGCGGAGGAAGTGACGCGGAGGAGATGTCCGGAACGTCGGTTGAGAAGGGGAGGAAGTGGAGACGAAGTCTGTGGAGTTGAGGGGGAAGGCGTAGGTGGCGGTGTCGTTGAAGACGCGGCGGTGGAGCAGAGCCCGTCTAGGGTTTACAAGGGCAAGCGCGCAGTGGTTAAGTCGGCCGGGTGTAGGGTTGGAAGCGTGGGTTTAGGAGTTTTAGAAGCGCGTAGTGGAAGAAATATTTGGAGAGAGAGAGGGAAAGAAAAAACAAAAATATACAACGGTTTTAAATTGTTGTTATAGCTTCCAAAACCGTTGTTGAAAGCGCAAATAGACAACGGTTTTAAATTGTTGTTATAGCTTCCAAAACCGTTGTTGAAAGCGCACATAGACAACGGTTTTCAAACCGTTGTCGTAGTCTTCAAAAACCGTTGTTGTAGTCCCAAAATAGCAGACATAGACAACGGTTTTAAAATCGTTGTTGTATCCTCCAAAAATCGTTGTCGTAGTCTCCAATCAACCTCTCAAAGACATCGGTTTTTATTAAAATCGTTGTAAAAAAGTGAAAGACATCGGTTTTGCCATAAAACCGATGTCTTTTGAGTGTTGTTAAAGATCGATTTTCTTGTAGTGCTTGATCTTATTCCGCGGTTCCGTCAACACCACACATCAAACACCTTCTCCAGCTGCCTCCTCTTTCCTATAACTTTTCCTTTCCTTTATCTGCAATATGAGGAATGCAAACTATAAGCAACGCTTAGTAAGTACATCATCTAACTCACAAAAATCATAGAAAACTTCGTAACGCAATGCACATGAATGTTCGTGTCTAAACATGTGAGGGGGTTTTCAAAACATACTATTTCATAATAAGTAAACATACTAAACATCCATCCTTTGGGCCCTGACAAAGTACCAATGCGCGCATCCCTAACCGGTCCGGGGTAGCTAGCCACCGAAGCCGATTAGAGCGTACTAGGCACCTCGCGGCCTAGGGGCAATTCCTATGGAGCCCATCCCTTGGACACCTCACGGTCCGGTACTTGTCAACATCAAAATAAAGTAAAATACTTTTCTTATACTTCTTATATCATGCAATTTGGAAAGAAACAATTTACACATGCTTTAACTTAAAATGATGTCATGGCAGGAATACTTTATGCATGCTCTATCAAATCACATCATGGAAACAATAACGAGAGTAACGAAACGACTCATACTGCAGGTGAGAGATGTACTTACCTTATTGATGAATAGTCACACTACGAGCCTCGAAATACTACTAGATCCACGAGTCAAATTCCTGTAACAAAACATCTTCTAAATGACATATCCCAGAATAACCTCAAATGATTCTTATATCTTATCTAATTTCACCTAATCATGACCTAATCAATTAATTAGTTAAACCCCATTAACCTTTCCAATTGGATTAATCAAACATATACATCTTTGATTAATCAAATACTAACTATTAACTAATTAATTGATTTACTAATTAACTACTTAATTAACTGATTAATCAACAATTAACTAATTAATTATTAACTTAACAAATTACTGGATTAGTATTAGATTAATAATCTAAACTAATTTAATCAACAAACTTTAATTAATTAAGCTACTTTAATTAATTAAACTTACCGTATTTAATTAACCTAGTTAATTAAAAAAACTATGCTTCGTCTTCTTCGCGCGGACGAGCAGAACGGAGCTCGCGGTCGGCGTCAGCTGAGGCAGGGCAGCTGGCGGCGACAGAGGCGGCGTTGGCGGTCGTGCTTCTCCGGCGAACAGCGCACGGGAGGCGGGAGGCGGCGGCTGCTCTGCGTCGTCTTCTCCTTGCGCGGGCAGGGCAGCAGGTCACAGGCGGGGGCGCGGCTGAGCTTGGCGCTCGTGCTTCTCCGGCGAACAACGCAAGGGAGAAAGGAGGCGGGAGCTTCTCTGCTTCGTCTTCTCCACGCGACGGGCGGCAGTTGCGTCGGGCGATGAGCGCCAGGCGGCGGAGAGGAGAGGAGAGAAGATTGGTGGTTAGGTTTCGGCTGCAGCCCCCCTTCTTATAGCCCTCATTCTTGTTTCGTTCCGTGTTTTCCGCCGACGGGGACGGGCGGCAGCGAGCGTGGTCGCGCGGACGAAGTCCCGCGGACGAGGTCGGCGCGGTGCGGGCGGACAGGGAAAAATCAGAATTTAAACCGATGAACAGGGATTGATTAAACCGGGTTAAAATCAGATCCTTGAACCGGTTACTGTAGCGAACCTCGGTTCAATCTTGGTTCACCCGGTTCAGCCCTCAAACGACCTCCGATTTGGTCAAACTTGGTCTCGTTGGATCCGTCTTCGCGAGACGAACCTTTTTATCCAGTTTATTTTATTAAACTCTCTTCTATTGTTTAACTAAGGTACTTTCATTAGGATTTTAAATCTAATTAAAAATTCAAAAATAGGGAAAAATAATACGGGTGTTACACTTATTTTCTCTCAGTCTGAATTCACTCTATTCTCCATACTTGTGCAAAAACTAATTGTTCTCCTTGTCCAAGTATTAGCTGATTGGGTTTGACCTCATTAGGCTTGTTAGTTTCATTTATAAAAGATTAGTGTTTTCTGTGTATTGGGTGCATCAAATGGAAATACAATCATTACCAAGCCACAACAATTGTTTTTTGTCATACTGTTCATTGCATTTATTCAGATATGATCATCGCCAAGCTGTGTTTCTCCCAATTATTGCTACCGGCAAAGGTTGCTTTCTCAAGGAGCCATGTTTCCATATGAGACGTCTGTTTGTGAGCTGTGATTTGTATTTCTACGCCTTTTTTGTTGTATTTTCCAACACCAGAATGATGTCTTCCAAAACACCTTTGATTGTACTAGTCTCTGAAATTTGTTAAGTGAGCTGATATCAATTCCAGACGGATTATGTGTAATAACATCATTATCATACTGATGTGGAACAGAGGCATAGAGAAGAAAGAAAAACAGAGAATGTTACAATAAAAATTAAGAATAATTTTATTTCCATAGATGTTTTTCATGCCCAACCAACTCTCCTGAATATTTAGATAAGTAAATCACAATTCCACAAACAATTCTATAAAAAATATCTGTTTGAATTTTACCACAACAGCCCACTTTTCATATCTCATCTACCTTCTAATGTTGTGTTGGATACATTGTTGATGGATGGCAGATACTGTTTTCCGATTGAAGAATTAGATGAGTCTAAAGCAATAACGAAACCAGGTTGTTTCGGTTCTGGTATCGCACCATCACTGCTCAACATTGTAAGTACCAATGGAATTGTCGGTCTATCTTGTGGTCGCTCTTGAACACATAAAAGACCTATCTTTATACATCTCATGATCTCAATTACTGAGAAAGAGCCAATTGATTTATCAACAATGTCCAAGCTTTTACCTTCTTCCCACAAGCTCCATATCTGTAATTGCAATTCTTGTAGTTACTAATAATCATAAAATTTAAATGTAAATGGTATTATTTTCAAACTTACATGTCCTAGAAGATTTAGATAGTCTGATTGATAAGCTCCTCTGTTCTTTTTGCCACTGATAATCTCAAGTATTAACACACCGAAACTAAATACATCCGACTTTATTGAGAAAAATCCATTCATTGCATATTCAGGAGACATATATCCGCTGATTATTCATAACAAAATCAGATTTTTTAATAATGAATTTAAATCACTTACATAATACAATATACTTACTATGTTCCAACCACTCTTCTTGTATTTATTTCCATTTCATCACCTTTAAATATCCTCGCCAAGCCAAAATCTGATATTTTAGGAATGTTATCTTCGTCAAGAAGGATATTACTAGTCTTCAAATCTCTATGAATGATTTTGAGTCTTGAGTCATGATGGAGATAAAGAAGGCCTCGAGCAATTCCGATTATGATATTATACCGCATTTTCCAATCCAACAACGTTCGCTTTGCTTCATCTAAATATAAACACATTGTTATCGATAATGATAAATTAAAACAATTATATATATTGTGTGATTAGAAAAGAACAACTAACCGAACAAGAATGCATCTAAACTTCCATTGAGCATATATTCGTAGATTAACATCCTCTCCCCTCCTTGAATGCAACAACCAAGAAGGCGAACAAGATTTTGATGTTGTAGCTTAGCAATTATCACTACTTCATTTTTGAACTCGGTGATGCCTTGTGTGGATGTATTGGATGCCTTGTGTGGATGTATTGGATCATCCATATCTGGTGCACCGCCAAAATGGAGGCCATTCCATGGCCCCCCTCGCCAAACCTGCTGCGTTGTAGACCGTAGAAACAGTTGGGGGTCACCTTGCAGGGCGATGCCCAAGGTGTAGAGACCTGGCGACGGGTCGTCGTCGCTCGCCCATGATGTTAGTTCGCGGTTGAGTCTGGCGGTGAGGTCCCAGCCCAACTTCATACCGGGGAGGAGCGTGTCGGTCGGATAGTCGAAGCTTTGCCATGCAAAGCTGTTGGGGTCGTCGTTGCCCGCCTCCCTGACGGCGAAGTTCCCGTCGTCGAAGAGCGTCGCCTCGGGGTTCGTGAGTCTGGTTGCGGTTGACGAGGACCAGATGATGGTCGAGCTATTACCGGTGATGATCACGAGCGTACCTTCCCCAGAGAGCGAAAGGCATCCTGATCGACCATCGATCGGGCGCAAACGGTTGGCGACCCACACAGCTGTTTGTGAGATGTTGCGGTACCATATTCCGATGTAGCGGCGGCCGGAGCCCGCAGGGCTGAAAAAGCCGAGTTCGAAGCGGCCGCCGGAGGAGATCAAAGTTGTTCCATTGTCGTAAAGGGGTTGTTCTGGAATCAAGAAGTTGCCGGCTTCGATGGTGGGGGAGCTAAGACCAGCGAGGAGGAGATGGAGAAGGAAAGTAGAAAGTTTGCAGCCGCTGACCCTTCTCTGCATCATCAACTCCAACTCCTACACCACCGGTGTGTGATGCAAGAAGCTAACTTTGATCAAAGGGGAAAGAAAAGTTTGCAAAAGAAGTGAATTGCGTTGGCATTGAGGTGTTTCTCTCGTCAAATCTTTGCACCTCTTAACTCAACGCCGCACTTTCATAAAGTCAACATCTAGAATGGATATAGTCAAGCCGTCATGTTTGACGCGGGGTCA
>NC_133862.1:14380729-14470401 GCF_044706935.1 Curcuma longa | reverse complement strand
TCATGATTCACTTAATCATTTCTTTTTCTAGGCATGTGACTACTTTGGATTATTACCTAGATTAGTTTTCCCCCTCCTTATCCTTAGGTGAAGTTGTTCTAGTATGATATGATTTAAATTTATCTTTAGAATTATAATGTTTTCTATTATTGTGATAATAAGCACTAAAATTATGAAGCTTATTTTTAGCATGCTTATTTTCATGATATAGGAAAATTATATTATGAAATAGTACCTTAGGTTTCCTCTTAGGAGCCCCCCCCCCCCCCCTTGATTTGAGCTTACTCCTTTGTTCTTACTTGAAAGCTTCGTTTTTAGACATTGATTTTGATAATATCCACGATGATTGCATGTAAAGTACACAATATGCACTTTCCCTTTCCGTACCATGGGTTCAGTCTCCTTTAGTTTCTCCCTTGTCTTGGATGCCAACTTAGCCTTTTTCCTTATCAATTTAAGATACTTGTTGCAAGTAATGTCCTCTTTTCCTACACTCAAAATAAATTATATGATTCTTATCTTTATTGCATGAAATTGATATACTTTCCATGCTCATAGGGACGGCACATGGTTCCTCCTCGTAGGCTTCGAAAGTTAAGGGTTCCTTTTGTTCTGATGTCAATGACATGATCTCTCCCCTTCAATCCTTGAGGTGGACATTTCTTTAATTTCATCCTCGGATGTTGAGCATCTCTTAATCTTCGAGTCCTCTCTTACATAGAAGTCAATGAGTCTTCTTCTTTGGACTCGTCTTCATTTTGTGCTAATGAGGATGGATCTTCATGAAACTTTATCAATTTGCTCCATAGCTAATTTGCATCCTTGAATTTTCCTAATTTACATAAAATATTATTAGGTATCCAATTAACTAGAATTATGATTATCTTGTCATTTATCTCAGATTTTTGAAGTTGCTACTCGGTCCATTTCTTTTTCTTGAGAAGTCTTCCTTGTCCATTAATTGGAGCTTCATATCCCTCCATTAGGATGAACCAATCTTCAATGTTTATCATAAAGAAACTTTCAACCCTTGTCTTCCATTGATTGAAGCCACCTAATCCGAAAGGAGGTGGAACTCAAATGTCGTATCCAAGTCTGTCTTTGAACTCCATTTGACAATTTGAAACTTGATCTTCTGCCTAGCTTTTGTGCTTTGATGGAGGTTAATCCAATGAAGGGAAACCTGACTCTGATACCACTTGTTAGGACCCGTGCAAACTAGAGGGAGCTGAATAGCTTCGATTGCATCAATAGATTGCGCAGTGGAAACATGAAAGCAATTCAACACACCATAATCCAAAAAAGGTTATTTTACTTGGTTAATCGTCTTTCCAAGACGATATTATCTAAGGTTTAGTCCTAATGACTACCACCACTAATCATTCTCCTTTTCGGATACCTTCTGAAGGTGGAGAAGCCTCTTACAAATATGTTTTCACACTAAATACAAGTAACATAAGTATACAAATACAAATGAAAGCAAAAATAACTTTGCATAATGATCTTTGTTTTGATTGCTCTTTTATCACTTTGGAATGCCTATTTATGGTGGAAAATGTAGCACCTTGTTTTCAACCTCTCAAGAATTGACATCTTCAAATGACCTTTTCTTTTATAGGATTGCATTCGGGTTGATTTCCACTTAGCAATTGATTGCTTACCTTCACCAATCAATTGCCTTGCTGTAATTCGACCGTTGACACCCGTAGAAAAACTATTGTTACCATAACAATCGATTGCTAGGAGCCACCAATTGATTGCAATGAGCAATCTAACTGGCTAATCAATTTTATAGTGTTTTATTCACTACGACAGTGCCAACAATCGATTGTTCGAACTCAACAATTGATTAATAGCCTACAATTGAATCGGACAGTTGAACTGGACAATTGAGTTGCAAGCCTTCTTTCTCACCTCAAACCTCAAATTTGGGATTTTCGGTTAGCAGTTAATTGCAACTTCCTGACAATCAATTGCTACCTCTATTTTAGTCTTTTTAAGGCTAAATTCTCATCTCGCCTAATATTCGGTTGACCTTAACTTACTAGAACTTTTCATCCCCTAATATTCGATTAACATTAACCTATTGAGACTTCATCATTGTTTAGCATCTTGTCACTCTTTATCTTGCCAAGACTACATCCATGTTCCAAATGTCCAATCCTTTATAATCCACTTAGACTTTACACCTTGCCAACTCCCTGTTGGGCTTTCCTTATTGCCAAGTATTTGGTGAACCGTTGGCCCACTTGGACTTTTCTCATGCTAACTTCCCTGTTGAACTTTCAACCACCAAGTGTTTGATCCACCATGACCCACTTGGAGTTTTTCTTCTCATGCTAAGTGTCCGATCTTCCATGATCTACTTGGGCTTTTCTTCTAGTGCCAAGTGTTCTCACTTGGACTTTCCTACTCATGCCAAGTGTTTGGTCCTCCATGACCTACATGAACTTTCTTCACCTCATGCCAACTCCCCGTTGGTCTTCCGATCATAAGATGTTCAGTTAACTATGACTCACATGGACTTCCTCTTGCATGCCAAGTGTCCGGTCAATCGTGACTCACTGTACTTTCACTGTCAAATATCCAGTCAACCTTGACTTACTTGACTCTTCTTCATCATCAAGTATCCGGTCAACCTTGATCTACTTGACTTTTCTTCACTGTCAATTATCCAATCAACCTTGACCTACTTGACTCTTCCCTAGTTATCTTGATCAAATATCATATTAGTTAACATCTACTATATTGGTCAAACTCTATCATATTTATCAAATATTGAAACTCTCCAATTCAAGTCAACTCGAGCTTGATCGACCTTGACTTGATGTTGATTGCACTGATCATCTTCCCTTTTTTGATGTTTGATAATATGTTTAAAGTTAGTCTAACTCATTAGCTCTATAATCCTACTTCACTCCTCTCATTATGCTAAAGCATGAATGAGTGTTTCCTAATTTAAATCATATATTCTCTCCCTTTGCCATACATTAAAAATTATTTCTTAAGATCCATTCATCTTATCTAATCTAATCTTCACAAATGATGGTTACCTACCTTCATTTCATCCAATGCTCAACCTTGAACATGCAATCCTTTAATCATCTCCTTAATCTTTCAAATCTCCTCCTTTCATATCAAATCATGCCTTTAAGGTGGACCTCCCCTCAAACCATACTCTATCTTCAATCATTGCACCAACAATGATTTTAAGTTTTTAAACTTTTAGAAAATTCTAAAATCCAAGTCATGAGGTTAACGATTCAATCTTGAACCTAAACCTCCTCCTAAATACCATATTCTTCTCTTAATATTTTTTTCTGATTTTCATCGAGAAAATCACCTTTGAATGTTTATCTAATCATATAAGAGAGTTAAGGATAATTAAGATACCTATGAGTAATTTTATTTGACTAAAATAACTCAATTTCAATAAAAAAAAATAATTGTAACAATTGATTGCTAATGGTCAACAGTCAATTGATACAAACAACAATCAATTATTGTCCACTAGCAATCTTTACCAGAGGTTAATTATACTAACAATCTTTCTCTTTTTGATGTTTGATAATATGTTTAAGTTAAGGCTAACTCATTAGCCCCACCATCCTACTTTATTCTTTTTCTCATGTCCATGCATGAATGAAAGTTTAACTTAAACCCTTCATTCTTCTCCTTTGATATACATCAAAAGGATGCTATATCAAAATCAAAAAAATGTCATCACGAACGACCAAGTCAGACCGTATGCCACGTACCGGGGGTTACCCCCGTGCCGCTCTATAGGATGTGCGCACCATGGGCATGTCCGCAAGCCAAATGGCTCGAGGGAAAAAAATGTCATCGCGAACGGCCAAGTCAGATCGTATGCCACGCACCGGGGGTTGCCCCGTGTCGCTCTATAGGATGTGCACACTGTCAGCATGTCCGCAAGCCAAGTGGCTCGAGGGAAAAAAAATATCATCACAAACGGCCATGTCGGACCGTATGTCATGCACCAGGGGTTGCCCCCGTGCCACATTATAGGATGTGCGCACCTTGGGCATGTCCGCAAGCCACGTGCCGCTCTATAGGATGTGCGCACCATGGGCATGTCTGCAAGCCAATGGCTCGAGGAAAAAAAATATCATCGCGAACGGCCACATCGGACCATATGCCACGCACCGGGGGTTGCCCCCGTGCCACTCTATAGGATGTGCGCACCGTGGGCATGTCCGCAAGCCAAGTGGCTCGAGGGAAAAAAATATCATCGCGAACGACATTTCAAAACTTTCAACCATCACAATGGAAGTTCCCTACCTTCCATTTTCTCCAACCTTCCTTCATCAAATCTTTTTGAATTCCTTCATTCTCCCTCTTTCATATCAAAATCATGCCTTTAAGATGGACCTCCTCCTCAAAGAATGCTCCAAATTCAATCATTGCACCAACAATATTTTAGAGTTCTTAAACCTTTAGAAAATTTCAAAATCTAAGTCATGAGGTTAAAAATTCAACTTTGAATCTAAACCTTCCCCTCAAATCCTTATTTTTCCTTTTAGCTTTCATTTCTCATTTTCATTAAGAAAAACTGCTTTGAATACTTATCCAAGTATATTAGGGGTCATAGATTGTTAAAATACCTAGAGATGAGTTGATCCAACTGAAATAATCCTAATTTAATCAAAACTCATTATAATAATTGATTATTGTTAGACATTAGTTGATTGATATAGACAATAATCGATTGGTAGTCTGAAGCAATCGATTTACTAGCTTGAAAAACTATAATTCAAATTCAGACTAAACTTTAAAAATACATAAGTAAGTCTATAATTTTTAAAAAATTATAAAATTTCATAGAAATTACTTATTGTAGGATCGATTAGGAGTGCTAGAGGGAGAGGTGAATAGCACTTCTTTGCATTTTCACTCTTTTATGAAAGAACTTGTGTAAATCAAAACTTGCAACCGAAAAGAACATAAGTGTACATAGTTGATTTTACATGGTTCACAGCCACAGACTGCTACTCTGAGGCCTATGATCAGTGATCATTTCGGACGAATAATCCACTAAAAAACTTCCCTCTTACGAAAGGGAGTTTTATCGCTTTTATAAAATCAATTAGGATCAATAACACATATACTGTCCTAAAAACTTTAATTACAAAGGCAATAACTAAGAGTATAGATGTGCAGTAGTCAATGCATCTTCTCTGTGTCACGACGACATTTCGAATGAAAGATTTGCATGTAGGAGGTCGTCATTGAGGCGTATTCAGTTGTTTCTAGGGTTTTCCCCTCGAGGCTGCTTATATGGACTGATCTAGGTGCCTAGAAGTTCTCTTGGGCGCCTCCACATCATAATGTCGATCAACTTTCGATGTTGACTCAATATTTTTCAGGCGCCTGGATGTTGATGTGGAGGTTGTCAGATGAACTTTGACTCCGCAATACCTTATCCAGATTCGGGCACCTGGAACCTTCCGGGCATTTGGAGGCTAAGGTGTCTTGACAACTAGAACTTTGCCACCTCACCTATCTTGTTGGCCCATTCCACTAACGTCTAGTCACCTGAAACCAATCTGGATGCCTGGACTGTTCGGTCACTTGAATCCAAATAAGGGCGCTCAGAATATAAAGTTTTAGTCTCTCCTTTCCTGCATTACAAGTCAGTCCAAAATTCAAAGTATAATAGGAAAGTAAACAGTTTTGCAAACTATTTGATCGTAACTTCAGATTTCTAATGAAATCCTAGGTCAGATCGACATCTACTATTCCCTTACTGGGAACGCATCTTCACCCACTCCACTCAAAAAAATTTACCTTGTGCCAACCAAGTCCTCCAGATTTATTGGATTTTTGCTCAGCCTTGATCCTTGGCCCTCAGGTCTTCCACTACTAGACGCTCGATCCTCCAAACTTACCTAGACTTTTGCCTAGTGCTCTTGATCCGCCAAGACTTTCTATCTAGTCCTCTTGACCAGGACTTCCTTGCCTAGTCCTCTAACCTAGGGTACTTCCGCCTAATCTTCAAGATCAGGAATACCCTTTGTTTAGCCTCCAACTAGGGCATTGGTTGCTTAGTCGCAACCAGGACTTCCCTGTGCTATCCACACATTCAGTTAAACTCATCATCACTTTACAACTTAACTTGAACTCTTTGTCATTATCAAAACTTAAGTTCGATCATCTGGTGCTCTCTACACCAATACTTATGTTAAATATTCTTAGAGAAAAATAATTTTCTAAGAAAATATATCTTATTTTCAAAGAATGATATAAAATTAAAAATCTTTGAAAACGTTAATATTTTACTTTAACTTTCTATTAATGTAATCAATGGTGATTTCTATCAACAAATAGACTTCACCAATATTTTTTAAAGTAAATTTGAAATTATTTTTAAAATTAATTTTCAATCATGATTTATGGGCCAAATGCACATGACTTGATGACTTGCACAATAGCTTTTTCCATGATTAGTCATCACAAGATTCATTTGATTTTATGAAACCTAACTCAATTTGATGTATCAAATCAACATCTTGAACTTAGCTCAGCATCATAACATTTCACTTATCTTTAATATATCTCAATACACACAGAAGTCTTCCTATGGTTCTTTATGATGTAACATTATTTTTCTCTAAACTAAGAGATTATGCATCTCTATCTAGGCATTCTAAATTTGATCATCATACCTAAGATGTCAACTAAAGTAATTTGTCTTTAATCATAAATATTAAAATTTATACATGTAAATGAATATGACATACATCAAACATATAACTTTCAAAAAGAAATCTATCATAACTTAAATAATGTATGTATGATATAACATGACAATATCAAATAATATATTATCATGACAAGATAAATGCATAATATAATTTATGACATGTGATATGACACACAAAGCATAACTAGCATAGAAATATATAGATTTTCAATCTAAGGTATCAACTAATCATTATGTCAAATATACAATTTGACATAAGAGGCCTAATTTCCTAGAATGTGCCAAAAATCCTAAACTTGACACACTTTTGAATTATATCATATTGTGTTAATTTTGATCAACTTAATAACACAATTCTTATTGACACGCTATAAAAATCTTCCAATATAATATTTGAATTTTTATTCTTGAGATATTATAATATCTTGAAAATATCCGAAAATATTAACTTTACTATGGTTGGGTTAACTACCTTTTCAATTTAGGTTGACACACCCTATACTCATCTAGTGTAAAGAAATCACACTCTTATGAACCCAACACATATTAGAGCTCTTTAGGTACAGTAGGTATTCACTAGAGATAACCTCCATAGCTACCTTCCTAATAACTTTCATAAGCTTCTTAGAAGCCTTAGTCATACTACTCTCTTCAAGGTCAGCACTAGAGATGACCTCCCTTGTGACCCTGACTTAACTCACAGACCTAGGGTTTGTTCCATAGTTATATGAAACTTATTGTATGAGGTCATGCTTTCCTTGGACTTAGATTTGTATTTCAAACCTTTCTTGTCTTTGGATGACTCTTGTCTAACTAAACCTAGATCTTGTTATTTTGACCCTTTAAACCTATTTTTTATTTTTCTAAGGATTTTCTCCAAATTTATCAAGTCTTGACCTCGAGACTCTGGTTCCAACCTCTAAATCCATGATTTTTTATTTTTCATATTTTCCTTATCATTTTTCTTCTTAAGCATGTGTCTAGTCTTCTCTAGATTAATTTCCATCTTCCTATCCTTAGGTAGAATAGTTTTAGCATGATATGATCTAAAATTAGAATTATCATGCTTTCTATTTTTTTTGATAACAAGCATTAAAATTATAAGGTATATTTCTAGCATGCTTTTTATCATGACAATAAGGAATTGCATTATTAAATAATATTTTAGAAACTTCTCCTTATTGGTGCAATCGACCTCAAATCAAGGTTGACCGGATTGACCAAGCTTGAGTTGACTCGAATTGAGTTTCGATGTTTGAGCAATGTGATAGTTAGACGTCAAGTAGGTCAATGTTGATCAAATACTTGATGATGAAGAGTCCAAGTGGATCATGGAGGATTGGACACTTGGCATGAGATAAAAATATCCAAGTGGGTCATAGAAGATTAGACACTTGATGATTGGAAGTCCAATGAAAAGTTGACAAGAGGAAAGTTCAAGTGGATCAAAGTTGATCGGACACTTAGAACGAGACTGAAAATCCAAGTGGGCATGGATGACCAGACACTTAGTGATGAGAGAAGTCTCAGCAGATCACGGATGACTGGATGTTGGGCAGAGGAAGTCCTAAAGGTCAAGGTTGACTAGATGTTAGGCAACGGAAAGTCCTAGTAAATTACAGATTACTGGATGTTAGACAAAGAAAGTCCTGATAAGTTGAGGTGTCTCGCCTCCGGGACTTCATCCTTTGCCAAGAGGCCTTGCATCCGGGACTTCATCCATTGGCAAGAGGCCGCGCCTCCGGGACTTCACCAAATTCTAAGACTCCATTCCTGTGAACTCAGGTCACACATGTTAGATCACAAACATTGTCTAACTTAAACTGATTCAGCCAAACATTAAAATTTAAATCACTTGGGGTAAAATTGCACCAACAGCAAATGCCCGGAGCTGCAGGGTATGACCTCCACATAATTGCTGATGTTGAAATTGGTGCAGGTGACCGAGATCTGCTCGGCACAAGAATAGGCTTTGCAATTCCAGAAGGCTATTATGGAAGAATTGCTCCAAGGTTAGGAGTTGCCTAGAAAAAGGGCATACACATCAGAGCAGGAGTAATCGACACTGATTACCGCGGTGAAATCAAAATATTAGTGTTTAATTTAACTTTTGAACCTATTTCCTTTAAAAGGGGCGATGCAATCGCCCATATTATTTTTACAAAAATCGCTACACCACAGTTGATGCAGGTTCCCAAACTGTCTGATACAAGAAGGGGATCTAGCAGGTTTGGATCTACATCAGCGCCAGATCAACCCTCTACAAGCCAAATGCCCATCAGCTCATCTGAATGGACCACTGTTATACAAACTTTATGTCCACAAGAACAATCGGATGACCCAATCTCTTCCCCTGAACCAGATGAGTACGAGCAGTGTTTACTCGCATGGCTTGGAAAGGAGCATGTCTTGGCCCTTTCTGATGAACCAACACGTCATTCTGAAAGATCTGAAGATGTCTGGGACACGCTGGGACTTCCAAGTGGTAAATTTGATTATATGGTTAAATATAACCCCCCACAATATATTAATTATGTTCCAGCAACAAAGCGATGTTGGGGTGACGAGTCTAATGAAGATGTTGGTGCGGAACTACATAGCCCCCAAGGTGATCCAAAATGCACGCAAGACATGACACAACCACACAGACGTCCTTGCTATGGATGGATAAGTGAAGAAGAAGACGATGTGCCAGATGAACATGTACTAGCCTTCTTTGATAATCCAATTTATGACACCGAAGCAGAGGACGAAGAATGGACAAACCCATTCTCCATGGAAGGTGGTGGGTATGAGTCTGATTCTGAAACTTATTTTTTTGTTGACACTGACTTCCAATAGGAACAACGAGAGTTAGAAGAAGTAGACGAAATACAGCTAGCTCATCTGGAGCTAGACCTCATGATCGATTACCCAGTCAAGATAGAGGCATAGGTACAGAGGGTACTAGCCTCTACGGCTTCATCCGCATACAACCTTCCAGAGGATTCTATGATGGGTCCTCCCCAATACGCTCCGGCTACTGAGAAACCTACTACTTCCAATCCGTATGGGAATATGTCTTATATGGGAGCTAAACTGGGAAAGATCAGAAGTGCCTATAACACAGAACAATGGACACTACCATCAGCACAGCAACAGACAGGTGCGATGTTAGTATTACCTCCAAATATAGCCTTTACAATGATGTAATTTCTAGATGGGAATCCATAACCACGAATGTGGTTGACTCAAAAATCTGGACTGATAAAAGAATGAAGGTACAGTACATAGAAAACCTTCTGGGAGAAACAGAAAAGAAGTTCTTCATCCAGTGGCGGATGATGTTTCCTGACCAATATGATAAGTTGGTCAACTAGGCGGACGAGACTCAGAATGTCCTGTCACAAATTAGAAGAATGTTCACTCTTGAAGATCCAGCTTCAGGATCAACAGCAGAACCAAATCAAGCTTATCTTGACTTAGAAAGGTTAGTCTGTCACAATACTAAAAACTTGGTTTCTTATATGAATATGTATAAGGAACTTGCAACGAAGACAGGAAGAGCATTCATGAGCGAAGAACTATCAAGCAAATTCTACAAAAAGTAGCCGCCTTTGATCAGAGAATATTTAGAAAAGAAATTTCAAGAGAAGCACAAAGGGAATACGATTGGCGTATTACCCAGGATATATCATGCTCATCAAGAGATGATGGAAATGTACAAGCAGGCCGCCTTGCACAGGAGTGCCAAGGACTTTCAATTTTACTCGCAAATTCCACTTACGGGCATGATGTACAACCCAAAGAGAAGGAGATTTGGGCTAAGAAAGGCCCAAACATATAAGGGCAAACCACACAAAACCCATGTCCGAGTCATCAAGAAGAAGTACCAGAACGACCGGTCTCGGGTAAGAAAATGCAAATGTTTTATATGTGGTGAAGAGGGGCATTTTGCCCGAGAATGCAGAAATAAAGTTGGAAACAAGGAGCGTATAGTCATGCTTGAAGAGATTGAGCTTCCTGAAGAATTTGATGTTGTTTCCATTGATCCTGAGGAAAGTGATTCAGACGCCATCTGCAGTGTTTCGGAAGGGGAAACTACAACTTAGCAGTACTGCAATTCTGCTACTAGCATAATACTAGAAACACTATTTGTACTGCTGGGAAAAGAAACTGGATGGCAAGTTCAGGTTGAAATTCCTGATGAACAATACCGGCGTCCGCACATCTGGGAATTCAATACTGGGGTTAATACTCAGTACATCAGATGTAGATTTTACGGAAGAGATACTAGCCAGAGAGCTAGAGGACACTGCCAGGTATGCTTACTAACAGTTTGTACACTTTGTACAGGCTACTACCTGGAGCTTGAAGTCAAGGTGGAAGTGCCACAGCCAGTAAGGTTTGACAATAAGGCTTTGGTTCCAGAATTGCTCAACTATATTTCTTATTTATAATATGAAATTCAACGCCTTCAAATGGAGCTAGAAATATTAAGAAAGAATCAAGAAGAAGACTTAACCGAAGATCTGGCAGAAGACTTAAATCAGCTGACACTACATGATAAAGATAAAGAAAAGGGCAAAGAACAAGTGGTGTATCTGAAAGAATTAATGGTCTCAAAGATTTCTGAAGGCCAATACCATCAAAGGAGAGTTGCCAACAGATTATATAATATGAAGGTAACATTTGAAATTCCTGAGGTTGTTCGATTTTATGTTAATGCAACACAGGGCCAACATGTCACGCCCCGGGAGACGGCTGTCCGATAAATTTCGACAGCATCTCCTCTGTAACAATTCACTTTCCCTGAATACAAGTATAACAAAGCCTACATGGCCACAATAAGGCCTACACGGCCACAATCCACACATGTCCCAATTAGGTAATATTTACTAAACAATATGAAATAAATTCACTACCAATAAGTATAGCATGCACCGCAATCTAGAACCGTATATGACAAATCCATACGACATAAAAATAGGTCCTGACACAATAGACTCCGAAAATATAAACAAAAGCGAAATTTAAGCAAATTGCAACTCGACGCAGGACTAGCAGCACGGCTCTCCAGACAGACCTCAACCTGAAAAGATAAAAACAACGGGGTGAGTTCAATCGAACTCAGCGGGTATCAAGTAGACATGTATCAATAGCTAGCAGACAGTAATGGAAATACCGATAGAAGAATGACAAGAATGAAACTCTGAACTCATGTGTATATATACTCACCAGAACATGTTAACGATGTACCCATAGGTAACATGATCCCTAACACATCCATACGATCCCTGTATATACATATCCAACATATGCAAATCACCTGAATACAACCATATCACCCAAGAATCCCTATATCATGCACAAGTATAAGAACATATCATGGTCACCCCTGCTACCCATCTGATCCTTACATACCAAAGTGCGGTCGCGTGGGTCCTCAATGATAAATGCCCGTCAGATCCATCACACTCGATGTGAGGTCGCGTGGGAACTATGCCCGTCAGATCCATCACACTCGAATGGTGAGGTCGCGTGGGAACTGAATATGCCCGTCAGATCCATCACCGATAGGTGAGGTCGCGTGGGAACTGAATATGCCCGTCAGATCCATCACCGCTAGGTGAGGTCGCGTGGGAACTAAATATGTCCGTCAGATCCATCACCGCTAGGTGAGGTCGCGTGGGAACGAAATATGCCCGTCAGATCCATCACCGCTAGGTGAGGTCGCGTGGGAACGAAATATGCCCGTCAGATCCAGCACTGGTATGTAAGGTCATATGGGTAGGGGTACAACCGCTGTGCACTCTGACGTCGGCGCTAATGCGTGACCGAATGGACAGTATGCTGGCCAGCATGTCATAATATAAACATGGTATCTAACCCTAGTACGGTACCCACCTACAATCCCTAAGGCATACTACACTAGTACTACTGTGGTACGAAGTCATATGTCTAGCATGTGCATCAGAAAAAGTAATGTATAACAATCAAGCAGTAGCATATGGAATGTGTCACATGATATTCAATCAAAGGAATAACAGATAAAGAATCAGATCATAGGTATCAAACAAGATAGGTATAAACTGAAAATATACTATCACTGGTAGGTAGAAATAAATACATATCTAAACCAGCATATCTATAAATAGATAAGTCAGAGACAAGATACCCACCTTCGAAAGTAGTCGGTATCAGGAAAAAGAACCTCCGTCCAGAAATCCGGTAGCAAGTCAATGTCCTCAATGGAGCCCAATCAAACCTTAGCTTCCTTTTCCTCTCTTCCCTTGCTCGTTGCTTCACCCACTAGATGACCCAAAGCACAGCAACAAGATGAGAAGAAGGAAAATATCTCTCAAAATCTTGCTCACCAATTCAAGCCCTGGTTCATAAAACTTAGGTGCATCAACATAAATCTCAATCAGATCAATCATAAGGAAAACTCACCTTGAGTGAACCCTAGAACCCTTCCTTTTTGCTGCCGTAACTTCTTCAAGTTCCAATCGGCCAGCCCCTTTCCTCTTCCTATCCGAAAGCCAAGAACTCCACACGATGGTTTCTCCTTCGACTTGCTGCCGCCAAACCGCCTCCACCACACGCCGTTCCAGCAAGACCTAGCACCGGTCTATGCAAGCTCCGATCCACGCTAGCTCCGGTCGCCGGCCCCTCCAGCTCTAGCTCCAGCGTCGGTTGGACTCTCCGTCTCGGCACTGTCGAAGACGAAGAAGAGATCGAAGTCGTGGATGCGCGATCGGAAACAGGGGGTGTCGCGGGTTGGGAAAACGGAAATCGCTGCTCCTCTAGCCTCCACAGCTCCGGCGTCGGCCCCTCCTTTCACTCGGCTTCGGCGGAAACAACGTGAACAGGGCTGCGTCGGCGCGCTGAGGAAGAACCAGCGGAGATGCTCGCGGCTTGGGAAGGAGGTAATCGTGATTTTAGGGTACAGTACCGACCTTTAAAAACCCCTTAGCGGATCGGGTTCTAACCGGTTAAACCATTAACCTTTATTAACCCATTAACCTATCCCTACATCCTATTAAAGGAATTTACATTTTAATTTATACCAAATTGCAATTAGACCCTTTAATTTAACTTAGGATTTCATTAATTAATTTAATAAATTTTTGAATTAATTTATTTACGAATAAACTCCAAATCTTCTGGTATTTTACATTCTCCCCCACTAACAAAAATTTGGTCCCCAAATTTATCATCTTCATACTATAATGTGGAAACACTGTAGTAATATCCTCCTATTTCCATCCAGTATCGATATCTCTGGAAGAAACCCGACTGGTTTCCGCCGTTAAACCTTCATCTACTGGCATACTAACCATTGCGCAACAAAGTGCGATATCACCTCATGTCGTTTTGCCAATATGGACTCTTAAGGTCCCAATATATATATAAGTACCAACTAGATGTATCACAAACCTAATATGGTAGGCCTCCTACAACCACTCCTTAATCGAATACTGCCCTGGGATACAAATTCGTTCTCAAAACGAATTATTTTACCTACGTCACAACAAAACCCTAGCTGCTGTTCGCAATCCATCCTACTATAAACACAACGAAATTGATGTCACTAGATAGTGTAGACTTAATCTTCTCCACTACAGCCAACTGATTAACCATCGAAACCAAAACACCCTACTGAGTCCAACTATACTCCACTACTCCTTCTCTGTTTGCTTCAGAAACTGTAAATAACCTCGGCAACTACGTCTTACATTGACTATGGTTGTACCTCTGAAATAATGGGTATTTGTTCACTCCTAGTACCCACGAATTCCCATGCAGGTTTGATCTGTAGGTTGGAAGGTAATCACTTTAATTGGCTCCACAAGCCATTCCAACCATGAAATCAATCACCTTTTTAGCAACCACAATTAAAACATTAAAATCCTCAACTTTTATCAAATTTCAATTAACCGCTTATCCTAAATCACAACGCGCATATAACCAACATACACCTTGATTATCTATCAACTCAATCTCCTCACCGTTCAAGACATAGGACCAATTGATACATACCAAAGACATATCTTAGCACCCGAATATACACCTTTGTATAGCATAATAAACTCAAGGTCATTGATCTCCTATCATCAATATTCTGTGACAGAACAACGATACGACTGTTAGGTCAACACCTGCTCATCCACAAAAGAAGCAAATATCAAATGTGTCATTCTGTTGAAGTCAAGGAAATCCAACATGTAATGCTTAGAACAAAATTTTATTCCAAATTCCACCATAATTATCCACCAACCACAATTCAGATTTACCAATCTCTATTGATCCATCATTATTACCATAAGTTGATTCAGTTACAATCATAAAGCTTCCATGATCAAATTCAACCACAAAACCCTCCATGGATTAATGTATAAATAACATATCTACTAAACAGTTCCACACAAAGAAGCCCAGCTAAATTTCTAGCCATCAACCGCAACATGTAGTTTTATAGCCTATAGCTAAATTTCTACACTGATCCTTACTACATTTGTTCAACAAAACGAATTAACCACCGGAGTTATAATCTTCACCTCTCTAACCCAATTCATCAGAATCTATTAGACCCCTTTGTTATTATCTATGTCGATCATTTTCCTCAACCAACCAAATCTCGCTCACAACAAGAAAATACAGGTAAGAGTCTACCTGATTCACCTCAATTACCAGCACTGTATCTAAATACATCACTACTACAAGGTCTGTCCCTTTAATGGCTCAGCCATCAGAGACTCGTACATCCTCGTATGTGGCCGTTAAGGTCGTCCACGTTCCCGCGCAGGAGCATGTCCTTCGCGAGTCATATCTGTTTAAAGTTTTACCACCAATATTACAAACCGTATCCAATTTCTAAATTAAAAACTTTACCTGTTGCTGTCTGGAGATGTTCTGCCACTGCTTAGTCCCATAATCGGATCATAATACGACTCCGAAAATCCGTAAACACCGAAACGCAAAATCACAAATCCAACAAGTCCGAAAGAACGTAAAACTACGCTCTGATACCACTAAATTGTTACGCCCCGGGAGACAGCTTTCCGAGAAATTTCGGCAGCATCTCCCCTGTAACAATTGACTTTCCCTGAATACATACATAACATAATCAATCCATAACAGGCTATGGATATGTACTGACAGCATTAAATAAATAAAAGTGACCAACAAAGCCACAGGCATAAATATCCAACACATAATGATCCACAGGATCACTATCACCATCCCTGCAGCGGAAACAAGCACAACCACGCAGATATAATACGATCCACATCCACAAGTATATCCAAATCAGAAAGAATCCGAAAATATCCGATCGACATCCAAAACTCGAAACTCCCGAATCACAAATAGAGTAAACTAAGTTTGAATAAGTCTGAGAAACAGATAATATGGGAAATATAAAGAAAATTAAATAGATCTCCAGGGACTAGCAGTGCAGCTCTCCAGACGGCATCAACCTGAAATAGACATACGGTAAACGGAGTGAGTTCAAACAAACTCAGCGGGTATCAAGTAGACATGTATCAAATAGCTAGCAGACAGTAATGGAAATACCGGTAGAAGAATGACAGGAATGAAAATCTGAACTCATGTGTATATATACTCACCAGAACATGCTAACGATATAATCATAGGTAACATGATCCCTAACAAATCCATACGATCCCTGTATATACATATCCAACATATGCAAATAACCTGAATGCAACAATATCACCAAAGAATCCCTATATCATGCACAAGTATACAAACCTATCCTGGTCACCCCTGCTACCCATCTGATCCTTACATACCAAAGTGAGGTCGCGTGGGTCCTCAATGATAAATGCCCGTCAGATCCATCACCGAGATGTGAGGTCGCGTGGGAACTATGCCCGTCAGATCCATCACACTCGAATGGTGAGGTCGCGTGGGAACTGAATATGCCCGTCAGATCCATCACCGATAGGTGAGGTCGCGTGGGAACTGAATATGCCCGTCAGATCCATCACCCCGTCAGATCCATCACCGCTAGGTGAGGTCGCGTGGGAACTGAATATGCCCGTCAGATCCATCACCGATAGGTGAGGTCGCGTGGGAACTAAATATGCCCGTCAGATCCATCACCGCTAGGTGAGGTCGCGTGGGAACTGAATATGCCCGTCAGATCCATCACCGATAGGTGAGGTCGCGTGGGAACTAAATATGCCCGTCAGATCCATCACCGCTAGGTGAGGTCGCGTGGGAACTGAATATGCCCGTCAGATCCATCACCGATAGGTGAGGTCACTGGTATGCAGTGGTATGTGAGGTCGTATGGGTAGGGGTATAACCGTTGTGCACTCTGACGTCATCGCTAATGCGTGACCGAATGGACAGTATGCTGGCCAGCGTGTCATAATATAACATGAACTCTAACCCTAGCACAGGTAACCACCTACAATCCATCATGCATACTACACTAGTACTACTGTGGTACGAAGTCATATGTCTAGCATGTGCATCAGACAAGGTGATGTATAACAGGCAAGCAGTAGCATATAGAATGTATCACATGATATCCAAACAAGGAATAACAAATAAATAATCAGATCATAGGTATAAAAAGATCTATATGAACTGGAAATATACTATCACTGGTAGCTAACAATCTCTACATGTCTAAGTACGACACATCTAAAATAGATAAGTCAGAGACAAGATACCCGCCTTTCGGAAATAGTCGGTGTCCGAAAAGAAAACTTCCGTCCAGAGATCCGGTTCAGTGTCCTGTAATTAAAATAAACATTCCTAAATATTTAATTTTCCACGAAGTGAACCCTAGTCAATTCTAAGGTTAATCTAACTCGATGGACTCTAATTAACTCAATTTAACACGACTCCATTTATTTTAATTTAAACTAATCTCATTCCAAATTTAAGTAATTAATATGTTAACACCTTACTTCCCTTATTAAATAACTTAACTAGATTGTTAATTGATTAATTAATCCATCTGTAAAATTCATGAATTCGTTAATTACAATCTGATTAATTAATTAAACTTTAATTAATCAGATTTACCCACTAATTACCTTGTAAATCAATTAAATCCCTCACTTGATTAACTCTACAACGTTAATCACCAAACAAATCAATCCCCCTTAATCATCAAACCGATTAATTAAACTAAATTAATTATACTAATTAACCAAAACCATCAACCCTCTGTTACTCGTACAAGGCATACCAAAATGATGCTGGTCTACAAGGGCAAAGGAAAGAAAACGAACAAAGAAAGGTTACCTAACCGGAACTTGACAACGTCACGCGAGGCGCGGTTAGCACCCCCGGCGGCAAGGCTGAACACGCTCGCGAACAGAGGAGGGGCGACGGTGGGCGGCGGAGGGGGATCGCGCGAAGAAGGAAATCGGCGGAGGATTTGATTTTTAACCTAGCTCCCCGAACCCAATCAAACCGGAAACCACACCACTGAACCGGTCAAACCCCCATCGAACCGGACCCAAACTGAACCAACCATTAATGAACCGGTTTAGCACTTGAATTGGTTGGTTTTGCCGATCTTTTCGTATCCATACTAAAAATTTTCGAGATCTTACAAGAAGTGCCTTCATGTAGTTTGATCAATTTATCCCACATCTCTTTAGCTGAATTGGTTGGGCCGATTCAGTTCTTCTGTAAGTGTGTGTTCTGGGCCTTGAATTCAATTTGTGCTTTCCTCTTCATTTCTGTGCTCCATCTTTCTGGTTTTAAGGGGGCATTTGCACCTTCGTCCATGGGTGGTTCATATCCAATCTGGATTGCAAACCACTGATCCATGTCGGTCTTCAGATAGACCTCCATCCTTCTCTTCCAATAGGGAAAGTCTTCCCCATTGAAAAGAGGAGGACGAGCGGTGCTATAGCCTTCACCTTGGGCCATTTAGATCTTGCACACACACAAAAAAATAGACAAAAGTTCCAAGACTGGGTCTTGGATTAGCAGTGCGGGAAGAGGTATAATAGAGAAAAAATGACTCGAATGGTGTTGCACCAGATTCGAGTAAAACCAACGAACGAAAAAAAAAAATCTAAACTCAGGCACGACTCGAATGGTGTTGCACCAGATTCGAGTAAAATCAACGAACGAACGAAGAAGAAAAAAAAAAATCTAAATTTAGGCACCAATGCCTAATTTAGATTGTGAAAAAAAAATATGAAACACGAAAAAAATATGGATCTCCCCCGGCTCTTACGGTGGTTGCACCGATTCAGAGCAAACCGGGCTCTGATACCACTTGTAGGATCGAGTGCACGTGAGAGGGGGGGTGAATCACGTGCTTTTTAAAAATTCGTTCGTTTAAAAATCAGAGTAAGAGACTTTATGCTTTGAAAAGCGTGCAGCGAAAAATAAATACGAAGCGTACGAAATACACAAGTATTTTTTACTTCGTTCGGAGCCGTCAACGACTCCTACTCGAAGGCCCAGGTCCCTTGGACCTTTCCTGTGGGCAATCCACTAAATCTCTCTACCAGAAAACAACTCTGGTAGAGTAGGCGAATACAATAAGAAAAAGTGTGACAATCCCACACTTTTAACTTTTAAATGAGTGAAAACAATAACTATTAAAAACAACTTTTTCGTTACCCAACAATAGAAGATTCTCGATGAGCTTGGATGTTGGGGGTGATCTTCCGGCAGAAGTTCGACGTAGTCGTGTCAAAGCTCGGGCTGCTGCAGAAGAATGACGTTGGTCGAAGTTGTAGGATTCATGCACTGAACAAGGCTTTATATAGAAACTGTTGAACTTATCCAGATCTGCAAATGTTTAAAAAAAACGCAAAACTTGATCCACGCATTGCAGTTTATCTTATCTAGATTTAAAAGATAATTTAAATAATATTTATTTTATTCTCTTTAAATATTTATTATAGATAGAAATAATAAAATTTCATATTAACAAAATAAATAATAATAAAGATTAATTTTGTTTTACATGCAAAATTAATTTTATCCATAAATAAACCATATAAAATAGAGTTAGTATAATGATAAAATATATTAAAATATAGAATATTTAGAATTAATTAGATCCTGTCACTCCAGACCAGGATCTAACCAGGACTCAACTTAGATCACCAAAGTGGGTCTAAGTTGGACCGCGCCTAAAGTCCAAAATTGGACTCGTCCTCACTGGTTCGCTCCTCCAGTGACTTACCTCACTTACCTCATGCAGCTCTACTTAACTTCTTAACCCACCAGGACTTCCTGCCAAGGCTCAACCACCCTGGTCTTTCTGCCAAGTCTCAACCAACTTGGTCTTCGGCCAGTTGTCAGGCTCCGCGGACCCAACTGGACTTCCTGCCAGGGCTCAACCACCCTGGACTTCAGCCTGGTGTCTGGTTCTAAGTCTTTCGACCCTGCACACTTAGTAAAGAGATTAAAAACAACAACCTAACTTTAACCACTTTGTCATACATCAAAACCTGAGTTTGATCGTTAGTGCAAACTGCACCAACTTTCGGATTTAGTATTAATATTTTATTAATATTTTATAAAAAAATAGAGATTGGAGTAATACAAATTGTGAAAGTTTAAAATAAATTATTTTTAAAAAGTAAAATATTAATAAAAAATACATCCTATTTAATAATTTTAGTTAAAACTTTTAAATTTATTATAAAAATTATCATAATTTTGAAAGAATGTAGGGCAGAAAGCTCGAGTAAAATGATTTTTAATATTTTTTTTTAAACAAAACACCATAAACATTTTAGAAGAAAAAAAAACATCCCTAATGTTTGCCAAAATTGAAAGCAAGCAGGCCTGAAGATTTTGTGGACCAAATAAGCTTTTTATCAGGGCAAGCATGCAAAACGCCGTGGTCTTATTTATTAAAAGAGTAGACTAGAGTAGAGTAGACTAGAGAAATCCGGTGGACAAAGGTGCTCCCTCGCTCTCATTACTCTCATGTCTCTCATGGCAGGCAGGCAACAGCGAAGAAAGAATGGATGATTGATGCGGTGCGGACTTCGGTTTGGTTTCGACTGGGAGTGGGTCGCCGTGGTCGGGTCCCGACAACAAGGACGATGACAGCCGCATTTGCCCGACATCCCTATATCCTCCTGATAAAGCCTGCATCCGCTGCTTCTTTCCCCCCAATTCATTATCCTCTCTGCTTCTTTTACTACAAAAAAAAACATCACAACACTTATTAAAACCCAGAAGCATGCTCTGTTCCTTTGCTTATTATGGCATGCTGACCAAATCATGCTATATTAATATATATTTATATAATGTGATTTGTTTTTTCTCAAGAGAAAAAAAGGATTTATTTTATTAATGAACTATGTAAGACAAAGGAAGTTCGCACAATTTCAGATGAAGAGGTTTTCATATCCCCTCAAACTATTTTTATTTATTTATTGATGCGTGGGCCCCTTTAAACCATCTTGTTTTATATACAAATTGCCCCTGTTTTCTCCCTATAAATACTCTTTTTCCTTCCCAGGCTCTCTTCGAACTGAACCGACTACTCTGGTCATCAATCAGCTCTTCCAGGGCACTGCGTCCGACCGATAGAAGAAGAAAATGCAGTCCCAGGCGGCGGCGGCGGTGGAGGAGGAGGAGTGGGGGTATTTGAGGGCCGCGAGGGGGACGACGATGTACGAGCTGGAGCGGGTAGAGCGGCTGGCGTCGGAGAGCGCAGTGGTTATCTTTAGCGTAAGCAGCTGCTGCATGTGCCACGCCGTGAAGCGACTCTTCTGCAGCATGGGCGTCAGTCCTACCGTGGTGGAGCTGGACGAGGACCCGCGAGGCAAGGAGATGGAGCGAGCGCTCTCGAGGCTACTCGGAGGCGGCTCCGCCCCTGCCGTTCCTGTCGTCTTTATAGGCGGCAAGCTGGTGGGAGCCATGGACCGGGTAATGGCCGCCCACATTAACGGCACGCTCGTCCCCCTCCTCAAGGAAGCCGGCGCTCTCTGGCTCTGAATCAAACAGAGGGCACACCGCAACATACAATAGTGCCCTCGTCAATGCTTATCATTATCGTATCAAAAACTAAATCTTCTTCCTATAAACCCATGTGAGTTTGACTCCTTTTTATGTTTATTAACAAAATTAAAAGAAGAGAGTGAGGGAGAGGGAGGTTGGTTTTTTGAGGTCCTCCATTTTGGGTACAATATCATCGCACCATGCACACATATGTGCATGGCCTTTGTGGGGTGCATTTGTATGCCTCTTTTTGTTCGAATTGTCTTTTATTTTCCTTTGTGTTTTAATTTATTTTTGTTGTGGCGCTTGAGAGATGCATGCTTGCTGTTGGTAATGGAGCAATGAGTGTAACTTTGTTTGAAGACGATTATGATCTCCTATGTATAGAATGTGTTTCACGAATCTCAAAGTTTCTACCTATATTTTTTGGTTATATCTTGAAATAATTAAAAAGACTTGATTATAAAATTTAAAAATTTATTGGATCTTTATTTAAAAATATAAATAATTTCCTTTAAAACTTCTCTAATCTTAAACTCAGGTGGAGTTTTCACTACAACAAAAATGACTTTCTTGATCGCAGCGCGTCAACCAACAATCCGCAGCGCACATCATAGGCGCGCCGTTAATAGTTGTTTTGACAGCGCACCCAATAAAATGCGCTGCGGATAATATCATATTTTTATCAACCGCAGCGCGCAACAATAATACGCTGTTAAAAATACTTTTAACAGCGCACATTGTACGCCGTTAAAATTATTTTTAACAGCGCATATTGTGCGCCGTTAAAAGTATTTTTAACAGTGTACAATGTGCGCTGTTAAAAATTTATATTGACAGCGTCCAATGTCCGCCATTAAAAATTTATAAATTATAACATTAATAATATTAATTTTAATTTCTTTTAAAAAATCTCTTAAATTTTAATTTTAATTTCTTTTAAAATACTGTAATGCCTTTTTTTTCCTATCCCATTTTAGATTTCCCCTTGCGCTCCTTTTCTCCGTCCCGCTTAGGTTTCCTCTTGCGCTCCAAATTTCTCTGAGCCCTAAACCCTCCCGCTTAGATTTCCCCTCCCGCCCCGCCGCCGCCGGAGATCCCTGCTCAACTGCTCCAGGCAGCTCCTCTCTACGCCGTCCTTCTCCCCGCCCCATCCGTTCGCTCTCTTGCTCTTCGTCGGCGCGTCGGTGCGAGGTGGCGGCGCGACCTTGTGGGAGGCGACGGGGACAAGGCAGTAGATTCGGCCCGGTGCAGGCAGGCGTGTGGTGGGAGGCGTGGTTCGGGTGCGCGAGCATGACGTCGGCGGCGGTGACCGGGGCTGGGATTTCGTCGACGTGGCCGCTGGGGTGAACGACACAGCTCCTCTGAAGCTTCGCGGAACCCTACCGCCGAACTCCTGCTTCGCCGCCGAATTCACCGGCGAAACCCTCGCTTGAATCAGAAATGATCTGCGCGAGTAAGATCCTCTTTCCTCTGTCCATCTGCAGTCTGTATGGTTTCTGTTCTTGCTCCTCCGGTGCAATTTAGGGTTATGACCACGCCTTTTCCCTCTTTTCCTTCTAGTCTCCGGCGAAGTGCTGGAGGAGCCGGTTGTTGCTAAGAGATCCGGGCTTCTCTTCGAGCAGCGGTTGATCGAGCACCATGTTGCAGTATGCTTTCCTCCGCCTCTTCTCCCCGTTGATTTTCCTAGTTCTTGTCTTTCGTTTTTGAAGGTCGAGTGGCTATTAGCTCGCTGGTATACTTCAGTTAGTCATCTTACATTTGACTTTTTTTTCCTGCTGTTTCTTTCTTAAGAATTGCTTAAGATGATTAAATTTATTGGTATGTGATAGATGTAAGTATTATCTATTTTGATTGTTAGGTTGATTAATCTGATATATTATATGGAAGATATAAAAACATATTTTTTAACACATCTTATAATGCATTATTACCTATATGCTCCATTATAGCTCAATTGGTCATTGTGTTTTAATACAAAGGAGATTACTGTTTCCTTACGAAGAAAAGGCATACCACATCCTTGGCTTTCTTGTTTCGTCTCAATACTCATGCATTCTAACTTTTGATTGGATGACTGGCTTTTGTGTAATAATAAAATGTGCTGATATATAATGTAAAATTCTACAGGCAAATGCTGAAACCGATGACAATATCACTCCATTGTTATCTGCTGTTGCAGCTGAATCACTTCCATGCTTGGAGTTGCTACTTGAGGTATAATTCTTTACATATCTGATTATGAAATTTTCTCAAAGTGGCAAGTTGTGTAACTATATGTTGTTTATCGAAGATCAATATTGGTCAGCTGTAATTTTCTGACTTTTCTCATAGAGTCTACTTGACATCCCTCTTGTCATTGCTTTACTTTGTTGCTTTTGCTAAATTGAACCATTCACATGTCTCATTAATTCGTTCATAACTATAGTCCTGAACTATACAAGTTGTTGAGGTTGAATATATGGAACGTGGTTCTAGACTTCTAGTATGGCTACATTGCTTTTAACACTCAAGTTCTTTCCAATATCTTAATTATTTCAAGCGCTATGAAATATCCATTCAAACTAAATGCATCTTCATTTGAGACAAAAAATGTTTGCTTTGAAGTAATGTTATGGATTTATTCTTCCTGATTCTGAGGATTGTTGGAAGGTCTGAAGGGCATAGTGGGTTACTACTTGTGCTACAAATTCTTCTTAATTGTGGTTGCTTGTGAAGTGCAATTAGTGTGATACAATGATCTTACATGAGTTCTTTAAAAGGTGATACAAAGTAAATTACAGCATACCTGTTGCTGTGATATGTGAACTAGTGAAAAATTGGCAAGGTACAGAATAAGTATTAGATGATTTGTGGATTTTAAGGGGATGAAATACATGGTGCTAAGTAACTGCATTGCGTAATGATCTTTGGTTAAGGCAATGTTTCAGTATGGCTGCAATTTGCCAAAACTAGGTCTGCCAGGATGGAAGTACCATACCATGCCAATGTCGAAGAAACTGGAAGATATTTACACCATTGTTTCAGTTTAATTTATGTGGGGTTCTATCCCACATTTTGTCACTATTGAGACTTGTGAATAGCAGAAACAGTAGAGAATTAAGGGCAGATAGAACATTATTTGTGGTTGTAGATGATTTTTGATTGCATAGGACAGAGATGACAGTGTTAGTTTCAGCATTAGTTAACCTTCATGAATTATTTTCTCAATATGACTGCTACTAAACTAGTTAAATGATGTTTCATGTCTCTTCATGCCGATATTACTGGTTAATATGTCAGTATCCTGATCCATGCTAATAAAACTAAGCCAAATTTGATTAGCACTTTGTGGTACAAAGATTACATCATAAAGTCTAACAAAGACTATAAATATTGTATATTTATCATTAGATATTCTTGAGACATATATTTTCCAACTTCTTAATTAAACCTCAAGAATATTACACCAGAAATCTGCACACTGTTACCACTTTTAGCACATATTACAGAAGTAACTGCCATGGCATTTATTACATTATATCCTATTTGCGGTAAGTTGGCACAATCTCTTCTGTGTTCAATTTCACTCAATGTCATATTCACAACTCACTTTTTTGCTTGCTTTGGTTTCATAGTCATTATAAGTACTGTCTAATATATTTGAATTGTTTAATTTATTTCTTTTATCTTTATAGGCAGGTGCTGATCCAAATGTTAGCGCAGGTGGAGCAACTCCATTGCACATTGCTGCTGATAATGGAAACAGGCAAATTATCAATTGTTTAATAAAATCTGGAGGAAATCCTAATCTTTGTGATGAGGTATGGTTTATTGTGATTATATATCAGAGTAAAATTTTGCTTATCAATATAGACATATTAAATATCAATGTGTTTTTTTGTGGGTTCAGAGATAACGATATATATTTTACTGTGGTTGATCTATATTGTTTTAGTGTGGTTGATCTATGTGATCTGTTTGTAGAATCTCCTCTCCATGGTTCACGGAAAATGTCTTGGAACTCCATAAGTACTATTCTCAATATTCAATTTTTTTTTCTAAATTATTCCATGCTTCCTAACTTTGTTTGTAGAATTCCTTAAATTGTTATCTTAGTTCAAAATTTGCATACTTTTTTATAGGTTCTGGATGTTTCAAATAAGCCAAATGATCAAAGCAATTTAGGATCTCAAAGTTTTATGAAGATCATGAATATAGTAGGTGCTTAATTTGATTAACTTTCATTAAGATGGATATTAATTTTGTTAAATACATTCACTTATATTAATACTTCATTATAATTTAATTTGCAGGTGATAACTAAAAGCGAAGGTGTTCCTTATGGTTTTTACCCTGATCACAGATATCCAAGACGGGCAAGGGGAAGAAGAAAGCTCTTCCAGTCAACAAGGATAGATTCATCAGCAAGATGTTTCTTCGCAGAGACTTTGTATTTTCGCAGAGATTCATCAACAAGGATAGATTCATTATCAAGAAAGCTCTTCCAGTCAACAAGTATATATGTGCTAAGTATCAGCACATATATACACATAACCTCACGTATTTTCTGTTTTTCTTTATGTTCAAAATAACAAAGTCTTGTAAGCTTATCAAAACAGATGTGAATGTTATATATAATTGTTGGATTATAAATGTGTAATTTTATATGGTATTTGTGTGTGGTATTTATGTTATTAATTATTTGAGTTTTGAGTTTATAATTGTGATTTGAATGGTTTAATTATTTTATTTTATCCACAGCGCACATTGCGCGCTGCGATTGATCACATCCGCAGCGTACATTGCGCGCTGTGGAAGCTCACATCCGCAGCGCGCAATGCACGCCGCGGAAGATCATATCCGCGGCGCGCATTGCGCGCTGCGGAAGCTCACATCCGCAGCGCGCAATGCGCGCCGCGGATGCGATCATCCGCGGCGTGCATTGCGCGCTGCGGATGCCTAACGACTTTTAACAGCTTGCAACTGTGCAGCGTGCGATGTGCGCTGCGGATAGCATATTTGCGCGCTGCGGAAAGTCATTTTTGTTGTAGTGCTACGGTTCTTCTCCGTGCGTGTTACCTTAAGTAGTATTTATTCATCTTAATCTATTCAATAATCATGCAATCTTACTAATGTTTTAACAAAGTCAAATATTTTTCCCGGTTAATGATCTTGACAACTTTTACCAAAAAACTGCCCATCAGAGTTTCAGCAATATCAGACTAACATCTAATATTGATTTCCTTTTTATTCGTTGGTAAAGTATATATATAGAGAATATTTTGGATATTCATTGGGCAAATAAAAGGGTGTATCAAATTATGTAAATTATTAAAAGAGTGTTTCTTTTAAAAAAATTTAAAAGAATATCTCTTCAGATATTTTATTTCAAGAATACATTTTATTTTAATGTTATTGTAACAACTACAACATTATCTATTATAGAAGGTATGATAAACTGCTATAATGTATAAAAATTACTTTATAACTGCTACAATATGTAACATCTAAATACAATAATGTTATAGGATTGTAATAATTATTTAATAATTTTTATAATTATTTTAAAATAATTTTGATTAATTTAAAATTATTTTTAAAAAATTTAAATAATTTTGATTAAGTTGATAAAGAGTATTTTGATATAATAGTATTTAGAATTTAGAATTTAAACTCTAAACACTATTATATTAAAATACTATTTATTAACTTGATAAAAAAATTAAATTTATTCAAATCACTTTAAATTAATCAAAATCACTTTAAACAATTATAGAAACTAGTAAATAACTATTATAATACTACAATTATTATATTAGGTATTATATTTAATTTATAACCATTATAGAGTAATTTTTATATATTATAGTAATTATAAAATATAATTATCTTTTTATAGAATATTATTCCGGTTGAGAACAACTTTGGGAAATATCACCAACCGAGTCTCCTCACCACGATGGAACGGGACGAAGGGGGCTGAATCGCTGGGTCTTACAAGCAAAGCAAGCATGAGAGGGAATGTCAGGGGTGCCCTGGTGCGACCACTCCGAAGCTTAAGTCAGCGATCCGACCAAATCAGCAGCAGAAGAAGAAGAAGAAAGAAGAAGATGAGTCAGTGTCTCGCGTGCGCGTGTACCTACATAAGAAGGGCAGTGGTCGTTATATAAGTGAAATGAGAAGTCATATCCCATCATGATTAAATGAGTCATCCCATCTTAATTAAAGCAAATGTCACATCCCTGAGTAGGGTCTTGTCAGAAAGATATGGAATGATCGGAGTGAAGATCCCATCATTGACATATGCACGTGGGTGTCAGGGCGGCGCTCATAAATGCGGGGTATGGGCCTGTCAAAAGAAATGATGGGTTAGAGGAGTCGGGTATTGTGATGACTGTTTGGCGTGCACTTTAGCCGAATCCGAATGGGGATGAGGTAGTCAAGCCGACTGAGAGGCCGCGGGTTCGCAGGAGCAATCGGCTCCACGGGATAAGCCTCGAATGAGGAACCGGCTTCATAGGAGGAATCGTCCACGTGGGAGGATTCGACTACATAAGAGGGTCTGAAAAAGGATTCGACTTGAGCTTAGAAGATCATATCTCTGAGAACTCGGACTTGAGAGAGGCAGCGCAGGGGGGGGGGGGGGACTCGCATCGGTCTCCGACTCGACTCGGTTGATTTGGATCAAGCATGGGATTTGACTCCCGGGGAAGGGATCTCGAATCGAGAATTGATTGGGACTGACTCCTGACTACAATAGGCCTACTCGATAATCGGGCCCAACATCGTGTCCTCTACCATGGGCTAAACTTGGACTTGACCCTTTTGGGACTAGTTTATCACAACCAGAACAAATATTTTTGAGATAAAATATATGATGAGATGTCCTTGTCATTTTTTTTTTTTTACAAAAAGAGATGCTCTTTTAATGATTTATATAATTTGAGGTGTCTTTTAACTTTTACCCCATTTATCAAGAAGAAGAGTTCAAAATAAACTCCATCTGTTCTCACACCATTTTATTTTATTTTACTTTTTGGGGAGATTAAAATTAACTTGTTTTAATTTTAATCCTTCTTTTTTAGTTATTTTTTGTTAAGACCTTATAAGCTAAAAGGGGTTGAATAGCTTCACTTGAATAAACTTGAACTTTTGTCGATGAAGAATCCTTGTTGCACACCCTCTCAACTCAACAATACTAACGCGAAGAATTTACTTGGTATCCGCCTCCTTGAGGCGACTAATCCAAAGATCTTCACTCAGCTCACTCTTCTACTATATCTTCTCCTTCTCGGACAAACCCCGAAGGCGGAGAAACCTTCTTACAACAGATTACAAGTTGTATACAAACAACCAAGTAATACAAGGAAGAAGAAGAGTAAAGATGTTACATAAAAGTGAGGAGAATGCTTCTTCTTTTTTAAGAGGTTGCTCCAAGCTTTGTAGATGAACACCAGCAGATTTCTTGATCACTAGAGCACAAGCACTTGGAGCATAAACAGTGTTGAGTGTGTCTTCCACGGAGTGCACTCACCATTTAAACCAGTTCAGTTTTTAAGTCATCAGTCGACTGATTTAGTCAAACTCAGAAAACAATCACTGAACTGCTGAAGTCACGTCTAATTTTTATCAGAATTCAAATTTCAGTCGACTAACTATTCCCATCAGTCGACTGATTTTATTTCAGTCGACTGATGTGGGCGATCAGTTGAGTCGTTTTACCTTTTGTTCGCTCCCAGTCGACTAAAGTATAAACTCAGTCGACTGAAATGTAAAACCAGTCGACTGAGATGTAAAATCAGTTGACTGACACCCAGATTAAGTGACTGAAATGAAGTCTTACCGAGTTCTTTCCTCGCTTGATCAAGAGTTTGGTCATTGACCTTCTTGATCTTCATTTGTCTTATCCTATAAGTGTTAGGATCGGTTGGTTCGCTAGAGGGGGGGTGAATAGCGTCTTTCGAATTTTCTTCGATTGTTTCTCTGCAAGAGTGTTAGCGGAAGCAAAATATAATAGAGAAAATAAAGATCAACGCTAACCCGGTTTGTTTACTTGGTATCCACCTCCGCAGAGGTGACTAATCCAAGGATCCACACGCACGCACACACCCGTTGCACTATGAATCTTCTCCTTCTCGAAAACCTCGAAGGCGGAGAAACCTTTACAACTCTTTCGATCTCCTCAAAATGATATGAAAGAATGTTCAGGAGGAGAGGAAGAAAGCACAAAATCAGAGAACAACACGTTCTCAAAAGAAGCGAGAAAGAATAAAAGAATAGCAGAATTCTTGAGTTGATCTCGAGCAGGCTTCTTTTATAATTCTTCAACATCAGTCGACTGCTGGCAGGGCCAGTCGACTGATGCCTTCAATCGGCAACAAAATCTCGCATTAAAGTGCATTAAATGCTTGCCAATTTTCTGCAACGTTCAAATATCAGTCGACTGATCCAAGACCAGTCGACTGGCATCAGTCGACTCACCATACACCAGTCGACTGCCCAGTCGACTCCTGTCTTCCTCTGGCTCGACTGATTTTTCTGTGTGCGTCTGATTTATGAGCAGTCGACTGCTGGCAGGGCCAGTCGACTGGTGAAGCTGAAAAATCCCATTTCAGCTTCTCTTGACCTAGACCTCGGCCTTCAAACACCTCCCATAGCCTCATGCCTTCCCTGGATGCTCCATCATCCTTGCACTAGCCTGAGATGCTTCCATCAGCTTCGTCATGTCAAGTCTTTGCCAAGACTACCCACTTGGACTTTTCCTTGCCAAGACTACCCACTTGGACTTTTCCTTGCCAAGACTTCCCACTTGGACTTTTCCTTGCCAAGACTTCCCACTTGGACTTTTCTTTGCCAAGACTACCCACTTGGACTTTTCTTTGCCAAGACTTTCCACTTGGACTTTTCTTTGCCAAGACTTCCCACTTGGACTTTTCTTTGCCAAGACTTCCCACTTGGACTTTCCTTTGCCAAGACTTCCCACTTGGACTTTTCTTTGCCAAGACTACGCTTGGACTTTCCTGCAAACTTGCATCACACATGTTAGATCACAAGTATTGCCTAACTTTAAACATGGTTTAGCCAAACATTGAAACTCAATGCACTTGGGGCAAAGATTGCACCAACAATAAGGACTTTCTCATGCCAAGAGCTTGCCTCTTGGACTTTCCTTTTGCCTCACGTTCGGTCTTCTTACCCGCAAGGACTTTCCTCCATTTGCCTTACCCTTGTAAAGTTTTTTCCGTGCTAAGAGCTCGCTCCTCGACCCTCTTGGACTTCCCTTTTGCTTTACATCCAGTCTTTTCACCCGCAAAGACTTTCCTCTATTTGCTTTACCCTTGTAAGGACTTTTCCGTGCCAAGAGCTCGCTCCTCGACCCTCTCGGACTTTCCTTTTGCCTTACGTCCGGTCTTCTCACCCGTAAGGGTTTTCCTCCATTTGCCTTACCCTTGTAAGGACTTTCGATCACCAAGTGTTTGGTCAGTCTTGACCCACTTGGACTTTCCATCTCGTGTCAAGTGTCTGGTCCTCCATGACCCACTTGAACTTACTATGCCATCAAATATTTAGTCAATCTAAACTTACTTGACACCTTATTAATATATTGATCAAATATTAAAATTCAACTCGAGTCAAATCGAATTTGATCATCAACATTGACGTGAGATTGATTGCACCAAGAATTTTTAAAGGGCAATATGAATTTTTTAAGCTCCAAGACGCAAACAAAATTGCGCACCTTGTCCGTTTTGGCAACTTGTGTAGGACTAGAAAGTGGTAAAAAGCCAATTGCACTTCTTTTTTTTCCCTATTTTTTTATAGAAAAGTATATTGAAAAATACTTCGCATCATTCTTTATTAATTATAATCTTTAATGACCATTAATGATTTTATATTTATTTTTTTTTATTTTAGTGTTTTTGATGATATTTTTTTAGCGAGTAAGGTCCGTAATAATAAAATAATTTTAAATTGGCCCTTAATTAAGTAATTTCTAACTAAGTTCACTTCCTTTTTTCATACGTCTCACATTGTGCTCATCTTATATCAAAATTTTAACATCAACGTGTCGGACTCCATAAACTATTTTTGAAGAAAGGTAAATTCTATTATTTTCATTAAAGAAATTCAAATTTAAGTCTAAGAAGCTGAATACATGAGTTTATATCTGAGTGAATATTCACTGTAGCATCTGCCTAAGGGTGCTCATCTTCTACGGTAAATGTAGCTAAACTGCACCTTGCACCTTGCTCCATAGGTCCTTACTAATTGGACAATCAAAGAAGAAATGATCTAACATCTCATCCAAGCGCTGCCAAAGTGGACAGGTCTTGCACAATTCGTATGACAATTTGTCCTTTGTACGTGTAGTCGTCCGTTTGCCAATAGTCATAGTGCACATCAGTACTTGACGTGAGGTAGAGGTTCCATACAACCTTTGCCCACGCTTGAGGAGTGCCAAAGGACCTTTAAAAAATTAGTAAGCGGAGCTCATCCTGTTGGGTCAGTGTCTACCGGGGAGGATGCAAATTGAGATCGGATCGTCGAGATTAGTATTCAATACTATATTCGTAAAACGATATTGCTCCGCTATAAGTGTTTACGGATAGCAATAATTCGTTTTCCAAGATATAGCGACGACGTCTCAGAATAGTAACACTTTAAATTCCTAGAATAACGAACTTTTTCATAAGCTTTTTGGACTTCAAATGCACAAAATAAGATGAATGCTCAAAGGATGAGTTGAATCGATGATTCAATAATATTTTCAGCATCTAAAGGGATCTATTTATACAAAGGGAAGAGGTAGAATATCCTTTGGTGAGTGGTTGTGACCTTTGGGCAGGATCGATCTGGGTTCGATCTAGAGGGTTGTAACCCTTCAGATAGCCCTTTTAATCTCATCCATCAGATCTGGAGAGTTGTGACCCTTCAGATCCCCTTTTGTCATCAGTCGTCAGATCTGGATCCAAAGACCCATTCGATCTGACGCTTTAGATCAAGCACCATTACCAGTGATCAGATCGCGACTCTTCGTGATCCAATGCTCCAAATCGCATGTGATGCGATCTATCACACCTTTTTGATCAACGATTGTCATCCGTTCGCCTAGTCAATAGTCCAGTCATCTCTCATTCAAAGATCCATTCGATCTGACGCTTCAGATCAAGCACTATTACCAGCGGTCAGATTGCGACTCTTCGCGATCCTATGCTCCAAATCGCATGTGATGCGATCCATCACACCTCTTTGAGATTGTCATCCGTTCACCTAGTTAACAGTCCAGTCATCTCTCCTTGCCCACGTGGATGTTACATAGGCACTGACACGTCACATGTGAGCCTGATACGTCATCCGAGTGTCACATCCTCTAGAGCATAAATTTAAGCTCCTCAATACTCCTCATGATCCAACGCTCCAAATCGCATGTGATGCGATCCATCACACCTCTTTGATCAACGGTTGTTATCCGTTCACTCAATCAACAGTCCAGTCATCTCTCCCTGTCCACGTGGATGCCACATAGGCACTACCACGTCACATTTGAGCTTGACATATCACCCGAGTGCCACGTAGGCATTGCCACATCCTATGGAGCATAAACATAAGCTTTTCAATGCTCCTTGCGCGCGTGGCGAAGCGCTTGCTCGCCCGTAAGAAGAGAGCAAATAGGTTTTTGCACAGCAATATTAATAAGGAAAGGAAGCCCATCGAATTTTTCCGATATGTAACTATTTTCCATGCACTTCCTTATATAATATTAATTAACAATTAATGTTATTCTGAACTGACTTTGAATAATTAATTTCTTAGTCATACATAATCGGTTTTGAGCAAATTAATAATCTAAATCTATTTACACAAAACGTAGATTTCGATTTTGAAATCAATTTCGACTTTTATCGATTGATGGCACTAAAATTTTTCTACAAAACCGTATTGATCTTTTAAAATTCTAATATCCAACACATCCCAGTGCTACAACGGCTGGAAAACCAACCGGACAGAAGCAATTCTACATTCTAGGTCGGTGCTGCTTTGTAGTTGGATATAATCTCGAGCGAATTTACCTGAGCCTCTTGTCTAACTCCATAATTGAGGTAAAGACGAGTGAGGATATGGAATGCACAAGGAGAGTGAGTGAGATTATAAAAAAGGATAAACATCGTTATCGTTGGAGAACAGCTCCAATGGCAACAGCTCCGGTCACAAGAAGATGAATGGCTTTGACGATAAAGAGTAATGCTAGCAAAATGAACGATGGCAATATTCTTTTTTTTTTCCAAATTTTTATATGAAATCTTTCTCGTTCAAAGTCTCCTCGCCGTAAGGAACACGACCGATTGAAGAAATTCCGGGGACTAAATTGAAAAAGAGAACCTTTCGATTTTGAAATCCATAAAACAATATTTTAGTGATGTTGGACAATAATTAACAAGCGACAAGAAACCGAGCCCGTGGTTTAGGGTGGGCGACCTGTCACACGGCTATAAATTACCTATATCACTGCAACCTTCCTCTCTCTCCTCCCTTCCTCTCATCGTTTGCCGGTCGTCATTTGTCGCCTTTCTCCACCCGCCTCAGGACTGGAGGGGAGGGCCCAGAAACGCCTGGAGGAGGAAGCCAGAAGACGGTCATGGCGGGCGGAGACAACGGTCTTGAAGCGGAGGAAGTCAGGACGCCGCTGTTGGCGCCCGCCCGGGTGCCGCGGAAGAACTCGGCCACCTCAATGAGGGGCGAGTTCGTGGCCAGGCTTCCTGATAAGGTGAGGCACGGCGTCGACTTGGAGAGGCCCTTCACCCTCGACGTCTCCCGCGCCAAAGATCTCATCGAAGGTGATCGATCCGCTTATCCACCTGCCCTCTCAGATTGCTCAAAGCTCGCTGTTTTTGGTTTCTTAAAACTTGCTGTTCCGGTTTTCTATGGGATGTTCGTCTCCGCGTGTAAAATGATTTGTTGGGTCAAGTTTTTGACTTTGCTCCGATTCCAAAAAAATCAGCTGCGGGCCCGCCGATGATGTGGATGGCAAAAGGCTAAACATATTTCTGGTCCCCTTCTGCTTGTAGAATAGTTGAAGCTTCAAGGAGAAAAAAAATCTTTACTTTGAAGCAAGTCTGCTATTTTAATGTTTCTTTTACATAATTGTCATCTATCGTCCCGTTTTGCTGGAGACTAAGGTGGCTGTTTTACTAATGATCACTAATTGAGTGCTATGGTTATAGTGTACATTTTCTTCTAGTTTTTTTATCAATCAAATTGTAATTATCATGCAGATCATCTATCAATCAGGATTCCTTACACCTTCAACATGACTTCGTTGCTTATTGGCTTAAAATAACTCCAAATTTCATTTTTATAGTGCCAAGGAGATGCCGAACCCCTGCTTAGTTTTGTTGAGAGTTCCATTATTTTTCACAAAAAGGATTTAATGTACTACAAATTTTGTGTTGAAAGCTGACAACTCTATAGACACTGCTTGGTTTATGCTTATTGCAAGTTATGCGGTTGAATGCTAACCATCATCTAGTTTTGAATTTTAGGGGAGAGAGAATACTATGAGAAACAATTTGCAACCTTGAGATCCTTTGAGGAAGTTGACTCCTTGCATACAAATACCATTGATGAGGAACAGGAACTTGAAGAGCAGGCAAACAGCGAATTTGCCATGAAGATCTCGAACTATGCAAACATTGCTCTCTTGGCACTAAAGGTGATGATTCTTGTACTCTGAATCTCTGCTGTTGTCTAACTTTTCGAAAGAGGTTAGGTTTTGGTATTATCAGGGTATAGATTAGCACTACCAGTACAGTGTATAATTGCTCAATCTCATATTTGTGGGTTAGAAATGAACTGGAATTTGATTGCAGATTTATGCTACTATTCGAAGTGGATCCATAGCTATTGCTGCATCAACACTTGATTCATTACTGGATCTTATGGCTGGTGGGATCCTCTGGTTTACGCATCTGTCGATGAAGAACATTAACATATATAAGTACCCTATTGGCAAGTTGCGTGTTCAGCCAGTTGGAATCATCATCTTTGCTGCTGTCATGGCTACTCTAGGTACATATCTTTCCTTAAATCTTGCTTATGTCGTGACTTCATAACAGTATTCTGCTTTAGACTTGTTTAGAGGTCCAATTTAACTGCTGCATTTGAATTCATTGCATGCTTGTGTTGAGTCTAGGAACATATTCTGAAAGTCTTCTTTGGCTGCTACTTGCTACAAGATGAAAACGGACTATCACCCTTTTTCTCTGTTTGAATTTATGATGTCTATTCACACACATAGTGTTCCATCAGGATTTCAAGTTTTTGTTCAAGCCCTTACCCAGTTGATTGAAAACACACCCTCGGAAAAGATGACCTCGGCACAATTGATATGGCTATATTCAATCATGTTGACAGCCACTTTCGTAAAGCTAGCTCTGTGGCTTTACTGCAGAACCTCTGGAAACAAGATTGTCCGCGCCTATGCTAAGGTTCTACTTCTGATTATCTAAACTTTCACGATTTTGCATTTAATTCCATCAACATTGTGCTGATTTTGGTGGCTCGTTGATATCCAGGATCATTATTTTGATGTAGTCACCAACATTCTTGGCTTGGTTGCTGCTATTCTTGGTGATAAATACTACTGGTGGATTGATCCTGCTGGAGCTATTGTTCTTGCTATTTATACAATTACGAATTGGTCGGGAACTGTCTGGGAGAATGCAGGTTTGTCATTCTAACTGTAATTTTGTTCCAAGACTATTCAGCCAGCATTCATTTCTGTGCTAACATATGTCATGCTTCATAGTTTATATTTCACCAATCTGTTTGTTGCTTACTATTGTGTTGATTGTAGTCTCACTGGTTGGGCAGTCAGCTCCACCTGAGATGCTGCAGAAATTAACTTACCTTGTACTAAGGCATGATCCTAAGATTAATCGTGTCGACACAGTCCGAGCTTATACATTTGGAGTCCTTTACTTTGTCGAGGTCAGTTTCTTACTTTATTGTTTTTTCTCGTCATCCTGATAGTATATTATTCTTTCAGTTTCCTATATATGTATATATACACACACGCACATATATAGTAGAAGAAGCATAGGGTGAAAGAGATTAGTCTCAACTCCTGTTGAATAAGACATTATATTTGTATGTCTAAAACCCATGGAATAACTCTTTGTAGAGAACAAATACCCCTTGAAGGCATCAATTGAAAGGGATGTATTCTTTAATCATAGAAAAATTAGAAATAAAAATTAAAATAAATTAAAATAAAGAATCTACTTGAATCAACATGTTATTTATCCGTTCAGTCACTTTGATTTCTACAAAATGTACAAGCATGAATTTTGTTGCAGAACCAATTATGTCATTCTCATCACTTCTTTAGCACACAGAGATCTTTCTAGTAAGCTAGAAATAATTAGGCTACCCTGATTGATTGGCATGTCTTGACAAATTGAAATTATAGATGTTATCCAATGTGTTGCACGTAAATCCGAAGTCATTAGGTACCATCTCATTCTCAGAATGTCATTGAAGAAACATTGAAAAAGTCATTGACATCGTTTGAATCTGTGTTCTCGGTACATTGTAATTGACATGTATAATATAATGTCCATCCTATTTCTTAACTTTAATCATAAGATAGTATACATATTTGCAATTTTTTTCTCTTTGAATCTGTAATTGTTTGCTGTAAACTTAAAATATATATACATCTCTATATAATTTGTCAAGAACAATGAAATAGCACCAAATAATCAATTTTTCCATGAAGCTCTTTATCCCAAATTTAAATGTGGTATTTTCGTGCCCTTTCATCAATTTATGTTTCCAGAGCTCAGCTGAGTAAATGCTGAGCTTCCTTTCAGATAAATTGTATCTTCTTGTATCTGCAGGTTGATATTGAACTTCCAGAAGATTTGCCTCTGAAAGAAGCCCACGCAATCGGAGAGTCCCTGCAGATAAAGATCGAGGAACTTCCAGAAGTCGAACGAGCATTTGTGCACCTCGATTTTGAATGTGACCACAAGCCAGAGCATAACATCCTCGTCAAGCTACCTAGCAGCCAACCTTGAACTTGCATCTTGAGTATATTATGCTGAGTTAATTAGCATACACTTTGCCTTGTGTAGGAGGGGATTTTATAGTTTGTCAAGCTAGCCACGAGCTTGATTATGTGATTGAAAAAAGTCGAAAACAGTACGAACAATGGCTGAGATTGTGCTATCAACTGAATTACTTGAAATCAGATAGAACTGCTCAACCCTATGGTGCTCAGTTGCATTAAATGTCCCAAGTTTTTCATCTCATCCATTGCTATTTGATCTCTTGTTTTAATCAGAATTGGGAGAGAGAATCCAGTTCACATAAATCAACGAGGAGCATGTTTTTACCATATGTACGCAATCTCTCTATGTTATAATCTACGCAATGATTAATTGTTTTGATCTCTGTCAATAATTGTTCAGTCTAATGACAAGAATTATGAATTATAAACTAAGAACTTTCTGATAATATGTAGCGGTTGAAGTTTAACTTTCTTGGATTAATCTCAAAGTCAATGTAGTGTGTTAGCTCGTGTTTTACATAAAAAGGAAAAAATTACAGGATGAGGATACTAAATGTTACCTTTTTTTTTATCATCATTATTTTAAATGGGGTAATTTTGGAAAAATATATTTATTCCGGCTAAATACTGTGGATGGTCAAGCCATCAGTCAACGAACGATCCGACGTGTGCGGTTTCCTAGCGGAGTTAGAGGGACGGGATGATGAGAACCTGAAATGCACTTAAACAGGAGGTGAGAAGGGTGCCAGGAAATCCCGGCAGGCCACTCCGACGCTTAAGTCAGTATTCGCAGAGGGAAAAATGAAAATGTAGAAGAAGAGTTTAGAAAATCGAACCAGCCCGTCGAGAAAAAGAAGAGCTCTCTCTTGAGAGAAAATGAAGAACCTGAACTACATAGCTCGTTCGAAAGAAGAAGTGTCCCCTCTTGGAAGAAGAGGAAGAAGAAGAAGAAGCAGCAGCCCTCCTTTTTTAGAAGAGGAAGCACAAGCCCCCAAAAAGACCTCCCTCGAAGAAGGGGAAGAATCTCCTTCTCTTTGCTAGAGCTCTCTCTTATGTAGGCGTATGACGAGACCAGATCTGACATATGTCCTTTCCTCCTGCTTCCTTTTGGCGTTATGTGTAGGAAAAAGGAGTCCAAGGACTTTCTCTATGACAACTTCATAAATGCTTTTTATGTGGCCATGTGTCTTGAACATGCAGCTTGTTGAATCCACAAAACACAAATATTGACATGAGTCCATTTGACTAGCATTGCCAAATCAGCCATAGGCTTGACTACCTCTTGACTCTTGACTTTTACCTTAGAGAAAGAGCCACGTCATCTGTGGCACCGACATCAATATTTTTTTTAAAGACAGCTCGCCAAAATGACTGTTTTCAGAATTTGCCCTGATGAGTCCCATCCTTATATCCATATATTATATATTAAATAATATTTGCAAAATTTAGACTTTTGGATGAGATAAAAAAGGGTCCAGTGGATCCTTTATTGCATAATAAAACTGTTAATACAAGTGAGTTTTGCCAATGATCGTGGAAGAGACAGACAAAGGCGTCAATGAAGATAAGTTTGTATGTCCCCGTGGCGTCCTTAATGATGCCGTCGACACCTGAAGGTGAAGGTGCAGTGCCAGTGCCAGTGCCAGCGCTAGTAGAGGCGTCGACTTTCATCGTCCAGCAGTTATTAATTTCCTGTATCAAACTTTCGGATCCAATCTCAAGTTGCACTCCCGAAGTAGCTGGCTGGAGATACCAATTAAATTTCACCCGTATCAAAATCATGCCTGAATTAAGTTAGGTGATGAGTCAAAAGTAGCTTCTCAGTCCAGTTCAATCTTCCATCGTGGACCCTCATTCCAAAAGGAAGACTTGGGAAATACAAAGGCATCAATGAAGATAAGTTTGTATGTCCCCGTGGCGTCCTTAATGATGCCGCCGACACCTAAAGGTGCAGTGCCAGTGCTAGTGCCAGCGCTAGTAGAGGCGTCGACTTTCATCGTCCAGCAGTTATTAATTTCCTGTATCAAGCTTTCGGATCCAATCTCAAGTTGCACTCCCGAAGTAGCTGGCTGGAGAGACCAATTAAATTATCGCCCATATCAAAATCATGCCTGAATTGAGTTAGGTGATGAGTCAAAAGTAGCTTCTCATTCCTCCAGCCCAAGACTTGGGAAATGAGGGAATGGAGATCAACTATCCTCTTCAGATTCATAGGAGGCAAAGTTGGATACAGTCATCTAAAAAATATAGACTGCATAGCATGTGAGAGTCAAAAGACATTGGCGGTGGCTTTTTTCCATAGCCATCCTTGCAAGAGCCGTCAATGGTCAAAACTCAAATTTGGTTGTTAGATGGTTCAGTTGAGTATTCTAAGAAAGTCTGCCATTTATCTGCATTAAGATCTCCTAGCCATTGAGAAAACGTAGAAGGATGTTACGCCTGGCTTGTGTGGACTGGAAATAGAACACAACATTAGACTTGCTAATTGCACGCTTCTTTGCCTACTGATCGCGTCGTCAACATTGAATGTGTGATAATAGTTGCTCAGATAACTTGTTGCTGTCAGCTTTTGAAGATAATCTATGATAGTCGGCATGCAAACTTTGGTCGGCCGTGTAATTAACCTGACAATCGACGACAGTTTTTGGAATTATAACTGTGTTTGCTCTTGACTGCTCTGCTACTGTTGTGATTACGTTAATCTCTTTTTATTAGAGTTGTCCTGTTTGCTTCACTAGGACTACACGATAATATATTTGTCAATTTAAATTTACTTGGAATACATCTTTACTATAGCATTAATATGAAGTAAACCTGATATAGTCCTGTTGAGTTATAATTATGCTAAGTTTAACAATATCTACCCGTCATTCAAATCAGCACAGTCACGCCCCCCAGTCAGTTCCGAAAGCTTACGACTTATTATAATACAGAAATAACATACCCAAGACGAGTGTGACACCGTGTATACATCTACGATGGTACATAAGTAAATAAATATAGTAAATCACACAAACATTGGTTGACGTGCATGTTAAATTTGACAGCTGTCTACAAAAACAATGTAGCAAAAGTCCCTCTTCCTTCCGATCTTTAGTTTGTGGAAAGGTTAACCACAGCAGCTCAGCAAGTATCATGATACAGTACGACCATAGCAAATCGACGCGAGGTATAGATTCTTCGCCCATTTGTCCTGCACATCAAAATTGGAAATTTTGTATCAAATCTCTATTTATGGGCAAATATTATGAAAAAAAAATGTACCTTAACATGAGCGCTTGGAAATGCTGATGTCCGTAGGGTCTCTTGAGTCTCATCACCAGGCTTCCGCTTGGGCACACTGAGGATCAGTGCAGCCTGATCCCAAGTGGCAGCCATACAAGTAATGCGATATCCACTGTCCCATCGTCTGTGGATGCCCTCACTTGGGTATAGGAAGTCTAATTCAACAACCTGCCCAAGGGCCAGAACAATTTACAAACAATGCATCGGACCAAAATGAAATCCAAATAGCAAGAAGATAAACTTGGAAAGGTTTAATGCATTGACCATCTAAAGAACAATTTAACAGGGACACTATAGTTTTACACTGCTCATTACAATCAACTTAAGCAAAGACATCCTACCTGATCATTAAAACCAGCATTCCGTGACATGACAATGCCCCATCTGCTGCCAGCTGTTGCCATGGATGTGACATGGAATCCTTCTTTCCACTTCTTACTTATCCATTTGAAGGGAAAGGATTCACTTACTTTGTAAGACTGCTGCGTGTATTGGGTGCCTGAGGAGTCATGTAATTGCAAACAGTTTGAGATTGTCACAATATTATTTTTATACAAGTGTTGAATTTAATAATATTCCAGAACATTTCAGCCCAACCCCTGAAGCACAAGAAAAGACGTAACCCATGGACCCCAGAAAACCCCTATGAGCCAGCTCATCTTGCAACAGTGGTTTGCTTTCAACTAGAGAAAATTCTTAAATCTCTAAATTATGATAGCAGAGAGAAATATTACGGATTTCCGAACCCACAATGTTAATAACTTAATATACGGATGATAATCACGCATCTCAAAGTGGTGATCCATCTTTGCTATGTCTGTTGACAGGTTTATTTTATCTTAACTCGTTTCTGATAATGTTCCTGTGCTGGTTCACCATTTTTATTTGACTTGCAATACTCCTGAGAAGCATTTCTCTGGTGATAAAATTGTAGAATGAACATTCTCTAATGTCCTAAAAAGTTCCATATAAATTTTTTATCGACACTAATTAATAAAAAACACAAAAAGAATGAAACTGGACTAGATATAAGTTATTTTTATCAACACTCACATATAAAATAAATAAATAAATAAATAAAATAAACTGGACTTGTATCCAGCTATATCTGCAAATAGCTGAGAGAAAATTTGATCGTGCATTGTATGCACAGTGCACACAAGCAGTCAAGCACACAGATGCAAACTCTCTGATAACATGAACAAGAGAAAAATCAAAACTTTAGATAACAACTCAGCAATAAATAACTAGTAAACTTAACACGATGATAGAATTTGTGGCATCACTACCTGACAATGCTGAGAAATCAAAGTGCAAAAAACTGTAAAAAACAAACATTAAATGATATGAGACTAACCTTTTGACATCACTACAAGTGAACTTCCGTTATTGGCACCAGCAAGTGAGGTGATATAGTAGTTTTTCTCCCATTGATCCATAATCCACTCCTGAATTACTTGTTTATCATAATAAATGACATCTTAAAATATATCATGCTCAAAATTTCACAATTTACCATGTACCTTGTGAAGGAAAAATGGAGACAGCTCATAAACTTGAGATGTGAAACCAGTTCCAGCATCCATAATAAGGGCCCACAGGTTAGAACAAGATGCAACACAACTAATAAGCAGACCATCCTCATTTCCTCTCTCAACATGCTGTGCCAAACGTGCATCAGCCACATTGTAGTGATACCTAATTAAAAGGTAAAATCTTGATGATGATACATAGTCAAACAGTTAACTACAATTCAAAATGAATGCAAACTGAGAATGAGAGACAGCATGGAATCGCTAAAAAGAAAAGCTGGCAGGATTAGACAAGATATAATCATGGCACATGTTAACCATCCTACATAATGCTACATTATAGTCTGAAATAAAAGATTAAAACATGGAGTTAGTAATGAGCCCCTAATGCTAAAAGGTATTGGCATTATTCTCCCCTTCTTGTCTGGGATGAACTTGAATGATTGAGTGAATTTTGAAGTGGTGAGTAAAATGAGGACTTTCAACAACATAGGTACAAAGCATTCTGCTCATGACATAATTCTAATCATTCAATAAATAGTACAGTTCTTATTCTCTAATATTATTTTCTCCCTTGCAATATGACCAATTGAGACAAACAAAGTTATCATGATGCTATGTCAAGTAGTACAAGAGTCAAGTTTCACTCCACCTAACATGCCAGTTGTTCATCTACAATGTAGTTGACCAAGGTACGAAAACACATCAACTTGCTAGTTGAGACACATGGATTTGTAGCTGGTAATGATCAGGTGGGTGGGTGCATATACTGCAGATGATGGTGAGGCATGAAAGGTAAGGTGGCACTGAACATGAGTGGAGGTGAGACCATAAAGTGGTGTAGTATTCCCATCAACCACAAGTGTAGAAATGGTCCCCTTCAGTGATAAAGAAATGACAAGGAGGGTCTGGTAGTACATGTCACAATGCAAGAAATAACAGAAATTGGTGGATGGGTTAGAAGTTGCAATATGAGGGAGAAAGAATTGATGTGACAAGCATTTGTAAGATGGAGAAATTGAGACGATATGGATCAATATTAAAAAAAAGATGGGATAGAAAGAGAGATGATGTCAAATGATGAAAACCAAAGAGAAGAAAAGGGAGAGATCTAGAAGGGGAAAAGACATCAGCATCTATCAAAAACAACACCCAAACAGAAATAAAATATGAAAATAAATGATGCTAGTGCTATAGTAAAACTAACAAAAAAATAAACTATTAAAATAATAGTTTTACAAAACTGTAAATATAAAGGCATTTGGAAAAAAGGAACTCATGCCGTTCAAAAAGGAAGTCTCCATTTGGAGAGGCTTTGGAAAAGAACAACTAGAATTGACGGTAACAAGATTTCCTTCCAAAAATCTGATTGATTTCTCTTCGCATGTACAACTTGAATGTCATTCTACTATCTTCATATAAGCAATATTCATTTGTAAGATGATGGTAATAAGGAGCGGCAATACATAAACCATCATCAAACTATCAACCTAACTATCAAACCAAGTGTTGAAAAATTAAATTTGTTTATCAATAGAACCAAAAACTTTTTTTTAAAAAACTGTACCTTTGTTTCATTGGAAGCCTAGCATTGTACACAGAAATCCACTGGGTGGCAGGTACACCCAAACGAATCTTCTTCTTTTGTTGATTCTCTTCTTCATCATCGATGGTCAATCTACCACGTTTTTGACCAACCTGACAGATAATCAAACAAGGTTAATAATAATCTCATTAGTAAGGTAAAAAATAATAAAATAAGGGGATGGCAATTACCTTTTGAGCACCATCAATGTTAATTGGCCTAACTGCTGGATTTGGATTAATTAATCCATCAAATAGAGAAATAAGTTTTGTGTAGTTAGGTTCCTCGTCAAATTTCATGTTAACTACAATCTCAAGAAATTGCTTGAATGCCGGAGGGCAAAAGGAACATAGCATCTCTGGAGATGTTGCCATCTTTTTCTTGCAAACTAAAAATGATTTGTTGTCACCCTAAAATGCAAAAATAATATAAACAGAGTGTACATTCTCCAATCTATAATAGGGAGTTAAAAATAGAGATAATTGTGTTTCTTGATCAACCTGGTATCCTTGCCATGGCAATCTTCCTCGATGAAGGAAAATTAGTGTGTAAGCAAGAGACTCCAAATCATCCCTCCTGCTTGCCGTTCTTCCAAGATGTGCATTAACACTAGCATATCTAACAGTTCCTCTGAAGAAATAAACCACCAATATAAATAATGGTACTTAAAGGAGCACAAAGAGGAAATAGCAATCATACCTAAACACATCAGGCCGTTGGTCATAATCAACGTGAACACCACTACTAGCATCCCGCCATCTAGTAGCTATAAAAATATGAAAGTACAACAATTGACAACTTAAAGAAGGAAACTTAAATGAGACAAAAAAAGGATAAACTAGAACAAAGATTATAGTACCATTTAGTCATCAAAAATCACTCACCTAATCCAAGGTCAACAAGAAACAACTTTTTCTCTTGAGGTGTTGACGGTTGCCCAAGCAGAAAATTTTCAGGCTTCACATCACCATGTACGTATCTAAATTGTGGTCTTAATTAGTTCAGATTACAAAAGAGTTGTAAGGGAAAAGATTATAAAATATCTACCCTTTTGAATGCATGCTTTCAAGAATTGAGATGGATTCAACAGCAATGCAAGCAACCATTTCCGAGGACATCCTGAGAATTCCAAAACACTCAGTATTAGTCCAAAAATTAAAGGCACAGATTTGTCATTTTATTATATAGAGCAAGACCAATCTCAAAAAAATGCTACTAAGATACTTGTGTACTTCCTTCTAAAAGTAAATATCAAAGCATGGGTTTTCCAAATCATTCCAGTTCTAAAATGAATAATGAATAAACTTGAAAAGGTGACCCAATTTCTTTATTATTCCAGAAAATGGTATACATAATGATATCCAATACAATAATCAATTAAGGTTTAAATTTCAGTGTAATTCAATTTCTCCTTGAATACAATTCCATTTTATTTCTATTTTATCACTTGTAGTATCCCTAATCTACTTTTTTCCTTTCACTGTCATGAGATCGTCAATTGAGGAATACAACCATGTTAGAAATTGTCAGAGGCACACAAATATATCTCATGCCATATCAATATGAACAAAATGAAAGAAAGGTTCAAAAGACAATAATAAGATTATATTCAGAAATAAAATAGAAAAAAATCACAAAATAAAAGAAGAATATCTAGCATAAGACCAGAATTTTAGAAAGATATTTGGCGGATATTCAAAAAATATATTTGATTAATATGAAAATTAAGGTATTTTACTAAAGGCCAATGATAGATGTAGATAATCAAAAGGCCATTGAAAATGGCAGATGACAGAACAATGTAATCACAGTGACTGCATACTCACGCTTGACCTGAAGAATTCCAAGCATCCCATAGACTAGGCCCCAGCATGTCCATAACCTATAAATAATGGTCAAGTCTGGCATCAAATTGCAAAAGCTTCTAGCAAAGAATTTTGAGCAGACCAAATTGCAGAAACAAAGGATAGATAAATAGACCAGGAAGATGCAAAAATGCACAGAAAGAATCAAGAGAAACCATACCATTACGTAGTAGTCGCCTTGCCGGCCTTTATAATGTACCCTAGGGACTCCATAGCTACCACCAAGAGCGCTGGGAAAGAACAAAAACAACAATGTGCAAGTCCAATTATTTGGGATCATCTACATAGAACTTCTGCCTCCATTAAAATTTATATAAAGCTACATTGCTAGCAATATCAGACATTAGAAATCATGTTTAATTATGTTAAAGTAAAATCCCTTTGCTCCTCTTTATTCCTCACACGTTAAACCCTGATTGATCCAAATTATCTACCTTCATAGCTCATTCGTCATTCTTGAACAGAAGGACACCATCTTTTTCCTTTTTTTATTACAGCTACATGTAGCAACTCTTTCAGATTGTGATCTTTTATATTTTATCACTTACCTTTCATGTGTTTATTACCTAACTGCTTAACAATCTAACCCATTGGTTTGGTCATACAACAACTTAATAACTTTTTCTTTAAGCCTAAGAGGCACAGGAAGATTCCATAACCCAAAATATCAAACCATTTAGCCATTCATTTTTGTTATCAATTTTATAATATTTTCATTAACCTCTACTTCTCATTGAATATCAGAATTATGATATCTCTCAATTTGTGAATATCCTTGTCAATTCAGTTTAATTATCCTCTCACTTCTTATTTTCATTGTTATTAAAGCTACATTTAATATTCTTAAAATTTTTAGTTTTAGGCAAAAACTATTTAAGGAAATAAAGAGCAACAAATTGCTTTTTTGCAAAAGAGGATAATAAAACAAACCTGTAAACTTGCCATTCATAAGGAGGGCCATAGTTGCAGCCTTTACTAGTTCTGTGTTCAAATTTGATAGCAACCTATTAGCAAAAGGCATACACTATATTAGAGACAGGCATCAATCTGAAACAATATAGAATAGCAAAATAACATTTTATGTCAACTACATTTAGGTCACCATGGTCCCTGTATAATGTTCAACCTTACAAGAATAAAGCAGTTCAGTAATAAACAGAAAGCAATACCTCCATAGCATTAAGACCTGTTGATCGTTCAATGCCTCCAGAGACTCTCCGACCAACAAAAACCTGACCAAATCCACCCTTCCCAAGCTTTCTCTCAACCTTATATATAGGTGAACCACCAACTTGGACCTGAAATTATGTCCAATATGGCTAGCCTTTAACTTCATATTCAGAAACTTGAAAGAATATCAGAAGGTAAGTAACAAGATCAATAATGATAAGCAAACATGAACATGCAGAAACATCATTTGCAAGATGATTTTGAGACAGCAATAGTTTAAGTAATTGAACATTTTTAGCACAATTAATTGTGAATCAAGAAATTACATGCAAGACCTAGGTTTGACTAAAACCAGACATACTAACAAGTGGACAGTAGGTGACCTTGGAATTAAAAGTCTGTATTAGATTTTGCAGAAAAAAAGGACAAATTAAACTGACACATGAACTTAGGATTAATTTAAGGAAAAGATAGTATTCACTTTCCAGTGTGCACTAAAACATCAAGCTAAGAAGACAACGAGCAATGAAATAAACAAAATGTGTGAAAAGATATATCTACTAATAGAGTAGCTAGTTGTGAAAAAATGAAACACTAGCAATCCACCCCTTCTCCCTCAAAAGGAGGTTTTAGTAAATAACCAAATATGACAGTTCGACTAAGGGTTTAGTCTAGGATAGACTAATTGAAGGCATATCAGACTAATTGTGACTGGAAGTTTGGTAACAGACGGATTTGCAATCTAGACAGGAATTATCAAGGACAAGAATATCTATGGTATTTACTCGTCAACTAACTCACATATTGTAAATTTACTAAACATGTGAATATAGTAAGGCTAAGTAACAGGAATCCTTATCTTGGTAGTTACTCAGGGAAGGAAAGCAATCTAAAAATGATAATCTGTCACCAAAAACTGTAAAGAAAAGTTACAAGCTCTTGTTTTCCATACTTTTGGCAAGCAAAATAAAATTGATGAAATCATAAAAATGCTAAGATGGGTGTGAGGTTATAGATGGGGCAAAATTAAAATACTATTATCAAGGACAAATTTCGTGTAAATGCAATTGATGGCTTATTGAAGGAGAATAAGCTTAAAATGATATAAACAAGTTCAAGGACAACAAAAGGATTTTATAATTAGACAAGTAATTTTTATACGAGTTGAAGGTGTAAGAATTTTGGACAATTAATAAATAATAATCAATATTATTGAAAGTATTTAAGAGATCTGAATATCACGTGTGATATAGGTTGCAATGAGTTTATCCAAAAGATAAGATATATGTAGCTGACCCTAAATGATTTGAACTAACTAACAAAGCTTCAAGATGATGATGAGACAGAAAAAATAAAATGGACTAACGATCAAACAATTGAAAGATTAATCTGAAGAGAATTATCCACTAGAATGGAGAAGGGAAGCTCAAATCTACAAAGCAGTAGAAAAGCTTATTTTTGATACTATAAAAAATGAGCGAAACAAAACTGTTCTTCAAGAAAAAATGTTAATTTAAGAAACTATAATTGATGTAAGAGTTTAGAACAACATAGTTTGACTATAGGTTAAGAACAAGGTGTATTAGTCAAAACATACAAAGCAGATTATGATGGCAACAAGAATACATATGGAAAAAGGTTTTTTGAGAATGAGTAGTATCGCAACAATGCCAAAGATACATAGATGTAAGCTGATATTTATACAACTAGTGATGCAGTAAAAATGGAAAAAAAAAAAACACAAAGAAATACATAATCCTGCAAGAAATTAAAATGCTAGATTAGAAAAACATCACGCTGAATCAAGAAGGAACTGAAGCATATCATGTAGAAGATAAGCATGATAATCTCTTTCCTCCAAGGCGCCTAAATTGAAGGGATGATAGTAATCTTACTTTTTTATCAAACACCATCAAGGGCGATAGATCTGTTAAACATGCCAATCATCCAAACTATAGAATTAAGGCCAGTTCAAATGGCTTGCCTAACCTGAAGGATATTATGTGCAATCTTCAAGATATTATGTGCGTAAATAACATCTTGCAATGTAGGATAAAGCTGCATACGATAGACCCTTTCCCGAAACCCCGCATTGGCGGGAGTTTTGTGCACCGGGCTATCCTTCGAGATATTAAGATGTCTCTACTCTTAACATATTTGCTTAAACATAGAGACCAGATTACAGCATAACACCGTATCCAATGGTTTATGGATGATATGTGTGTTACTACATGATGTTATGATGTTTAACACAGGATTGAATGTATGGCAAAATAGCAATCAAGATTTCAATTTGGATGGAGTGTATATCAACAAGACAACAAGAGATAATGGTTTTAGAACAGATCAAATAAGAGGAAACGGACAAAAAGTCAATACTAAGGTGGGTAGAAGTTCATAATCCACACCATGCCCACTATTCCCCACGAACCAACAATAAAAAGGATCCAAGAAATGGCTTCAATGCCCATGTGAGAATTAATAGTGATTATATTTTCATATGACAGATACAGAAGACATAGGACTAACAGACTAAGATCTTATTTCATACAAGTGATAATATAGAGACAATTGAAATAACATAAACAAAAGGTAATCATGAAAGAAATTAAGAAGCTAGAATAGTACAACATCAATCGGGAAAATCCCTCAGAATATTATCATGACAACCTTTTCATCTTAAATAAAGAACAAGATGCATTAAACGTCAATGAATAACCATAGGGCAGGCAAGAAAGGTTAACCTTTTCAGGGAACGGAGTAGTGCTCCCTTCCTCTTCCTGTCCTGCGACCCTGTTGGCGCTCAATCCACCACTATCATCACCCATCATTTCCTTCTCTTTTACTTCTTCTGCTTGTTTTGCCCTCCCTTTTCCTTTCGGCTCCTCTTCCAATACCACCACCTCCTTCAATTGATCCGCCTCCTTCCCCTCCCCCTCCTCAACGAATACCAACCTACCTGTGGCAGATCTCACCCTCTGCCTCCCCCTCGCCGCGGACGACGGAGCCCTTCTCCTTCCACGCCTGCTTCCCCCAGCATCAACCTCGGCAGGCCCGGGATCGTTATTCTTGGCCACGGCCCGCGCCCTGGTGTTCCTCAAAGGACGATCTACAGGCGGCGGAGGTGGAGCACGGCCCCCACGACGCTCCCTGCTCCGCAAGACTGGCATTCTTCACCCATGCAATCGCGCCAGAGCGACCACAATTCGACCATTATCCCCTTAAATTCGTTCCGATTTTCTGCCCATTCCGACCCTCGAATCTTCAAACACACCCAACGCAACCCTGGAAACAGCTGGTGATCGTCAGATTTTTCTCCAGTCGTTAGGGCTTCGATGCGATCCGAGAGATGGAGGTGGAAGCAGCTGGCGCAGGAGGAAACTAATCGCTCCCTTCTTGGCGATCGATCGATCGATGGAGGCTCGATCACGGGACCAGGGAAGAGCAAGATTGGGGGATTCGACGAAGCCTCTGCGAAGGGAACGAAAGAAAACACATTTTGTTGCCAATGTTTATAATTATCTGTATTAATAGAAAGTATTTATTTTGTTAATTTAATCCGGTATAATAATTAACTAGGCAGCTGCTTAATAATTCTCATCCTCATAAAATTTTATTAAGGAAATTAAAAATTATATATTAAATCAAAACTATAAAACAAAAGATTTTTCTAATAAAAATTCCAATTATTCTAATAATAACTTCTATAAACTTTTTGGTAAGTAAAAGATTTTCACTTATTTGTAAAAAATAAAAACTAAATATTTTTTAAACAATACTAATAAATTGTATAAATTAACAACTTAAAAAATTAAATTAAATTAAATTTTTTGACAACTTTAAATACTTTAACCAAAGAGAATTTGACTCTATTAAATAAAAAATATGGCAATTGACTGAAATAGAACAGTCTAAATAAAATCTAATGACACTACATGGAGGAATATGACTCTAGTTAAATGGGTCAAGTTGAGTTAAGTTTAATAATGTTTAAATTTATTTGTTTTTATATATTTAAATTAAAATTTTAAAACCAAATTAACAAACTAAGATTGCTAATGTTTAAACTTATTTATTTTATATATTTTTATTAAGAAATAAATATAAATGAATTTTGTTAAATTGAATATTAAGATTGTTCACAAATATCTAATTCATTTGTACTCTAATGGACTCATTTTGTTCATATATTTGTCTATAAAATTTGTTAATATACACTAAAAAATAAAATAACATAAATATAAAAATAAATGCACAAGTTAATAAGACAATTTATATGATTTAATAAATTTTGGCTCGTAATTGCAGTTGTCTCTTTATCTTTTATATATTTTTAGAGATCGAGAAACCTCTTCTCGGCTACGAGATCTGTAAGGGCTATAGTCCTTTGTTAAGATTGATATAAATTTCATGAAGTATTAAAATTTTTTAATCAGATAAATAAATTAAACACGAAGTAAAGATACTAAATTAAAATTAGATTGGAATCAAACAAAATCTATCAAGCAGGCGTATATATAGTTAAAGAATATGTTGATCAAAATCAAATTTGATTTGGATTTTATTTGATAAAATTATGCCCGAATTAAATTAAATTGAATTAAATCGATTTAAAATAGAAAATTTTAAGAAAAATTATTCTATCTTTTCTTTTCATTTTATTCTCTTTTATATACATATATAGTCTCATAGTTTAATTATTTTTCTCTTCTCTTCCTTCTCTTTCTCCTCTAGTATTTTTTTTTTGAAAAAAAAATCTTTTATACATATATAGTCTCATAATTTTTTTTTTTATCCCCATGGCAATGGTGCAATGGTAGGACATCCACCCAGGGACCCGCGGTTCGATCCCAGGTACTGCGTTGGAACGCAATCAAAGGATGCTGGGCATCTGGATTGGCTGTTGTATGCGCTTCTCGATTTACCCTGGTGGTCGATGAAAAACTTCCGTGGGACCGGACCGACCACTCCTAAAGATTGAGTCCATGAGACTGACTGAGATTTATCATTTTTTTTAATATTTTTTCTTCTTCTTCTTCCCAAAAGCAACAATCTTTTTTTTTTTCCATACTAATAACAATCCTAATTCTGGCCTATTTCTCTCCAATAAGAGACGTCATTGTTTTGCATTTTCTTATCATCAAAGCTAGTCGAGAAAGACTCTCATTCTCTTTTCTTTTCATCCGTATAATTTAGTCAAACTGATTGATTATTATTTATTTATTTATTTATTTATTATTATTATTATTTATTTTAGAAATATAACTTGAACTATTTCAAAATATAACATCAATATGTTGAAACAAAAGAAAGATATTGAAATCCTTTATTTAAGAAGAGAGATCGATAAATTAATGAAAGTACTTTAATTTTTATAGTCTCTACAATGCAACATCAATCTAGTAAAAAAATTTCAATTCTTAGTGCCCAAATTTCTTCAATTTCTTCTCCTAATGATGTTAATCAATAATCTTCTAATTATATTAAAGGAGACCCAAAAAAAATTAATATGTAAATATTATATTAATGTATGAAATAAGATAAAATATTCATATACAAAGAAACAACCTTATCAATCAGATATGATGAAGTATCCAAGTATAAAATTTGAAAGTTAGAATCGTCGATTTTAAAAAAAATAATTCTAAAAATTTCATTGGTTGAAATATTCACCTTTAACAAATAAAGCATATTATTTTTATTATATTAAGTTTAAGCTAAGTCTTTCCAACTCTAATTCCTAAATTCGTCCATATTTCTTCAAATACCTTTCCTTACAAGAAATTTTGGAGAAACATTAAAAACAAAGAAAAATAAATATATAATGAGATGCAACAGATAACTATTGATTCCGTTGATTTGAATACAAATACTGAAAATAATGATAACTATTGATTTCATTGATTCGAACATAAATACCGAAAATAATGATAACTATTCAATCCGTTGATTTGCATATAAATACCGAAAGTAATTTTCTAAAACTTATTGATTTAATGCCAAACTCGATATTTAAGAAGAAATAGTAGGGTCGTAAATTCTTATTAATAAAAAATTATCCCAAAAAAACTAAACAAATAATTTAAATAAACAACTAATAAAATAGTAAAACAACTAATAAAATAGTAAAAAAATAAAATTGCTTTTGTTCTCGCATCATTCTCTCCATGGTGGAAAAAATTTACTTTCAAATTACTGAGTCATATCTTCATCAGAAGAATCACTATGGAAAGTGATATGGTGGAAAGGGAGACTCATACATAACAGTTAGAATCACTGTGGAAAGTGACATGATGGAAAGAGAGGCTCATACATAACATAGTCAAGACAATACTCAAGCCTTGATGGAGGTTGAAGAGCATCCACCAGCTCGGGTCATCTGATTTAAAGGATTCAACCTTCTCAACTCCACTAGCTCGGTTACTCGATTTTAGAGAACTCAGTCTCCTTGACTACACTAGCTCGGCCACCGACTCTAGAGGACTCAGCCTCTTTGACTCCATTAGCTCGATCATCTGACTCTAGAGGACTCATCCTCCTTAACTTCTCCATCAGCTCGACCACTCGACTCCAGACGACTTAACCTCCTTGACTCCACCAACTCGATCACCCAACTCCAGAGGACTCAGCATTCTCAATTCCTCCACTAGCTCAGCCACCCGACTTTAGAGAACTCAGTCGCCTCAACTCCTTGGCCACCTGACTTTAGAGGATTCAGCCTCCTTGACTCCAGACTCCCTTGACTAAGCTCGGTCACTCGATTCCAGATGACTTAGCCTCCTCGACTACACTCTAGCTCGATCATCCGATTCCAAATGACTCAACCTCCTCGATTCCACTAGCTAGCTCGGCCACTCTACTCAAGATGGACTCAACTTCCTCGACTATATTAGCTCGGTCACTTGATTCCAGAAGACTCAGCTTCCTCGACTCCACCAATTCGATCATTCAACTCCAGAAGACAACCTCCACTCCTTCATCACCTCTGTTCCCCTATAGGGGTCCATTAATAATTACTATAAATATTCTTGAATATGATACTACGGGTGAATAAAGGAGCAATCATATGGATGATAGGTTTGGTCCCTTAGTTGCTCTTCTACATATACATGGCAGTTAATGAGTGAAAAAGCATGAAATGACTGTCGGATCTTATTTCCTATTATGGTTGATATAAAGATGTTCTTTCAACAACTATATAAACTTAAAAAGACACACATCAGTGGAGATGCAAAAAAACATTCTCGTATTCTTCTTCTTTTTCCATATTTTTTTCATTGCTTTCATTCTCCTTGAACCCCTGTGCTAACTTAAGCGTCAGAATGGCCCCGTCAAACCCCCTCAACACTTATTCTAATATCTGTTTGAGTGTTAATAAATCTTTCCATGTCTTCTTTGTCCTCAATCAATCACTTTCTTCGCCCTCAAAGTCTACAATACTGCCTCTAGTTGTCGTTTTTCGTTAGTTCACTAGATCGTGATCTTAAACAGGAACAGAAAGGAATTAAATGCTTCATATTGAAAGTCTTCAAGTGATTAGGAAGACACACTTATAAGGATCTTCTGCCGCCCAATAGAATCAATTTCAGAAGTCTCTCCCAATCCTTTGGCAACGAAGTCTGTCGTCGTCCATAGCAGACCAATTGTTGTCAAACTTATATTTACCTCCTTGTTCTTAGCACTGTATGCACCAGTGACTTCTATGCAGTCATCAAGGCAATGTGAAGGAATAGTTGCAAGTCCAACAGCCATTATTATGCGCATGCTCTGGAAACCTTAGGGGACAAGATCCTTCTCTGAAGTATTAGAAACGTGTGTCCCACCACAGATCTCCATTGATACACCAGGTACCTCAACTACTCTGACCAGCTCTCCATACTTTTCCCCAAACATGGCAATTGCACTTGCTTTCATTGCATCTGACAAAGGCATTACTTTGGTTTGAACTAGTGTTGAATCACTGATCCATTGATTTATTAGTTCTTCAATTTTCAGCAACTCCTCTTCAGACAATGGCCGATGGAAGTTGAAGTCAAATCGAAGTCAATCAAAGGTTACCAATGAACCAGCTTGTGATGTTTCCTGTCCAATAATAGTTCTGAGTGCAACTTGTAGTAAATGTGTTGCAGTATGATGGACCTTAGACTCTTGGATCAACTGCAGCACAAAAGCTGTTTCCAAGTGATTTCTGAACATCCTGATGCCCTTCATAGTACAAAAACCCATTATCTCCAATCTGACCCTTGATTCAACATAGAAAGGGGTCCTGTCCAACATGATTTCCATATCGCTACCTTCATAACCTTTTGTTACTAGTTCACCATTTAATAATAGTCCTTTGACTGTGGCATAAGTAGAAAGCATGACATATCCCAAGAATTCAGTAGTAGGCACACACTCAGCAAGCTCTACTTCATTTCCTTCCAAAAGGTTTAACTGCATTATGAGTAGCTTATGATTGGCGCCTTTGGTTTTCCATTTCAATGTCAAAACCATTCATATCTAGACTAGCTCCTCGTTCTTCAGCAACTTCATCTGTTATCTCCACTGGAAAGCCATATGTGTCATACAAAAGAAACACGTCTTTCCCATCCAGACATGGTTTCCCACCATTTGCTCTGGAACTTAACAAAGCATCAGAAAGAAATTGATCTACTAGCTTCTCTCCTCTCTCTAGAGTCTGCACAAACCGCAATTCTTCTCTCTTCAGCTCTTCAAGAATATGATTTGTCCTTCCTTTAACATCTGAGTCAATTTGGTCACTAAGTTCTATCACTGTCTTGGCAAGTTTAGGCAAAAAAGCACATTCCTGGATCCCCTCGCCATTGCACTTTATACCTGGCAGTCTACCATCCGAACAACTCTTCTAATTAGCCTCCGGACTACATAACCTCTCCCAATATTTGATGGTAGAACTCCATCTTTTATAAGATAAACGACTGCGTGCATATAATCACCAATGATTTTCAGATTGGTGTTTGTAGAATCATCTGCTTTAGCATATGAAACCTTTGCCAAACTTGCTGCTTTCTGTATGATGGAGAAAATGTATGTTTCATAGTAGTTTGAAACATGTTGCAGAATCCGTGCCATACGTTCCAGTCCCATACCCGGGCCTATATTCTTTTGCTTTAAGGGTTCAAGGGAACCATCCTCCTTCTTGTTATATTGCATAAACACCAGATTATAAAACTCAATAAATCTGCTATCATCGCTCAAATCAGCAGTTGCATGACCTCTATCAGGATGAAGCTGGGCGGAGGCCGTATCAGGAGGGCCCCAGCCGTCGGGGTTGAAGGGGACGACGCCGACGCCGACGCCGACGCCGACGCCAAAGCCCACCGTCGATCTGTTGCACAACGCTAGGGTTTCAGAAGGGAGCAAGGCGGCGGCGGCGGCGGCGGCGGCGGCGATAAACCTCTCTGTTTTGTTCCCTGAACCATGAGGCGACTCTTTAACGTTAAGTAGTTAAAATAATTGTTGTCCGTTGTTGGCCAGTTTGATGTGGAGGTCACCTATATCAGTTTCAAATGAAAGATTATTTGTTGCTTCTTTCCCCGATTTGAAAATCCATATTAATTTCATCGTCAACTTTATCTATTTTATCGTCGCTGTAAATTAGACCATTAATTATTTTTATCGTTCACATCTTTTATAATAAAAAATATTTTTATTTTATTAAACCAATCAAAAAATTCTTTAGTCTATCAAAAAAAAAAACTCAGAGGTTTAATTGAAAATTTGATATATAGTACAATTCATCTGACTTTAATCATAATCATTACGATCATCATGATAATTATCCATAAAGTATAAAGACTATGATACTATTTGATCAAATAGTGAATAATTATTAATTTTATTGGTTCATATATGAATATCAAAAATAATAATAACTATTAATTCCGTTAATTCAAATATTAATAAAATCGAACTAAAATCTGTTAATTCACATATAAATATTAAAAATAATCTTTTAAAATTTATTGATTCGATAAAAAAATATAAGAGATAGACAATCAAATTCGATATTTAACACGATCATAAATTTTTATTGATAAAAAAATATTCCAAAAATAATTAAATAAATAATTTAAATAGATTCGAATTCTAACATTTTAAAAGACTAAAATACCCTTAAAGTCTTAATTCAATAAAATAATTAAAAAAAGATTAAAATTATTTTTGTTCCCTGTCGTAATGCAAAACAAAGAAATGATGTGTTACTTTTGTTAGTTTTTTTGCTGAAAAAAAAAACTTGCCTTGAGGCTCACCTTACAAAACTTTTAATTAATGTCCAGGCGCGCCACCTCCTTCCTCCAACTCCACTCGCTCCTCCTCAAATCGGCCCTTAGCACCACTGCTGTCGTTGCTTCCAAACCCATCACCTAGCTCCATCCGCCCCTTCTCGAAAGATTATTCAATGTAGTTGAAATAACTGAATTGGTAGTTATTTATCAAGGAAAACTCAATCAAATTCATAACTGTCTCAATGTAAATTTTTCCTTTCTTTTTATTTTAATTGTATAAATATTTAATTAAGACCATTCCAACACTCCTTTTCACATGCATAAACTGAACCAACAATTAGGATAAGCATGAAAAATGAAAGCTTCAATAAATACGAATACATCCGCGCCACTGTTTGGATAAAGAAATGATTGTTGCGGGATGTTGGAATTAATGTGCTCCCCGATGTTCAATGCAATCAGTCTTAGAAATGTTGTGTCCTGGACCTCCATGATCCAAGCTAAGGCATCTTTCTTCGAAGGCAATTAAGCTTTTGGATGTACTAATTTGTGTTACTAATCTAAGACCTCAAACTTATTTCACAGCATCGATCATCAGCATGCATGTTAATGCTGTATGTTCTCTTTCTTCATGCTTCGAGCTTGCATGTTGGTGTTACTTATTGGCTAAACCCTGATACAGAAGATTTTTTCAGATAATTAATTCTTGGCTGATTGATAGCCTTTGTTGACTTGATTCTTTGGTTATTTTTCTGTGTTTATGCTCCCTGATACTTCAAATTGCTTTGAATGAATGATTTTTCTGGTTTATGCTCAACTTCAAATTGCTTCAATGAATGATCGGTGTCAAATTTCCCAAGTTTTGTATTTAAAACTTGAGCATTACTTTTTTGTTTGGATCTCAACAAATTTCTGATATAATCAAATTGCTTATAGGCTATTACATTTGATCACGATCTAACCACTATTATTATTGTTAAATAAATGTATTAAATATATATGGTTATTAAAGCAATCTCCTATTATTATTTGAAGCAAGTAAAAAATTCTAGATAAACAATTATAACAAAAAATGTATAATTCTAGGCGTTAAATTGATTAGATGGCATTAAATTAAAAAAAAAAACAGTTTAACTGATCAACAAGAAACAAACAATTTATTTATTTTATTTCCCCAAAAAAATGTCACAGGAGTTGAAACAGGGAGGGATGATCATAGGCGCAAATCCAAACTCACGCTCTCCTTGGCAGTTGGCAGGAATTGGAACCCGAGTTGGGATCTGGGAGGCGCAGACGACGGCGAAGCTGCTACAGCAGTTAAACTATTACCATTTACAATGCCATGGCCGCCTCCGCCTCTCGACTCCGTTCGATCTCCTGCTCCTCTCATTATCATTGGCACCGCTGGCATCCGCGACTCCACGTGGGTCGCGCCGCCGTGAGCTCGCAAGATCGCCGGCAGTGGGCTGCGGATGATCGGCTGGCCCACCGCATCGATTCCGGTGAAGAAAGTACTTGCGTGGTGGTGCCACGGAGGAGGGGGGTACTGGCGGTGAAAGCTAAAGAGGTCGTAGACGTGGTGGCGGCCGTCGATGGCCATAGGGCTGTGGTGGGCCTGGAGGTGAGCCCGCTTCGCGTTCTGGCGCTCGCGCTTGTGGGCGTTTTGGTGCCCGCCTAAGGCTTGCGAGGTCGGGAATTGCCGGCGGCAGTAGTGGCACTCGAACTTGCGCACGCTCTCACTGTCGACGGACGTGGCGGCGGCAGCGACCGTGGTGTGGTCTTTGGTGGTGTCTTCTTTGGCGTTCTGGCAGTGAGGGACTTCGATGCCGAAGAGGCGGATGACCGAAGCGTTACTGGAGGCGGCGGCGGATCTCGGAGCGGCCTGGCGGATGAAGGGAAGCTGCGCAAAGGAATCGACCGTGCTTATGAAGTCGCGCGCCTCGCGCTCGCTCATCGTTCTTGTCGCCGCTCGTTAACTGTTTGGTGAATTGTCTCTGCTGGGTTTGGGCTCCTAATAAGAGGGAGATGTTACAAACAGATCTATATATTTTTGCTGCCTTTTCTTCGCTTGATCCAAATTCTTTGAGCCATGAAGTTTCATATCTCCCTTTTCTTAGCAGTTTGGAGGATGATGGAAGGGGTGAGGTGTGCTGTCTACTAACAGTGAGGTGGAGAAAGAGGAATATGGACAAATGAAGAAGACCCCATCTGTTGAGAGCAGTACTGACACTAGATGCAACAGTTTGTTGCTGATGTTGGTGGTGGAGTGATTGAGTTGGTCCGGTGGTGGAGCTGGCTTTTGGTCTGTCAAACAACAACCAAGTACCACAGCAACAAGACCATCACCTCTCCATGGGTCAATCTTCTCATCTTTCACTCTGTTATCAATTATCTACTTTACAACTTTGGCTTTCATGCATGTGTAAGAAAGCACCACAGGTAGCAGTAGAGGAGTAGACAAGTACGTGATCAATTCTGCTTCACCTCTCTCTCACAAACAGTAGTGATACTACATCGGGTACTGCCTCTTTTATAGCTGTTGCCTCTTCATATCTGGTGGCTGGGATGCGCAGAGCAAAGAAAGTGGTCCTGGAGAAATAAGAAGGTATGGGGTGGATCTTGATGATTAATTTACCTGTATGCATGTTCGGTCAAGTGTCTTTGCCATTGGGCATTTATCTTTGCCAAGGTTAAATTGGCATGCACTCCCCTGGAACACTATATATATATATATATGCTCATACTTGAACAAAATTCTGCTTCATTTGGCTCAGACTTCAGTTGATGCACATATTATTTTTAATGGCCATTATCAATTTATTACGGATTCGAGTCGAGAAAACAACTCCTTATAATGCAGGGTAGTTACGTATAATAGATCCAATATGGTCCGACTCTTTTCCGGACCTCGCATTAGTGGGAGCTTCATGTACCGAACTATTCTTTATTAGTTTATCACCAAAAAAGTATCCAAATATTACAAAAGGGTGTTTTATAAATTACAATTTTGGGAATCTAGTTGTCCAGTTATCTAGGCTTCTATACTTGTGGCTAAAATTAGTAGTTCTATGATCAAAGTAGGATTAATGGATGCGCTTGGGACCCCGCATATAGAAGCAGTAAAATAGGGAGGACAATGGCAAAGAATTCTAGTCACGTGTACAATGTATCTTCGTATATATTAACTATTGCAAACAAATTTAAAATAATTTCAACTTTTTGAAGCTTACTTTGACAATTAGCAATCTGACATCAAAAGCATTTCAAGATTAATGTTAAGTTGACTTGTTTTTCAATCCATAATGGAAATCCGAAGGAAACTAAAATTTTTAGTAGGATTTATTTTTTTGGTTATTCTATGACTGCAATACCTATATACAAAATGACCATGAGACTCTTGCCAATATGGTACAAGGCAAGTACCAACTTATAATTCTTGCACTTGTGTTGTGAAAGGTAATTTGTGTGATTGCATCTTGGTCATTCAGGTAGTAGTGGCAACCTTATCATTATGCTAAAGCTAGCTGCCTCTTCCCTTTTCTCTATATATCTAGGCAACTTTATGAAAAAAATGTTGCTTTATTCACTCATGACAGACATATTCAGTAATTTTTAGCTCTTACTTCTATGCTCCTTTTTTTTTTCTGTTCTCTTCTCTCATTTTGGCAAATTATAATTATGCGCACAAGTTACTTATTAACTAAAATGTGTGTCATGGTTTAATATTTACCAAAGAACATATTTCTCCAAAGTGCAATGATTAAAATGCCCTTCTGCCTTAGGCATGCTTAAAATTGATTGTTGCCTGAATCGGTCGCTTTAACTTGCCACCAAAAACGTCAGTAATAGCCCATAGTCATGAAACAAGAAACCCTCAACTTCTTCATTACAATGTTGTTGATTTCTCAAGTTTTTATATGTTAGGTGGTTGGTAAAATCCTAAACTTCTCTGCAACATGGACAATTTTTTAAGCAAACAATCTATTTGATGGTTGGTAAAACCCCAAGCTTCTTCATCAAGGTGTTCAGACAAAACATTTTGAATGTCTATAAATAAGTCGAAATCATGTCATATTGGTTGAAATCATGGTTATCAATCTACTAGGGATACAATAATGCCTATATAATATGATTTGGAGTTCTCTAAAGGTTGTTATGTTGTTAAGGTGTTTTGGCACATAGATATAAAAATAAGATCATAAATTCATTCCCAATTACTAGCAAATGTGGGACTATAATGCCATATATAAGCTCCACCTAATTGTACCTACTTAAATTGTCAAAACCTTTGGATACTTTATATAAACTAAAGAAAAACAGCATACACACAAAATGTATCAAATATAAAATTTGCAAAATATCAAAGTTTCATCTTCAATAATTCTAGTTCTTAAATTCATTGACTAGTACCCCTTGGTGATTCAATTTTCAAGCATCTTCAAGAATAAAACAAAGGAGGTATTATTGATTAACTCAATTTGCAAATCACTAAGACGTATAATACAATGGCCCTTACCCTTATGTGATGTTTGGAAAAAAAAAATATTGAAATAGTTTATAATATCGATCTACTATAGTTTCCTTTAGTGGTCAACCATTTACCTCTTCCTCATTGTAAATTCTTCTTTTAAGTTGTCTGCTACAACAATAATAACAACCAAGCCTTTATCCCACTATGTGAGGTCGTCTATATATATCCTCCTGCATCATTTGACTCGATCTCCTACTATATCATCAATTATATTTAAATGAATTTTATCCTATTTGATCATTACTAACTAAGTCTTCTTTTGTCTCTCCTTCCTCAATTAATGTGTGTATTTGTCACGATCTTATATTGCCTAACTAGGACATTTATTGATCGCTTAAGCACATATTCATACTATCTTAAACACATCTCTCGAAGTTTTCCCTTTGATTTTCTCTACTGTTCTTATTTTTTATCATGTCAATCTTCATTTGTTCATACAACCATCTTAACATTCTCATCTCTGTGACTTTTATCTTTTACTGGTGTACTCACTTCATAGCACAACATTTAGCTTCATCTAATATACCAGGTTTAACTATCATTTTATCAACCACTTGACACATTGAAAGCTTGAGAAATCACTGGTTATAGAGAAGTCTAGAGTTTTTTTTCATGATTATAAGCGAGACGGGAAGAATATTGAGTTTTCACCGAGGTTATAGAGAAGAAGTCTAGATTTCACCTTTTCACAAGGTTCACATGACAAAGGCTTTTTTGCATGTGGTTTGGGGGACACATATGAAAGTCTCTCTTCATAGCACAACATTTAGCTTCATCTAATATACCAGGTTTAACTATCATTTTATCAACCACTTGACACATTGAAAGCTTGAGAAATCACTGGTTATAGAGAAGTATAGAGTTTTTTTTCATGATTATAAGCGAGATGGGAAGAATATTGAGTTTTCACCGAGGTTATAGAGAAGAAGTCTAGATTTCACCTTTTCACAAGGTTCACATGACAAAGGCTTTTTTTGCATGTGGTTTGGGGGACAAGTTCGGGTGGAAAAGACATATTTAGTCATTACACTTTGGTGAAATTTATCCTTTGGTAAATATTAAAGTATGGTGTGTTCTAGTTAATATGTAACTTTAGGTGCACATTTTCATATATTGTCTCCATCATATTTTTCTTGCAAAGATCTTGTGAAGTCAACACAACCTAGAACATAAGTTCACTGAAGTCCTCTAAACTTGTTCATTCCCCATATACTCTGTTCCGGCTGGATGTTGTGGACAGTCAAGCTACCAATCAAGATTATGCCACCTCAACCATCGTCGACCCCGCGAATGCAAGGACTTGTGAGAACAAACTGAACGAGCGGATTAATTGGGTGCCGAGGATTCTTGATAGGCCACTCCGATGCTCAAGTCAGCAAAAGGATAGAAAAAGAAGAACGAGAAATGAAAATAGCCAGAGTTTAGAGAGCTTTTTCATACCTAAGGGGGGAGCTTATATACTCACCCAAGGGAACATTATGGATGACCCGAGGCAGGAGGGTGCGGCATCTGAGGAGACAGATCCTACGAATTGCTGACAAGTGCGCTGATAGGACAGTATCTAGAGAACAAAGTCTGCCAACCTCCTAACCACCTCATCACTCGGCCGTGGGAATTATTCTTGCCTTTCAGCCATAGGTAGAGGCAGGAGAGGATCTAGGGAACTAAGTCTGACAACCTAGTAACCGTCCTAACCCTCTGGCAGTGTTCGCACGCTTGATTGTCCTCTAGTGCTGAAGGTGGCCGAGGGGGTCGGACCTGAGCCAGAATCGGGTAGGGTGTCTGGGTTGGCTGAGGCTGAGATATTGGGACGGAGGGACCGAGAATGACCAAGCCGATCGAGTTGACTGAGTGACCAAGCATGGCCGAGTTGACTGAGTGATCAAGCGTGGCCGAGCTGACTGAGTGACCGAGCGTGGCCAAGCTGACTGAGTGACTGAGCGTGGCCGAGCTGACTGAGTGGCCAAGCATTACTCATGAAGCAGAGTTGCTGGACTGACAGGTTGGGGTCGGATTGTCTATGAGTGTAGTCGAGTGGTGGCTGAAGAGGGGTGGCCCGACCAACTGAGGGACCCTTGGGTCGGTCCGGGTGCAACAGAGGCCGGGTTCAGTTGGAGGGAGTCAGGCCGAAGGCTAGTTGGGCTGGTCAAACAGCGCGGCTTTAACCTTGACTTGCCATGTCAAAGTGGCTCTTGACCCTCTCTGCCATGTATGACCACTTAGGATCCGCCACATCATACTCTAAACCCCCCATAACCATAGTAATTACAAAATCAAATTATGTTTAACCCTACTAACCCATCACAACCATGTATAACTCTGGGATTCCTGCAAGCTTGCTTTCCATAATTACTACTATGTGTGCAACTCGATCACCTATCCATTGTCTTTAATAGTGGACTAGAGATGTACTTGCTTTGTCCCCTGGCAAATCAGCATACCTATAGCAATTGGAAGGGTTTGATAGGCCAAGTTTCTCAGATAATTATGTATTTATCTAAGATACATGCATTCAAAAGCCAGGTCAGTGAGCTGAAAGAAATTAAAAACGTCCCCAATGCATACACACTCCTGATGTTCATAACTACCTCGAGAATATTTCACATCTTTTAGTCAATCAATTTGGGGTCCATCACATGGATATTGCCTAGCATATTTGTTTCAGGTGATTAATTATATACATCTTTAATAATTGCCATTCAATTCTTTCCTCTCTTCCTTCTCGCAAACACATACTGTTAATGTTTGAAAGTATCTGAACTAGAATCCACTGATTGCAGAGAGGAACCATTTAACACAGAGAACTTCCAAACTTGCCAGAATCTGTGGCTGTAGAGAGGAGAATAGTTCACTTTTAACTACAGAAACTTTATCTATGGAGGCCAATCAGAGCAGACCACGTATGATGGACACTGACATTTGAATCAATTATTGAACTACTTTGAACAAGAGGATGTTTCTTTTGGTGCATGATAAGCCATCAATGCCTCCGGAGCTGGGGAGCTGGGTCTGCTAATTTAACACTTTGGAGGTCTTCTCAAGGCATGAAGCGATTGTGCTGTCGGTAGAAAGATCTAATCCTAGGACCACTGTGGATGAAGTATGATCTCTAAGCTGAAGTCCTCTTCAATCAAATAAATTGCAGTTGTCTTCTGAGTGAAGCCAAAAAAGAAAGGAAAGTGACGTAGGGGTGGTTTTTTTCTCATGTGCTATGAATGCCCATGAGGGGATGTGGGGACTTGGCTTCAAAATGATTAGCCCTCTTTTAAAAAGCTCGATTCAAGTTGATTGATTAGCTCTTGTCATTTTCAACTGTTGCATTTGCTTGTGATTATCCTAGATCTTTACTAATCTTTTCCTCCTAATCTATATTTTGCAGGGTTATGATGTGAGCTGTGATCAGAAGTTTAGCTGAATTAAATGGTTATGACTATCCATACATCCTAGTAGGAGGTCCCAACTGAGGCATGAGATGCGCAATCAAGGAAGCCGCGGAGAAGGGGGCCTGCTTGCTTGAAAATAAATGTACATGGTAATTCTGCATAACCATCCTCATATTTACATCTAGATTTCTACATTTCTCTTCACTTTTACAGGCTTTGGATGCTGTGGACATTAAGATAGGACAGCATTGAAAGGTTGATTGATGATAGGGAGGTTTAACTAATGCCAATAGAAAACATGCTAATAGTACATGTATCAAGATCTCCTACATAACCAAATCACCATCCTAATAAATCAAATTAGTCTACCCATTTGCAACTGTAGCTTTAAGTGACAATTATTGCATCTTGCTGTTTGAAAGAGCCCAGTGTAGACCTGACCTCGGGGTCGGATTTATAATTAGGTCAATGGATCAATTATCCATTGACTCGGTTAAACAGGTTGAAATCGTAATCAACTCGTCCCTAGATGTTACAATTCCAATCCCATATTAACCATTTATTTTTTTTAGATTACCATTGGAAATCGACAGTTCTAATTGTTTAAAAATATTTTTTTTAATGGTTGAGATGATTTGATAATGTCTATGATTAATTAATTGATATTCCTCAAATTCTGTAAATAGATTGTTTATTTTTAATTATTTTTACACCAACTTCTCACCTTTTATTTTTGAATTTTGAAATCTCGGTTACTTTTAATTTTAATTCTTCAATTCTAATAGAAAGAAGTTCATCTTGATTTTGAAAAGATAAAAAGATAGTCAGTCACTCTAAATGTGAATTTTAATGATATTTAATTTATCAACAATGAATCAAAGTAACTTTCAATAGTTGAGATCAAGTATCGAAATTTCTAAATTTGAGATACTTCACTTTTAAAATTATTTATTTTTATTTAATATTTTAAGAAAATTACTTTTCTATTCGGAGAATTATGTATAAAATATAAGTATTATAAAGTTTCTTACAAATTTCAATTGAGTGGTAGTTATGTGTCATTGAAGTAATATATCAAAATGAAGCACTGATTGAATTTGAAGTTGAACGTTTTTAAACGCAACTGTCTGAAGTTTTATCGACCAATAGATGTGTCGATTCAAGTTTATTTAAATATTCTAATATTAAATTAAGAGAATTATTAGTTATATTTTTTTTTAATTTTGAGCTTAAATATAAATTTGAAAATTTTTGTCAAGAATTATTTAACACTATTGCTAAATGTTACATGAATTACTCAAATAATTATAAAATTAGTGAGATAGAGAAAAAAATTTAATCAAAAAATTTAATAAATTAAATAATAAGATATTTATATATTTTAATATTTAGAGTGATTATTAATAGACTTATTCATATGAGTGTGATTTATTAATTTTTAATAATTTAAATATATATACACACTGTTACAACATATCTCAATTATTATACTTTTTCTCACTTTTCTCCTTGGTTTCTCCATTATTTTTAAGGAGCTTATCTTCTCAGTAAGTTTAGTGATGGCTTCGTCAGGAAGGATTGCTGAGGTTGGCTTTTCAAGCTGTCTTAGTATTTATATTATATTTATAAAGATTATAATTTAAAATATAGATTAGAAGATAATATATTTGAAATATAAAATATTATTAATAGAAGTAATTTAAAATTTATAAAAATATAATTTTTATTAATAGAACGGATAAATCTCCATAAGAATTCTTAAATTTCTGATATAAATTTAAGAATTATTTTATAGTTTCTTTTGATTTTAGTAAAATAGATAATAGTAAAGTGAAGTTTGATATTTTGGTTGTCACAAAAAACTTAAAATGTTTCCATCTAATTCATCGTAACAAAGAAAATTTTAATTTATCTAATATCACTATTGTTATAAAATAGATATTTAATTTCAGAGATAATATATTATATGAAAAACAATTTATTTGTCTCTTGACTCTTTAGAAATAAAAATATTACTTGATGTCTATAGAAGGAATTAATATCATGGAAATGAAAAATAAATGAGTAACAGCGTCAATTTCTAAGATAGTAAGAGTAAAAAGGAACACGAATTACGTGAATTTTGATTTTATATCATAAGGATACATAAACAACTTAAATAAATATAATTTTTATATATATTTTAAATTTATAAATATTTTTAAAATAAAAATAATAATAATTTTGAATTGTCACTAATCGTGAATCGAGTCATAATCATTTTTGAAAGTTAAAATTATGGTTGATATTTTTGAATTGTCAAATGAGTGATTCCAAATAATGGAAATGTCATTTTGAATCATCGAATTGATTGGCTTCAAATTATCAAAATCGTTAATTTCTTTTTCAACAAAAGATGAAATCCACTACTTTAACGATCCCATATGATCGATTCTACGATAATCTATGAGGAAGTAAATCGAGAAACTGTAGTTGATCAAGACAAGGAATGATATTATCTCGGTTTAATCGAGATTCGATCTTTGTCCATTTCAATAAATCTATTTTATCATAATTAACTTAACTATATTTCGGGAGTCAAAATTGTTAATTCCGAACCAGGGGTGGAATCTAGCCTGGTGGAGATTTAATTATTTTAAGGGGATAATGTCACATGTTTAAACAGGTCAACGTGAAAGTTCTTTTTATTTTCCATGGACAATTCCACTTTTAATATTGATTGTAACTGACCAAGCTCGTTTAAATGCCAAGTTCAAAGCGTAAGTGACAGGTGGGGCCCGTCACAAAATTTCTCTTTCACTGAAATACATACATTATTATACTTTTACAGCACATATATATATTTTTTCTATTTATTTATTTATTGGTCTCCATCACAAAGAGAAGTGGCAAACTATATAATAAAGCCACGTACGTACCTTTGCAGTGGAAATCATATAAAGAGTCGCTGTTTGCATTCATTTTTCTAGTGTTGGTTTGTGCGGGATCATGATCATCGTCACTATCAGTCACCAATCTCTCTCTGTCACCCTTAATTTCTTGCATTTGCCTAAGATTTCTATCGAGGATTTGATGGTCAAGTCGAGCTGCATCATTGATGTCATCGACAGTGACTAAATTAGTGCAATGCTAGGTCACAAGTAAGACACGATGATACCAAACTAGCCACACATATATAAATGCATCCATCCATGCATCAGTGATGCATGCCATCAGAATTTAACTTTAATTAAACCTGATCAAAATGAAATGATTGATAGATATGCAGTCCTCTCTCAACCCAACCATTTTCATCCTCAGGCAAATTCTGAACCTGAATTTAGTCTAGTGCCAAGAAAGGACCACAACATACTCCAATGGGCAATGGCCCAACCCACCAGTTGATGGGATCTGTATATTTTATGGACAATAGGAATTTATTTATGGGATGGAATCTGTCACACCAACGACCTCACATGGTCAATTCTACGATCATAGGAGGTAAATTAAGAAACTATAGTTGGTCACGACGGAGGAGGATATTACTCGGCTTCGTCAAGATTCAAATCTTTGCCCTCTTCTGTAACTTTGCTTCGTCGTAACCAACTCAGCTATGTCCCGAGTAATAAAAATTTATTTATATTTATATGATAATTCATTAAATCAATATTTTAGCTAATCATGATAACAACGATGTCTCTAATTAAGTTTAATAAGTTTTTAATAGAAAAAACTTAATAAATAAATGAATAAGGAATGTTACCTTTCATCAATTACTACTCTTTATCATGCTGCCCAAATACATAAATGGGCCATTCATTTGATAATGGCCCATCTTTGCTCTAGCCTGCCAACTGCACGGCTAAATGATCAAATGAACGAACAATTTATTTAATAGCTTTATTTATAAATTTATCTAACACGCATCTGTGATTGTATTTTTAATTTTTTATTCAAAAGTATGTTTTTAAATTTTTTTTTGAAGTTGTAAATTATTTATAGTATATTACAAACAACTTAATAAATACGAGTTTAGACATAATTAAAACACTCGCTGTACAGTGGATGAAACCAATCCATTAAACAATGGATCCAACTTAGGCAAGACTTCATTTGCATTAGCTCTAAGGCAAGAGGCTTAATTAGCCACTGCTCAGTGTAGAATAGACATATTTATTCAATTTATCTAAAAGAAATAATGAAAAATATTATAAATATTATGATTGTAAATATAGTTTACAATTACCTGGTAATAAAATAATTTAAGTTATGATAAGTTAACTAAATATTAACTTGATAGAAAAATTCTTATTGATTGCGATCAATTGCAATTAGTATCCATGTTATTATCTTTGCAAACCCAAGCGAGCATTAAGTTTGATCATCAACAAGCTAAAATGTTATTTGGATAAAGAGCTAGAGAAAATGTCACCTAACCCCTGGGGCATACTTGAGTTGATTACGACGGAATAGAGTTGTAAAAGTGGACAAGGATTCGAATCTCGGTAAAGTCGAGACAATGCCCTCTTCTATTGTGGTCAACTGCAACTTCTCGATTTACCTTCTTACAGATGGTCGTGAGGTCGATCGTGTGGGGTTGCTGGGTTGACAGATTTCACATTTTTATAGAAGTAGTGAAAATGTTACCTAGAAAATTATATTCAAAGTAAGATATGCTCCAGCATTGTTATAACAAATTTTAGATGCAATATTAGTAGACAAATGTATCAAAGAGAAGATATTGAAACTAAATAATCTCGGATGCTACATTGTCAGTGATTTATACTCAACTGTAGTATCTAAATGAAACATTGAATGTTATTTTTTAGAATATCATTACATTAAATTTTATTTGAGAAGTATTACATATCTACTACTAGTAGAGTGTCTATTTTCAAGAGAATTAGCCTAATTTGTATATTTTTGATTGATGATATAAAATAAGATTTGCATAATAGTACTTTTGAGATAGCAATGAATTTTTTAACAACTTTTTAAGAGTCTATTTTATATTTAGAGTAAAGGTATAACAAAGATAGCACACATAAGAAAGTCTAGTTCAAAGTCTAATTATAGAGTTTTATTTTTATTTTTATGGACTAGTAGATTAGGAAGCCAATTTATAACAGTATATTATACTGTTGATAGTTTCAGTCCAAAATTTATTAGAGATTGATATATAATGAAGAAGGCTGAGATAGTTTCCATTACATGACGATATTTTCTTCGTATAATCATTTTTCCCGAAAGTATGAGAGTAAGAACTCGATGATTGAAACTAGAGGAGACAAGATGATGAAGAGTTTGATATTCTTGTCACCATATCAAAATGGAGAATAAGTATTTTGTGACTAAAGTAGCATTGACCTCAAAATGATAAAATATATCAAATAGATTAGATTTTTTTTTATAAAAAAATCAAGTGAATTTATTAGAGTGGTCAATGAAAATAATATAATATATATAATAATTTTTGATTGAACAAGATAAGTGTAGAATCTCAAATATTATAATTATTTCAAATGGAGAATTCGATATACTATTAAGAACTTCTAAGTAAGTCCTATGTGAATGAGATGCTGATGGGGTGTTGAAAAAATAAAATAAAATAGGTAGAATATATTGACTAATTTGAATATGCTGGGTTAATTTATTTGTGCCTTCACATAAAAGATTTAATAGAGGAATGCAATGTCCCCGGGGCAATGGTGCAACGGTAGGATATCTGGGTTGTGACCCAGGGATCCGCGGTTCGATCCCCAGCTATGGCGTATTTGCAAGAATTTTCTTCCAAATGAGGAACACAATCAAAGGATGCTGGGCATCTGGATTGGCCGCCGTATGCACTTCCCGATTTACCTTGGTGGTCGGTGGGAAACTTCCGTGGGACAGGGCCGGCCACCTCTAGGAATTGAGTCCATGAGACTGACTGAAATTTATCATTTTTTTAATAGAGGAATGCATTATCCATGGGTCGATTTTTAATTACGACGCACAATTCTAGAATGCTGACTATGGAGCGATGTGCATTCGTACTTCTCGATTTATCCTAATGATCGGTTGAAAACTTTTGTGGGGTCGAGTTGGTTACCTTTAGGAGTAATAGATTCGAAGAATTGAATATCTAGTGATATGGCAGAATCTTATTAGCTCCATGTGGTTTCTATGGTCAATAATCATGTTGATCTGTTGGTTAAAGTCAAGGTGTGTCAAACACAACCTAAGGAGAACCAAGCCTAACCAAATTGAGATTTGAGTTAGATCGAACCGAACCGTCTCTATCTTGATCTCGGATCTCGACAACCTTATGTCTCAGCCTCAAATCTCAGCAACCTTATGTCTCAGTCTCATATCTCAGTGACCTTATGTCTCAACCTTAGATCTTGGCAACCTTATGTCTCAACCTCATATCTCGGCATCCTTATGTTGAGGGTTCAGATCTCGGCCTCGGATCTTAGCAACCTTATGTTTCAAGCTCAGATCTCGGCAACCTTATGTCTCAGCCTCAGATCTCAACCTCGAATCTCGACAATCTTATGCCTCAGGTTCGGATCTTGGCACCCTCACTATCTTGGCTCCAGTCGCGTTCTCAAGGCCACTCAACATTGACTTCACTTGGTTATCTCTCTTTATGCCGGGCCGACACCCTATAGAACCCACTAAGAACACATATTGACAACGATTACGAATATTCCAAAATATAGGACACTGTACGAGTGATGAAGCCGTTTTGTAGTTGTTAGTTCTGGTCCTCTTAGATACCATCCATTAGACACGTGGCGCTCGACTAGTGGAAAGGTCATCAATGACTGTTGGATCTAGTCCCCTCGTTGGCTTTGACGTGGATGCTCTTCTGACAGCTATATATATATATCCTAGAGAAGGTACGTGCAAGGGCGACTCTCGCTCTCTCACACACTTGCATTAGCCACATCGAGTTCTCTCACTCTCTTTGTTTACTGCTTCTTCCTGCTCTAGCTTTATACCTCAAGCAAATTCTAACTTGAGCATCAGAGTGCGATGATTAACACTGGAAGAATTATCGACAACTGTGACTCTGTTGGAGAAAGAAACCAAGGTGAAGTAGTGATTATTGTTGATGCAGTCTAACCCTAGTCAGACCTGAGTCTGACTCGAGTCAGATCTGAGTCTGTTTTGATGTTTGATGTTTGACAAAGTTTAATTAGATTAAATAATCATACTTTAAGTTTAGCTTTATCTGGTCGAATTGTGTTAGGAAAGTTAAGTTGAAGGTCGCCCGGGAAATTGACGACTTGCCCTGGATACCTGGTTTCTAAATAGATTTCTTAGCTCCTGGGTTGATTGGTGAGGTTCCCGAGAGAATACTATTTTGACCGAGAGAAAACTTACCCCGGAAGGTTTAACCGGGAGAGAAGAGGTTGCCCGGGAATGGGTTCCACTGGCAAGCTCTTGCCCGGGAAAAAGATAAACTTAACTAGGAAAGATGAAACCAAGTGAAGGTCTCACTGACCGGGTGAGTATCACGGAGAAACTACCCTGGTCATATAATACGTATTCAGGCTTGACGGGAGATGGAGATCCTAGCCGGGCATATAATGTTGAGTTTACCTTGATCGAGAGAAGTTGGGAATGGTTCAACATGGTCGGGAAATATTTATATTGATCTGACCATGATCAATCTGGTTAAAAAAAAGTTTTGTCCGAGCTTAGGAAAGGTTGACCGGGAAGAATGAGTCGAGGTTGAGGGTTTCCTGGGAGTTATGTACCTGAATTAGAGTTGCCCGGAAATCAACCCTATGAATAAGAGTTTGCCCGGGAAATAGGTTATCATGGTAGGAATCAATGAGGCCGGGGTGATGGTAACAATGGCCGAGAGAATGAAAGAAGAATGACCGGAGTTAGGGAAATGGCCGGGAATGGCCGGGAGAAAGGAGAAGGAGCGTAGGAAGGTGGAGTGCAGCTGGAACCCAAGCTCTGCTGATCGACCAGCTGGTCGATCAGCTAAGTTTGATCGACCAGCTGGTCGATCAGATTGCTCTGATCGACCAGCTGGTCGACCAGATAGGCCTGATCGACCAGCTGGTCGATCAGCCTTAAGTGATCGACCAGCTGGTCGATCACCAGATCCTGGTTAATCCCTGATTCCTTCGTGAGTTGATTTCTGAGTGAATTCTGGAGGTCTGAGAAGTCGATCTTGATCGGGAAACTTGGTATTTATGAAAGATCGGAAAGAACTTGGTGTTCATAAGCGGATGGAGAGAGCTTTTGTAGCTTATCCCTGTTTTGGTCCAGAAGAAGCCTAGGTGGCTTAGGACCGAGATAGAGAACTTGGTGCTCGGGTGAGAATGGAGGAAGCCTTTGTGGCTTGTCTCCGAGATGGTCCAGGAGGAGTCTAGGTGACTCAGGACCGTAGAGCTTGGTGCTCGGGTGAGAATGGAGGAAGCCTTTGTGGCTTGTCTCCGAGATGGTCCAGGAGGAGTCTAGGTGACTCAGGACCGTAGAGCTTGGTGCTCGGGTGAGAATGAGGAAGCCTTTGTGGCTTGTCTCCGGGATGGTCCAGGAGGAGCCTTGGTGGCTCAGGACCGGATTGGCCAGGAGCTTGGTGCTGATGGCCGGGACAGGTCCGAGAGAGCTTTGGTAGCTCGGCTCGGGACCGTGAGCTTTGGTAGCTCGACTTCAGGGAGCCTAGGTGGCTCAGAACCTGATTAGGCCGGGAGCTTGGTGCGAATGGCCGGGATGGTCCGAGAGAGCTTTGGTAGCTCGGCTCGGGACCGTGAGCTTTGGTAGCTCGATTCAGGGAGCCTAGGTGGCTCAGAACCTGATTAGGCCGGGAGCTTGGTGCGAATGGCCGGGATGGTCCGGGAGAGCTTTGGTAGCTCGGCTCGAGACCGTGAGCTTTGGTAGCTCGATCATCAGGGAGTCTTTGTGACTCAGAACCTGATAAGTCCGAGAATGCTTTGGTAGCTAAGCTCGTACATGACTGTTACATTGCTTTCTTTCATTCTGTCCTGATATTGGAATGTTCTAATGCTACTTTTGAGTGTGCAGGTATACAGGACAGGTATGGGAGAAATATTTCAAATGAACAGTGGAAGTTCCAAGGCAATCTTCGAACAGTCTTTTCTGCAAAAAGGATTACAGGTAGACGGCGCACGCAAGCTGGTAGCAGTACCTGCGGTTGGCGGGGAAGGGTGGCTGCAGCTTTTGGCAGAAGTCCGTTGGGCACTGTAATCGAGGATGCAGGTCTATAAAGATGTTGAAGAGGCGCTGAGGAACATAACTTTTGAACGTTTATTCTTTGAAGTGCTGTTCAGAAATCTTGAGCTCAAACTGCTAGTCGAAGCTAGAGGAAGAAGAAGAGCAACGTCCTGGTTTTGGAGAGACAGGCTTGAGTTGCAAGCGGTCTTTGTTGTTCTTCTCATTCTTAGTCTTTGACGCACCTTTTAGTTCTCCTTTGTCTTGTGCTATATTTCATATCTGTTTGAGACAAACTGTGGAGAGGTTCCTCCACCGAGAAGGAGAAAGTTTCTAGCCGGTGTTACCGGGGTTTGATCTGCCGAAAGATCAAGGAGTCGTCCACCTTACGGACACGCCGAGGAGTAGGAGCAAGTTATCTCCGAACCTCGTAAATCCTCGTCTTAGCTTGCTGATCTTCATTTGCCTGTGATCAAGTCATTATTTCCGCTGCGTAACCAAAGATTAAGCAAGAAAAGCAAAAAGGGTGGACGACTATTCACACCCCCCTCTCTAGCCGTGTTCAAGAGATCCAACAAGTGGTATCAGAGCAGGTCGCTCTGTTATTTGGATTAACAACCAAAGAGCAACACAATGGCTATGAAGGAAGGATTCAGCACCAACAGACCCCCTTTCTTCGACGGGTCTGATTTCCAGTACTGGAGGAGTCGCATGGAGTATTACCTGAAGACAGACATCTCCATGTGGTTCTCTGTACGAGAAGGTTTCGTCCCGCCAAAAGACGAAGAAGGAAAAGAGCTCGACTCCTCAAGGTGGTCTGCCGAGCAGACAAGAAAAGGCCAAGCTGATGCCAAAGCAGTAGTGACACTACAGTGCGGGATCAGCAAAGACCAACTTAACAAAGTTGGTCCATTCACGAGTGCCAAGGAGTTATGGAACAAGCTGATCGAGCTACACGAGGGTACTAGAGACTCTCGTATAGCAAAAAGAGACCTCTTCCTGAATCAACTCCAGAATCTGTCCATGAAAGACAATGAAACAGTAAGTGAGCTGCATGGGAGATTCAAGGAGATAGTCAACGGTCTCCACTCGGTCAACGAACACATCGAAAACCGAGACCTCATCAGGTACGCACTAAAAGCTTTTCCTAGGAATACGTTGTGGTCATCCATGGTGGATGCCTACAAGGTTTCCAAGGACCTATCTACTGTAAAGTTAGATGAGTTCTTTTGTGAAATGGAACTGCACGAGCTATCTAACAAAGGTCAAAAAGAGAAAGGTATAGCTCTTGTTGCAGGTGAAAAGACCAAGGAAGGAAGAAGGAAAAAGGAGAAGAAGAAGAAGGAGAAGAAAGAGAAGGAGAACTCTTCGTCATCCGAATCAGCAAGTGATGAGTCTGACAACTCATCATCCAGCTCGGACGAAGTAGCAAACCTCGTCAGAAGGATGATGCGGAAAAGCCGCAGATACAAGGGAAGGGGTAAGCCAAGCGACAATAATAATAATGATTCATCAAATGTCGTCTGCTATGAGTGCAGAAAGAAGGGGCACTACCGGAATGAGTGTCCTAAACTCAAAAGGAAGGAGGAGAGAGAAAAGAAAAAAGGAAGAGCGAGCCAAAAAGAAGAAGGCTTTGAAGGCTACGTGGGATGAGTCCTCCTCCAGTTCATCAGAGGAAGAGAAGGAGGAAAAGTCCACTCGGCATCTCGCTCTCATGGCATATCATACCGAATCCGAGAGAGAGGAGAGCTCGAGCGAAGAATCAAGCACTTCATCATCCTCGGATGATGAAGAGGTAACCCCTAAACTCGATAAATGCTATAGAACTATAGCTGCTTTATCTACCATGCTTAAAAAATCAAAACATAAAGTTAAATCTTTAAAAGATGAAGTAGAACAATTAAGGACGAATAGGGAGGATGAAGACCTCCAGATTGAGGTTCTCAAGGATGAGAACCAATCCTTAAGGAACCGGATCAAAGATCTCAAGCAAATGCTTGAGAAATTCGCCACTAGCTCCAAGACCCTGGATATGATATTGAACGCCCAGAGGGCAGTTTACAATAAGGCCGGGCTGGGGTATCAACCTCAAGTAAAGGGAGCTAGCTTCGTGTCCCTAATGTCCAGAACAAATGTTTCCAGGACCCGGGCAGTGAAGAAAAATGGGACTAAGGCATGGGTGCCAAAGTCTCTCATCATAGATGCTGTTGGACCCAAAATCTGGGTACCTAAGTCATCTGTTTTCCGTGTCTAGCAGGCACGTATCAAGGGGGAGCGTCCGTCAACGTGGTTTGTTGATAGTGGATGCTCCAAGCACATGACCGGGAATAAAAAGCTTTTCACTACTATACAGAACAAGTGTAGAGGTAATGTTTCATTCGGTAATAATGGTCGGCTCAGAGTAGTGGGTGTCGGGGACATTCACATATCTGAGTCTCTAAAAATCAAGGGTGTCCTGCTGGTCAAGGGGATGACGTTTAATCTCCTTAGTGTCAGTCAGTTGTGTGATGCCGGATACTCGGTAGAGTTCCAAGCTAGTAAGTGTCTGGTTAAAAATAACAACTCTAATGACACTGTACTAGTCGGCACTAGGGTAGATAATATTTATCAAGTGTCATTTGTGAACTTTGCTGACTCTTCTGTTAAGTGTTTCATGTCAAAAGAAGAAGAGTCATGGCTCTGGCACAGGAGGCTGGCACATGTGAACATGAAGAACATTAGAAAGCTGGCCAGTAAAGGACTAGTCCGAGGACTGCCGACCATCAAATATGAGAAGGAGAAGCTGTGTGATGCGTGCCAAATGGGTAAGCAAACTAAGTCATCACACAAAAGCAAAACCACTGTAAGTACATTACAAGCATTAGATTTACTGCATATGGATCTATTTGACTGCAATAATGTTATTTCTCTTAACGGCAGTAGATATTGTTTTGTGATCATCGATGATTTCACTAGATATACTTGGGTGTTTTTCTTAAAACATAAGGACCAAACATTAGATGCTTTTATTTCTTTCTGTAGAAGAACAGAAAATGAGAAAAACACAACAATCAAAACAATTAGAAGTGATCACGGAGGAGAATTCCAAAACAGTAGATTGTCTAGAATTCTGTCAAGAGAAGGGATATAGGCACGAGTTCTCCACTCCTAGAACACCACAACAAAATGGTGTTGTAGAGCGGAAGAACCGAGTTCACAATGCAACGAAACAATTCAAAGTTATTGAAACTAACCATCTAATCCTAGAATGCAATAAAAACGCTTAACTAATCTATCCTAATCAAGAACTAATGGCACGAACAGTAACTTCAAATTCAAGCACTAACTACTTAAACTAGCTACTTAAACTACATGAATTAAATGTAACTCAACTACATGAATTTAATGCAATGAACTTCACCTACACTAAACACTCAAACTGCATAATGGAAATCTGGTATGCAACCGAAACTTGGCATGAACACTGATTTTTGGCACGGAAATGGCACAGTGACAAGGAATTTAGAATCTGAATTTGGGTTTAAGCTGAACTAGGCAAAATCTAAAGTTAATTCAAATGTAAACAACAACTAAACATGAACAACATGCCAAAATTCACAAAGTCTCTAAGCATTTGAATTAACAGAACATTCAGAACTCGAAATTTCAGAAACAACTACAGAAAATCAGAAATGAAGGTAAACTCATCCTCTTCTCCCTTCTCCGCTTGTTATCCTCAGCTGGGTGTCAATCCAGCCTTACTGATCGCTTAGTAATCTTCACGTCGGTCTCTTGTGTGTTTGCTAGCTGCCCAAACCAAGAAAAACGCCGGAAAAACCCTCTCCGCCGTGAAAATCAACTTGTGCAGTAGCTGTTTGGATGGCGAACTGGAATTCTCAGCTTCTCGATGCTCCGATGGTGTTGCTGGTGATACAAGCGAGCTCAACGATGCAAGGAGAACCCCTCCTCAGACCTCGGGCGCGGATGATGCAGCAGGCCGTCGGAAACGCCGGAAACAAAGGTTGGAATCGCCGGAGAAACCCTCTCCGTCGCGCCCTCCCAGCCGCCGGAAAAGTACCCAATCGGCCGGCGTTAGACTCTTCGTTGATCAAGGATCGCAATGGGATAAGTTTGGGAGGACGGGGCTGGCTTGGGAGTTACGTCGGTGAACAGGGGCGTGGCGTCGGGCGCGAATTGGGAAGACGGTGAACAGTGGAGGCGCAGTCACTGTTCATCGCATATGGTTTTTGATTTTATACGGCAATTAATCAAGTGATCTAGGCCATTCAATATTGAATCCAACGGCTGACTTTGATCTGAGCTCTAGGGCAGTCTAGGGTTCTTGAAAAATTCCGAAATTTTGATCAGGCTCGATCTGAGTCATGTCCTCCATGTTGGCTTGATCGGTTTGGCAATTTGACTTGAGTTGACCACGGTTTAGCTCGAGTCGGGTCCGATTTAACCCTAAAATCAATAAAAATCAAATTAATGCCAAAAATTGCCATAAAATCATGAAAATTAGAATCCAGCCTCAGATTATGCAATATAGGACAATTAAGATCAAATCGATCCATTTCATAATTTATTTTCATATAAAAGCCCAAAATTGAATCGATTAAAATCAAAAAAATCCTAAATCATCAACCCTCCATAGACTTTGCTCGATATTCTTTTGATTTTACTGATTCTTCTACAGGGCTTTCTAGATTTAAATGTCCAGACCTCTACACATCCCTCGATGTCATCCAAATAGAGTAGGCCGATCAAAAATGCATCTTGACTCAGATTCAATCAAGCGAGATGAGTAGAGGCTTATTTCGGAGGAGCAGTACTATAATATATATAGAGTGACATTTTTAGAGGGCGGATGATTTCTATATCCATGTAGGTGAATATTTCTGTGCTATCACATCTCATCGGTGTAGTGAGTGGGAGCATCACCATGATGAGGAGTAGCACTTCAGCCAGATGGAGCATTCCCAAAAGCAAATCGATGATATGTACGCATGACACATTTCATTTGGTAACCTCCCTCACTTTCTTCTTTTTCCACCTCCTCTGTGGTAGTTTTTGTTTATCATTAAGGACAATGCTAGATTCAAGTCTAGGGGTCAGTTAGTTTAGTTAGGCTTTCCTAGTTTTTAGCTTAGTTTTTGATTAATTCATCATGTGTTTAGTTTTTTTGTCATATGCATTATTTATTTATTCCTAATAGTACGACATTAGCATGATGAACTCTATGATTTCGTAAAAAATATGCTCGTATCTTAAATATGCCCTTTAAGATTCTGATGTTACTAGAGAAATATCAATCAATTTTTTTTTGACATCGAGTGCCCCTTTGAGACCTTATATAGAGAATGCAAATCATTTTAGGGGGACATGGGGGGGGGGGAGGGGACCTTATATAGAGAATGGGGGGGGGGGGGGGGGGGGCGATCCTTGCGCATAGCAGGTAAGTGCCTTTCGTCAAAAAACTTTAGGAACACAATGGTATGATGAAATGTCTAAGATTGATAGTTGATATTTGAAAGTCAAATCACATTGCACTGCACACAAAGAACTTTCATGTTAGGTCACATTAAAATGATTTGTATACCTCTACTCACTAGTGAAACTATTTAATATGATTTTATAAATTAGCGAAGAATTATGATGTATCATTCACACACATAGATTTAGATTGTAGGTTTTGCTTGAGTATAAATAAAGGTTTAAGTATGAGGGTATTTGATATATGTGTTTCATGCATAATTTTTAGTATTATTTTGCATAAATTTTATTTCCAACAGCTTACACGGCCAAGCCATGTTTTTCCACACGGTCATGGTATTGAGCAGCCGCTTCGGTATTTTTAGAAAGTTTCAATGGATATAGAAGACTTTAAAACGACCCAAGGGCCTCAAAATTGAGAGAGAAGGGGTTTCCTTGTGACAAGGAGCCTTAGAAGTGTAGGATCGGATAAGCGCTAGAGGAGGGGGGGGGGGTGAATAACGCTTATAGCGATTTTTTTCGATTTTGAAAACTCATTAATTCGATTGTGCTTGTCCCTAGATCAGGTACTATGCAGCGGAAATAAGAATAAAATCAAGCACACAAAAGGACACTTTATTTTTACTTGGTTCAAAGCCAAAGGCTACTCCAAGGCCCACGATCTTTGATCGTTTACGTACGGGCAATCCACTAAGAAACTCGTTTCCTTACGGGAACGAGTTGTAACGATTTACAAGAAAGCCTACGATAAAAACTTTATCATATTTAAAACATACAATAAATGTAAACAGTTACCCAAAGCCGGAGTTGAAGAAGAGTCTCGTTTCGGTGTGATTCCGGCATTACGGCGGCTGTTCGGGTGGTCCTTCTCGCTCAAGGTGTCGTCGGCTCGATTGAATTGTCTTGGATTGATGTGAATTGATGTACAAAAGCCTCTGTTTGAAGTCTTTTTATAAGACCTTTCAGTCACCTGGAACCTCCCTCTGGGCGACTCCACATAGACCGTCAATCCACTATCTTCGTAACTGACTCGGCCTTTCGGTCGACTGGACTCTCCATTCCGGTCGACTCCATGCTGACATGGAGGGTCTTGATAGACTTCGACTTGCTGTATTTATCAAAACTCGAGTTGCCTAGATTCCACAATCCGGTCGCCTGGACCGTCCAGTCGACTGGAATCTCGGATAAGGTCGCCCGAAATCAAAGACTTCACCTCTCCAATCTACATTACAAGTTAGTTCCAAAATATAGATAAACAGATTGGATTAACAGTTCAATAAACTATTAATAAGTCTTAACTTCAGGTTTCTAGTGAAACCTTGGGTTAGAACGACGCCTATAGTTCCACTCCGGGAACGCATCCTGACCCACTCCTCTCGGGAGAATTTATCTGACTCGCCAACCAAGTCCTCCAGACTTGTTGGACTTCCTGCTCAGCTGTGGTCCTTGACCCCCTAGGAATTTGCTGCTAGGACTCGATCCTCCTGATCGCCTAGACTTTCACCAAGTCTCCGGTCCTCCTGACCCTACTCGCTTAGACTTTGGTCACGCTTCCCGATCCTCCGACACTGCATGGACTTGCACCTGGTGCACTTGACCTGCTAAGTCTTCTACCTAATCCTCCAGACCAAGACTTGCCCTTGCCTAGCCTACAACTAGGATCGGACTTTGTCTTGCCTAGCCTCAACTAGAACTTTTCTTGTGCTCCTTGCACACTATATTAACTTTGTTAGGCCAACAACACACTTAATTTGAACCTCGTGTGATTATCAAAATCAAAGTTCGATCATCTGGTGCTCCCCACACCAATAATCTCCCTCTTTTTGATTATGACAACTTGAGTTTCAAGTTAAGAAAAATCTAATTTTAAAAAACAAGAGTTTAGAATATGTCATGCAAATATGATGTGCAAAGTGTTAACCTTAACTCCCCCAGCTTCCAAGGCTCTCCTGAATTTGTACTTACTTTTAAGACAAGTAGTATTTTGAAAAACAGTCTTTTTAGTTCTCTCCCCCTAAACTTCATATTGCTTAGTTTTGATCACACTAAAACAAACTCATTCAAGTCCTTAAAAGTAAAAAAACATTGACTTAAGTAAAATTAATTAGGTTGAAATTATTTTAAGATAGAATTAATTAAATTAAAATTATTTTCAGGTAAAATTAATTAAGGTTAAGATTAAAATTTATACTAATTTAGGTAAAATTAATTTAGTTAAAGTTATTTAAGGTGAATTTAATTTTTGTTGAACTTATTTCAAGTAAAGTTTATTTAGGTTAAATTATTTGAGATAGAATTAATTAAGTTAAGATTATTTAAGATAGAATTGATTTACGTAAGATTAAGTTGAAATTAGTTTGGTTAAAATTATTTAAGTTAGAATTAATAAAATTTATTTTCAGATAAAATTAATTTAAAAATTATTTAAGATTGAATTAATTAATTTAAGTAAGATTTATTTAAGTTAAAAATTAATTTATGTAAAATTATTTAAGTTGAAAATTAATTTATATAAAATTATTTAAGTTAAAAAATTGATTTATGTAAAATTATTTAAGTTAATTTCTAAGTGTTAAAAATATTTTACCTAATTCATCTCACCTATTTCTAAATTATCAAACAGTTAATCCTATAGGTTTTGTAAGATGATTTTTCAATCTTATCTTATTAATTATTGTTCAGGTATCTATTATTTGATTAACCTTGAGTTAGATTCAAGTTTAACCATTCGACTTTCTAAACATACATTTCAAGAAGCAGTTTTCAGATAGTGGCGAAGCACAGAGGCCTTCTTGGGTATCAGAATAATAACCACTTTCTAAGATAAAACTTATTTAGGAAATTATAAGTTTAGTTAGTCTAGAGAAAAATTTTGGTCTAACTAGTTTAGGATGTGGCAAGGTAGCTTCGGCTAGTTCAGCCTTACTAAGCAAACCAAGTAAGGTACTCCTTACCACATTTGACTACTTAAACTGGATTTCTCTAACGTACTATCATCTCGCCCCACCCTAGTACTAGGTTGAGCAAGAGTTAATCAAACATTAGTCCTTATCTAGCCTAGGTTATTCTAATACAGAAAAAAGTAAAATATAGAAAATGCAAGTAATTAATTATGAAATTTGGATCCCCCTGGATCGTGACCCTTAATGGGTCGGATCAAATGTATTTGATCCTTGGGAACCCAGAATTGGTTCGTTCCAACTGGATTTACTAGTTTGGACTTGGGAACCCATGCTAGGACTCTAAATCTATTTGGTTTGTGTGGTCTGTGCAACAATGTCATGAATGACCTATTCTTTGATTTATGTCCAATGTCCAATCGATTGTATCCGGCTTTCTGAGTTCCAAGTATCATGTCAAGATACTTAGACCCAGACGTAAATTTTTCAAGCGACCATCTGAGTTCGTCAACTTGAAGCTTTAATTGGGAATTCTCCTTCTCAAGTTGAACTTGAGTCGAATCCTTAATTAGAGTAGCCTTGGTTGACGACTCAGTGTTGACTTTCTCCTTGAGGAGAACTATCTCCTCTTGGAGAGATTCAACTAAAGCATTAGATTTCGCTAATTTTTTAGATAAACTATGATGATTGAATATAACCATTCAATACTTATAGTGGTGTGGGAACCATCGGAAACGGATGCGGATCCGTGGCTTGTACTTGTGTCGGTGTCCGATTCGCTGTCGCTTTCCGTTGGTTCGTTCCGTGCCGGAAGCCTGAGAAAACTCGTCGTCGTAGGTTCTTCGTCTGAGTCTTCTGATGAAGATTCATCCCAGGTTGCCTTTAGTACCTTCTTCTTGGATTTGCGATCCTTCTTTTGATTCGAGCAATCGACCTTGAAGTGACCCTTTTTGTTGCATCCGTAGCATCTGAGCTCTGTTTTGTCAGTTGAAGATGGACTATTTGTCTTGTTCACCAACTTCTTCACTACCGACTTCTTGACTCCGCGTTTTCTCCGGATCATCTTTCGTACAAGATTTACGAGCTCCATTGTGTCTTCGTCGTTTGTTTCGGAGTCCAATGAGTCTGAATCTTCGACCACCTTCTTCAGTTTCTTTTCTTTGTTTGTACCTGCAAGAAGAGCAATACCCTTCTCTTCCATTTTGGCATTAGTCTGCTCATGTAATTCAAATTCAAAAAAAAATTCATCTAATTTAATCTTTGAAAGGTCCCTAGAAACCATGTAAGCATCCACCATAGATGCTCACAAAGTGTTCCTTGGGAACGCTTTCAGTGCGTACCTGATTACATCCCGATTTTCTACCTTTTGATCGATTGCGTGTAGACTGTTGAGGATATCCTGGATTCTGATGTGCAGCACACTTGCCGACTCCCCGTCCATCATCCAGATATTATACAATTTATTCATTAGTAAATCTCTTTTACTAACCTTTGTGTCCGAGGTACCTTCGTGCAATTCGATCAACTTGTTCCACAAGTCTTTCGTGCTGATAAATGATCCAACCTGGTTTAGTTCCTCCTTGGTCAGCTCGCATTGCAGGGTTTGTGTGGCTTTTGCGTCTGCCTCGATCTTTTTTCTTGTGGTCGCGTCCCACTTCTCGCAAGTCTGTGGTAGATCGTCATTGTCAGTCGGGATTGTGAATCCCGTCTGAATGACTATCCACATCTCCACTTGAGTATTCAAGTGGTACTCCATCCTACCTTTCCAGTAGGTAAAGTCCTCCCCTGAGAACAGAGGTGGTCTTGCAGTGCTGAAGCCTTCCTGGTGAGCCATTAATCTAGCACGCAAAAAGACAAGAAAAATGACGTTCCAAGACTTGGTCTTGGATTTAGAAGTGCGGGATAAAAGAATAAAATAAATTTTAAAAAATTTCAAAAAAATCCAAAGTCAATTTGAAAAACCTTCTCGATCAGTGGATGCACTAGATTCGAGAACCTGGCTCTGATACCAATTGTAGGATCAGATAAGCGCTAGAGGGGGGTGAATAGCGCTTATAGCGATTTTTTCCCAATTTTGAAAACTCGTTAATTTGATCGTGCTTGTTCGTAGATCAGGTACTATGCAGCGGAAATAAGAATAAAATCAAGCACACAAAAGGACACTTTGTTTTTACTTGGTTCACAGCCAAAGGCTGCTACTCCAAGGCTCACGATCTTTGATCTTTATGTACGGGCAATCCACTAAGAAACTCATTTCCTTACGGGAATGAGTTGTAACAATTTACAAGAAAGCCAACGATAAAAATTTTAGCGTATTTAAAATATACAATAAATATAAATAGTTACCCAGAGCTGGAGCTGAAGAAGAGTCTCGTTTCGGTGCGATTCCGACGTTACGACGGTTGTTCGGGTGGTCCTTCTCACTCAGGATGTCGTCGGCTCGACTTGAATTATCTTGGATTGATGTGAATTTATGTATAGAAGCCTCTGTTTGAAGTTTTTTTTATAAGACCTTCCGATCGCCTGGAACCTCCCTCCGGGCGACTCCACGTAGACCGCTAATCCACTATCTTCGCAGCTGACTCAGCCTTCCGGTCGACTGGACTCTCCATTCCGATCGACTCTGTGCTGACGTGGTGGGTCTTGTAGACTTCGACTTTCGTTGCGTTTATCCAAACTCGAGTCGCCTGGATTCTACAATTTGGTCGCTTGGACCGTCCGGTCTACTAGGATCTGGGATAAGGTCGCCCGGAGTCAAAGACTTTGCCTCTCCAATCTGCATTACAAGTTAGTTCCAAAATATAGATAAACAGATTGGATTAACAGTTCAATGAACTGTTAATAGGTCTTAACTTCAGGTTTCAAGTGAAACCTTGGGTTAGACCGACGTATACAGTTCCACTCCGAGAACGCGTCCTGACCCACTCCTCTCAGGAGAATTTACCTGACTCGCCAACCAAATCCTCCAGACTTGTTGGACTTCCTGCTCAACTGTGGTCCTCGACCCCCAGGAATTCGCTACTAGGACCCGATCTTCCTGACTGCCTAGACTTTCACCAAGCCTCCGGTCCTTCTGATCCTACTCGCTTGGACTTTGGCCATGCTTCCCGATACTCCGACACTGTATGGACTTGCACTTGGTGCACTTGACCTGTTAAGTCTTCTGCCTGATCCTCCAGACCAGGACTTGCCCTTGCCTAGCCTACAACTAGGACTTTGTCTTGCCTAGCCTCAACTAGGGCTTTTCTTGTGCTCCCTGCACACTAGATTAATTTTGTTAGTCCAACAACACACTTAACTTGAATCTTGTGCCATTATCAAAATCAAAGTTCGATCATCTGGTGCTCCCCGCACCAACAAGAAGAGTGCCCTTTCCAAGGAACCATCGAGATTCCGTCCATCAAGAAACTTGGAGATCAATTCGAAGACAACTACAGACACCATGACTAAGTCTTCCCTTTTTTTCTTCTAGATTTGAATTGTAGAATGTCTTGTTTCATGTTTTTGTGTTGTAACTCTATATCCATGAAATAGTCTCTTAATTCTAGAATGAGGTTGTAACCCAATAAATTATTGACACTCATTTTATGTTTATTCATTTCTTTTTATCGCATGACGTATTGATTTATGATCTGACTTTAGTATACATACATGGCTATAACACTTGTGTGCATTTTTATATCCCACAAGATGCGAGAGAAGGACCGAGAGGTGAACCCAATTCTCCAACCCCTAAAATTTGAAACTTGAGGAGTTGTTCACAAAAGTAATTCAAAATCTTATGAGGGCACCATTGACTATCACAAAGCTTAATGAGTTTACCTTGATTCAACGTCATGAAGTAGGAAATAACACATGGAGGATCATGAGATATTATGACATGAGTCTCCTTAAGAAAGTGGTTGCTTTAGTAAGGTTACCTTGAAAGTAGGCACTGCATTTAGGTAAACTACCAGTATTATTTCAAAAGTCTATATCGGATACCTCGAGATAGACCACATTCATAATTACCAAACAAAAAAGTAAAAAGAGTGAATAACAATTAAAGTGTCAATGATCATCGGCAAAATTGAAATTCTAGAATTGCTTTCTCAAATCAGTTTCCCCTATAAACTCTTCTTGTTTTCTTTATTTGTTTTCTTTCTTACTCAATTTTCTCGATCTCGATTGATTTAAATAGTCTATTTCATGATTGAAATTAGTACTCAATTTACAATTCTAGTGAATGATATTTTATTATTTGACGATAGTCACACTTGTGGATTTCACACATCGACGATTAGATACTTGGCAAAAGAAAAAGTTCAAGAAGTGCTTAGCAAATGTGAAAAAAATCCAATATGCATGTGTGTTGGCAAAAGTTCAGCTGATCCTAAAAATGCAAGAATTCCTAACATAATGATTATAGAGTCACATGCTATTGATTTGATAGATGTTGTGAAAAATATACATGTCTATGAAGATTTGTTTTGATGGGTTAAAAACTGAGATCGAGCTATACTTGAATGCAGAAGGACTTGAGGGACGAGCATCGTCGACACTAAGACATGGGATGAGAGTGTGAATGAATGCCATTTTAGATTTTTGAAAAGATGCTTTCTACTTGGATATATGGTTGACTAGAGAACAAGTTTCAAGGTTAAATTCGATTAACAAGCTCAATGTTGAGTAGATGCAATCAATTGAAGGGTTTCTCAGTCAATTGAGTTGTTGAGTCAACTCTGTAGTAGATTGTATTTAGTCCACTTGTGAACAAAAACATTTTATTCTAGCTTAAGTTGAGTAAACTATAATTTAGTTGATTGAAGTTGCTTGAGTCAACTAATTAGTCTATTGAAGATTTAAATCTACCAGAATGGTTGTGAGTCAACTCAAGACTTGTTCTTCGTAGGATAAGATTTGTGACAAAAGATATGACTCATTTGGGATGAATCAAATCAACTAGATTTGCATCAATAATGGAAGCTCACAAGTTTATCCAAGTGAGTCAAATGACTAAACATTGAGTTAACTAATGGTGGAGTTGAGGGTTACAACCAAGTAAAAACTAGTGAGAGTCCAATGAAGACAAATTGTTAGACAAAAAAATTAATAGTTATCCAATTGAGTTGAATGATAATATTATGAGTTGACTAATGAAGATTGAATCAACAAATGAACTTTGATTTGATTGGAGAAGAAATAGTTTTTGAAGATAATTTTCTAAAAATAATATTTTAGTCAACTAACAAATAAATTTGAGTCAACTCAAGTCTTATAGTTGGAAATTATAAATAGGGGAGCAAGGCAACTTTGAACCATATTAACTATAAGCTCTTAACCTATGTTCTCTTCTATATTCCTACTACTTAGAAGTGCTTTGGACAACCTTGAAGGAGACACTAAAAGATTCATTTTCTTACTTTTACTTGTAATTCTTTTTCATTTTTAATTTCCTATTATTTTTAAAAGTGAAAAATAAATATTTCCATACGAGTGTTCTCGACCTCCTACAAGAACTTATTTGATCTAGGGGATTTAAAGGGGTGACTCACCTTACTAATCATAGGTCGTGGAGTAAGATTAAGGTGTTTAAACCACATCAAAAAACATTATTTTAGCATTGATTATTTTTTATTATTTCTACTACATACTTTGATATTAGTTGCTAATAATTTATTTAAGCCTTGAATTTACAAGAGTATAGAAAATAATTTTTTTAAACAATAAGGTCATATTTATTCACCCCTTCTAGCCGCACTAATCAAGAATTTTAAATTATAAGGAGCTTGAGTTGATGCCTTCTATTCAAGCCTTTGTAGACCTTTGATCAATATAGGCATTTATATAAAGAAATTTTGAGATCAATTTAGTGGAACCATACCAACTCGAAATTCTCTAAGAACATTTATAGAATCAACTCTAACTATTCAATTTTGTCCTCTACAATCGATTAAACCAACCTCTAGTTAATTGATCATAAAAGTAGTTATCACACAACCATTGGCTCGTTAGACAAATGGCTAAAAAACATGGCCAATTGTAGGATGGTCGGAGAGACTAGAAGGGATTGAATGTAGTGGAAATACAAATGCAAAAGAAACACAATAACTATGAAGGCAAATCAATGATGCACAATCTTTTAATATGGTTCAGTCATACTCACAAGGACTCATACTCTACTGCTATGATCTTTAAAGTGGATCACTTTTGGAAAGCACCTCTAATTTTCTTCATTTTAGTCAAAACCTAGGTGGAGAAATCTCTTACAATCTCTTCCTATAATAATTGAAAAATATAAGCACAAAGAAGAGAAAAGGATGAAGAACAACAAGAGCTTATTGCATAGAGAGTTAGAGAGCAAGTGTATGAGCTTTTTGTTGTCTTCCCGTGTCTCCAACATCTTGTGTATATAGCCTTCTTCCATTGCTCCAAATTAGTTACTGTTCATATTTTCTAGGTTGCCATAAATTGATTGCCAATGCACATCAGTTGACTACTTGTAGGGAATCCTATGTGACAAACAACAAAATTCGCAACGTAGGATCCCAACGAGCGATCCAGGCGAAAGAAAATTCGTATAAAGTTCGATTTATCTATCTAATAGATCTATACCTTTGAAGTGTGCCCTTCGCTTATCCTACTTGTTCTCGGTTCGCTGAATCTCTTGCACGTTCAAGCGTCCATGCCTCTATGCGTATCCACACGAACATGATCTCAAGCTTCGAAGAAGAATCGCCTTTGTGGTGCTAGCCACATAAGGAGATTCAGCCAAAATGAGAAGGAGGAAGAAAAGGAGAGTTCGGTCAAGAGGGAGAAGATAGCTCAAAAAGC
>NC_133862.1:14349410-14380629 GCF_044706935.1 Curcuma longa | reverse complement strand
TACTGTCACTTCTATTGGCTTGCCCTTGATTTTCTGTGTCATTTTTTAGCATGAACTTCACGAGCACTTCTGCTGGTTGTCAGTATGGTACATATTCTTATTTTCAAAGAAGAAAGAAAAAGCAAAAGAACTAGTTTTGAGTTTCATTCGCTTCCAGTATCACAAGTAAATAAAGAATTGGAGGACACGTGAGGAATATACTTTTGTATGCACTATTTGAGAAAAACACAGTCGAACACTTTTTACTCGTCTATGATATTAGGAAAGGCTAGTTTTTTTATTGTTTTACAAAAACAGTAGTCATTTTTCTTTTCTCATTTTTTTGTAAAGGGCTTGTATTGCATTTGGGTAGTTAAATTATCTAACATGTTTGTAATATAGAAATCAATCAATACTGACAAATCAGAATTTCACATAGATATCTACAGTTTGTTGTGAGAGTATAGCCATCTATTCTAAGGTACTAGATCATCATTTTACCCCCCAATGACTTAACAGTAGATATCATATTTCTTTTGGGCATTTGAATTTACATGTTAATTAAGCATGACCTCAGCTGTGCCATGTGGAAAACCATTTATGCTTTTAATATAATCTGATGCAGGAGTTTGATGCAATAAAGAAGAGGTGCAGCGCACAACAAGCTGAGAAATGCATTTGCATTGTTGCGGTATAATAGCTTTTAGAACCTAACATTAGTTCTATCTTCAGTCAACTATGATTTATGAAACCATTAGAAGTGATCTTCAGTCAACTATGATTAGCAGTGCATTATATACCATTAGAAATTGTTACTATAAAAAGCCTTCACATACTCCACTTGTGCAGGCTGATAGGCTTATATAGTGAGGGATCAATTGACAAAAGCGTAAGGACTATGTAGACTATACCCGAGTCTATTTTGTTTAAATTCAAATCATGTCCATGTTATATTGGTATGATTGGACCACTTTTGCTAAATAAATAAACAAGAAGCACACATGCACGCACACACACATTTGTTTGTAGTGATTGCTTGGATTGACTAATTTAATATATTATATAATGGATTTAAATTCACATTTTCATGATGTTATATAGTATTGTTAAGTAATGTTATTTTTTAAAACATTATGCAATGATTAGATTGTGTACTATCTATTTATGTACCCAAATGTGTGTTTCATAGACCACATGTACATTATGCAATGACTAGATTGTGTACTATCTATATATACTTTTTAAATTCTTGCTATATATACTTTTTAAATGTAGAGCATGATCCACTAATCTCTGTTCTGTGGCCACATCCTATTTTTCTGCATATGTATTCCTATCTACCGTTGTTCCAGCTCATCTAAATTGAAACTTAGTAGTCCATATGATTCAGAGCCAAGTGAAATCTAATTTAGATCCTTGCACATTTATTTCAAGTGGATTGTATCCCTCCCATTCAATTGTTTCCCTATAGTTTTTGCTTTATCATGTAGCAGGTAAAGAAGGATGATAAGAATTCTAAGCGCACTGCACTGAGCAGCATTATTGGGACTCTGGATTTAAGCATACGACAACTGTTGGTTGGAGAAACATTTCCTCTAGTATGCAAATTATGTTGTTCCTTGTTTGTTTTCTTCCTTTGCTAAATTCCTTTAATTAAGTTAGTGCTTAAATTGTTCATCAGGAGCGCATAAAACAACCTGCATACTGCAGTATCTACCAAGCAGATCAACCAAAATATGCCTACATTTCTGATTTATGTGTTTCCAAGCATTATCGTCGCAAAGGCATTGCAAAAAACATGCTACTTTTAGCTAATGAGGCAGCCACAACATATGGTGAATCATGGAGCTTTCATCTAGTTTTTCTTTTCGTTTGTTGTTTTTTTTAAGTGCGTACATGCCCCTACAAGAATACGGCAATAGTAGCTAGGCAGATCTGGAATTTCTTTGTCTATGTTTTTTTTTTCTTATTTGTACATTTCTTTGAGCATACTTAGGAGGTTTGATATTAAGCTCTTGTTCACCCCAGGTATCAAGCAGGTATTTGTGCAAGTGCACAGAGATAACACGGGGGCTCAAAAGCTTTACGATCAGATAGGATTTCAGGTATGCATCCAATGGTGTCATTGCAAACCTTTGCATCTCACCATCTTTAATCCTTGCACGCATTGTACACCCCTGCAGATTGTCCCAGAGGCTGATCGTCGTTTAGCAGCAGAAAACAGACACTTGCTGAGTTTACAGATCTGAAGATTCTTCCTTCCTGATTGATTCCATGATGTAAAAGTCCGTTACTGGGAAGGCATCATCATCGATTACATTTTGATAGGATAACAAAAAGTCACAGGTTCATTCGTTCACAACCATCTCATGGCACCAACTGTAGATTCTCTTTCTTTATCCCCTTTTTTTTTTAACCTGAGGGAGGATGAGGGAGCAGTTGGGAAACCTACAAATCTATAGTCTAAGAATGCATGTGGAACAGCTTATAGGTTTTAAGTTTTCAGACCAAAAATGAGTTTTTTGCATGGAGCAGTTAGATCTGCAACAACATATAGTTACTTTGCGTATTGTAATAGAGTTCACAATTCACAACATACAGGGCTTGTAGTCACAGCCGATGCACGAATTTGCAATTGGGTGAGCACCACATTGCGATCAACTAAACCTTCTTCGATCTCGGTTACTTAAAGCTAAGCGCTGTATAATTCATTCGACAGCAATTAGAAATCAATGGGAGAGATCTTCCTGCCTTCCAGATCGTTCTTCACCCACTGCCCCTTCTTGTTCCTCAACTTCTCTTCGAGCTCCCTGGCCGCGGCCGCCGCGTTGGCGATGGCCTCCTCCTGCACCCGCGCCATCCGCCGGCTCCTCCTCCCTGCCGCCTCCTCCCTATCAGCCTCCATCTCCTCGAACTGCCGCACCCACCGCTGTCGCAGCGTGCAGGCCGTGACCAGCGCTAGTGACTGCATCAGGAACATCCCCAACAACAGTGCCGCCTCCACCCGGGTCAGCGCCCACTGCTCCCGCGCACCACGGGCCGAACCTAGCAAGCGCAGGCTGGGCCCGGGCCGAAGGAGTAGCGCGAGGAAGCCTAGAGCCTGGCCGACGGATGCAGCGAGGACGAGGAGGAGGTGGGCGGCGAAGCAGGGGCCGGTGAGGTGGGAGGAGAGGAGGTTGAGGAGGGCGGAGAGAGCAGTGGAGGAGGAGACGGCAAAGAGGGCCCAACCGAAGGAGGTGGGGGAGGTGCGGAGGAGAAAAGAGGGGCGAAGGAGGCGGAGGCGAGAACGAGGAGGAGCAGGTTGAGGGAGGAGAGGAGGAGGGCGTGGAGAGAAGACGAAGACGGCGAAAATGAGCTCCTAAGCTTCACGTGAACGTCAGTAGAAGAAGAAGAAGAAGAAGTCATTTTGCTTGATCTCTTTCTTCTTCGTTGGCTGTGATTTGTTCGTTGGTTGGAGTCGGAAACGGTCAGAAGTGATTAATATATAGAAGAGAGATGGATGGAGCCTGGTCTGCGAACGTTGGAGCGGAAGCAGCAGCTTAACGGCTATGTTAAGGAAGGAATTTGGAATCGGAACCTTGAAGCATGCATTTTTCTGCTTTGAACTGTGCATTGATTGTTTTTAAGTTGCTTTCGTTGTTATCTTTTCTTAGTTTGAACACGAATGGGCGGGAACAAAAAAAATATCTCTAACTACTTAGTATAACTGTTCCTGTTTCAATAATTTCTGCACGAGAAAGCCTTGGCTCTTTGAATCCGTGGCTGAGTCGATTCTATTTCTATCACTTCACCTCCTCCTCTTTCTTCTTCTTCTTCTTCTTCGCTCTTCGGTCGATCTAGTTCTGTCCATGAATCGCACCCCTTCTTCACTTGACCGAGCTCAATAATAGAAGAGAAGTTGCTAGCTAGTTTCACTTCTGAAACACAGATTATGTTTATTTGTTTCTCTGTGCTGATGACTTGCAGTGGCCATACGTTTTTTTTTTGTTTGTTTGATAAAACTAAAACAGTAAAACGTTAAGCCATTTTTTTTACATATCGACTTTTAAATTTCCTTGTATAGTTTTTAAATTTTCTTCTGACAATTTGACATAATTTTTTTAGTGTGATTACAATTTGACACAAAAGATTATGTGTAAAATCTTAAATATCATCTACGTAGATAGAGCGGATATTAAATCAAGTTCGTCAGTAAAATTGATTAATCATTTTGAGAAAAAAAAATTAGAAGGATGCCTTAGTTTTTAAAAACCAGTCAGGATTTTTTTATATTTGTTTTTATCAAAGAAAACGTCCCCATGCTATTTTTTATAATATGCCAATTCAATAGAGGTTATTTATTTATATCAAAAGTTTATAGTTTTTTCTAATTATTTATATTTATAGAAGGCATGGTGAGTATACCTTAAGGTGAGATTTAAATGAGTAAAATATGATTTTAAAGAAAAATTATTAATTCACAGAGAAAAAATTTTTAAAAATATATTAGCTCAAATTTTATCCTGTATATATATAAGATTTCAATTCGCTTTTATAGCTTAATAACATGACCTATTTATATATATAATAACAAATTTTACTATAAAAATTAAATAACTTTTGAAGAACTTTAAATAATTTTAAATAATATTAAAATTCTCGACTATGTTCCTTGCAACTTGGACTTTGGATAGCATCATAGATATGAATGTGTTTAATTAGGTAAAATGACTTTCATTAAAGCCCTCGATAAGGGAATTGCTCGACCCAAATTTGCATTTTATGAATTAATTGGATTCCAAAACTTTGCTTAAGCTTATGATGACCTCAGGTGAGTGAAGTGAAGACTATCAATAAGATTTAATTAATCAGATCGAGGGAACCTAACTGATTAAAAAGTTTGATCAGCTAAAGATTCAAGAATTTAATGAATAGAATATTTATATTCCAAAAAAATAATTGATTAAAAAGAAATTTCAATTGATTGATGATATAGTCTGAGATATATTTCCTAATCAATTAGAGTTTAAATTTCACTTAGGGCACATTGAGTTTGACAAACTTTGTGACGTTGGATCGTTCATTAAAATCCATGCTTCATAATTTACTCTAGTAGTGGGTGAAAAACATATGTAGGATCGAATCGATTACCTTCAAAATTAATTGGATCATAAAAGTTGGATATTTGGACTAAAAAAAACTATATAAAGATAAAAAAGAGCTATTAGAATTATTTTTATTTACCCTTGGGAACTTTGGACTTTTAAAGAAAATATTCTTAAACCTTCTTCAAATAATAAGTGTCTAAATTACTTAAAGTGGATTAGACTAAGGTTAAGATATATGCTCTTGCTCTTAGTGCTCTTTATTTTTTTTTTAATTTTATATTTTATTCGATAAGAGAGAAAAAAAAAATGATAATTTCAGTTAGTCGCATTGACTCAATCCTTAGGGATGACCGATCCGATCCCACGGAAGTTTTCCACCAACCACCATGGTAAAAGATTCAATTATACATGTCAAAATTGGAATTATTAGTGGCAGTTCTAGTGAAATATTTATGCATAACACATTGACCGTGAGATGCAGAGTTTCCAAATATATTAAAATCACAGTATTTTATGAAAACTTCTCTGTCATGGAGTTTCTGTCCAACGAGGTGGGGATATTCTTACCACATCAAGATTGAATTAGTTCGAACTCAGCGTTCAAATTCAAAACAAGATGGAACGGGAAAGAAAACAAATTCCTAGAGAAAGATGAGAAAAAAATCTTGAAGAAAAAAAATAAAATATATAATTGCAATCTCGCGCGTGGGGACTGTGATCGAGCGTCTGTTAGATATTGGACCTTAAATGATCAATATGATTTTGTAAAAATTGGGATACTATCAATTGATGAAAATTAAAATTAAATTTAAAATCGAAATCTACATTTCACATAGATCTAAACTATTAATTTATTCAAAATCGATTAAGGATAAATAAAAATTAATTGTTCAAAGTTAACCTAGAATAATATTAATTATTGATTAATGTTATAGAAGGAAATATATGAGGAATAGTCCCATATTGATAAATTTCATTAGCTTTCTTTTCTTATTTATGTTGTTGTGTTAATGAAGTTAATACAAAAGTTAATGTATTCTCTAAGTATTTAAGACTAAAAAAATAAATATTAATAAAAAAAATTGAAAAAATGTTTTTTTCTTTTAAAACAAAAAAAGAAACAAATCTATATATAAAAAAACTTCAATCAAAATAGGGAATCTAGATTTCTTTTTTGATACATATAAGGTATATAAGGTTAAACCATGGATCATCTCAATCAAATTACTTCTTTCAATCAGAATTTAGATGAAAAAAATTAGTCAAAATAAAAGTGTCAAAAGATTCTATTTTAATAAAATTAAAAAAATAAAAAAGATAAATCTTGTGTCAAATCCAAGCAAACAAAAAAAAAACTTACGTGAGATCTGAAAGTAAAGAAAAAAAATCAATGCAAGAAAAACAAGAAATCAGATTTTATTTCTAAATAAATATTTAATTGTTCATAAAACTCGTAGACGGATTCCTAAAACTCTCGGCGTAAATAAAAAAAAATTATTTTTAATGAAGTAAATAGGAAAAAAATTCTAATTTTTCGTTAATTTTTATTTTAGTCATCTCAAACACACAGGGCTTACTTTCCCTTATTTTCCGGCGTGTCCGTTTCAACCGACCGAACAAATAGTAACTAGATGCGATGTACTATATAAACGCCGACAAACTGAAGGCCCACTCCCATGCTTCTTAAAACCTTCTACTCTCTTCTTCCGTCTGCAGCCACCATCGTCTTCATGCTAGTTGCCGCCGCCGCCGCAAAGCTGATTGATCCTCCCTACCTTTTCCTCTTTCCCGGTAAATAACTGCTCATCGAGCGGATCCATCGCTAGGGTTTGCTGGCGGAGCGCTAGCGAAGAAGGCGCCGATGGATGACCTTGAGAAGGCGATACTCCTCTGTTATGAGAATAGTGCTGCAGACCCTGCGCTCCGCGCTCAGGCGATGGCCTTCTGTGATCGCCTAAAGGCCGACCCTTCGGCACTCATCCACCTCTGCCTCGACCGCCTCCAGCGTTCCCCGGTGGTTCTCGTCCAGTTCTGGTGCCTTCAGGCCCTCCACGATGTCATCCTCCTACGGTACGCCTCCATTCCCCCCGCCGACCTTTCCCTCCTCCGCCCCGCCCTCCTCTCCCTCGCCTATGATCGCCCCCTCCCCGCCGCCTCCCCTCATTTTCTCAGGAATAAACTCGCCCAGGCCCTCGCCGCCCTTATCCGCCACGAGTACCCTGCGTCCTCCTGGCCAGACCCCTTCCTCTGCGTACTCCCCTCCCTTCCCGCTGCTGATCCCGCTGCCATCGACATGTTTGCTCGCTTTCTTGCTGCCCTCGATGAGGGCCTTCTTAGTCTTGACTATCCCCGCTCCCCTGAGGAGGCCGCCGCTGCCTCCCAGGTCAAGGATACCATGCGCCAACAATGCGTACCCCAGATTGCCCGCCACTGGTTCGACGCTGTGTCACTCTATCACTCCTTGGACCCTTCCCTTGCCGCCTTAACCCTAGACACCATGCGGCGTTACATCGCATGGATCGACATTGGGCTGGTCGCCAACGATGCATTCGTCCCCCTCCTCTTCGGCCTCATTCTCTCCCCTGGCTCAACTGAGCAACTCAGGGCTGCTGCTGGTAGTTGCATTCTCGCAATCATTCTTAAGAGAATGGATCATCGCCAGAAAATGACGCTTCTCTGCAGTCTACCATTAAGTAGGGTTTTTGTCAACCCTGATTTAGTCCAGAAGGTTCCAACTTTGGTCACTGGTTATGCTACAGAGGCACTAGAATGCTACAAGAAGTTGGGCTCTGTAGACGTAGATGGGCACTCACCTCTCAAACTCCTCGAGGAAGCTTTGCCTTCTGTTTTGTATGTGATGCAAGAAAGTGAGGACATGAAATCGAGTAATGTTGTTGATTTTCTGTCAGATTATGTGTCCACCATGAAGTTCCCCTCTGAAAAACATGCAATGTATCTTAGGCAGATACTTGAAGCTATTAGAGTGCAAATACTCTATGATCCTATATACAGAAATAATCTTGATATCCTGGATAAAATTGGTAAAGGGGAGGAGGATCAGATGGGAGAACATCGAAAGGAACTACTAAGACTCTTTTGTAGCATTTGCCGTGTTACACCCAGTGTCACCCAGCTTTTTGTTCGAAATTTAGTAATTACTGCCTTGTCTTCTTCTGAGAGTAGTGTGGAGGAATTGGAAGCCATGCTTACTTTGTTCTACCGGTTGGGCGAGACACTAAAAGAAGAAGCAATGAGAACTGGTAATGGTTTGTTGGGTGAGTTGGTGCAGATGCTCCTTTCAGCACGATTTCCTTGCCATAATCATCGACTTGTTGCACTGATTTACCTTGAGACTCTCTCAAGGTTTATGAAGTTTGTGCAACATAATCCTCAATATATACCTCATGTGCTGGCTGTCTTCTTGGACGAAAGAGGTATACGCCATCCAAATCTCAATGTGAGTAGACGAGCAAGTTATCTTTTCATGAGAGCAGTCAAATTACTGAAAGCTAGGCTTGTGCCTTATCTGGACTTGATTTTGCAAGTATGCCCCCTCTTCTGTCACGGTATTGTTTCTCATGTTTACTGATATTTTTTTAATTGATGATGTTTTACATGTTTTTTCTATTACAATGCAGGGATTACATGATATTGTGGCCCAGTTTGTAAATTCAGATTGGACTACCAAAGATCTCAAGTTTTCAGGTTCTGAAGATGGTAGCCAAACATTTGAGGTCTCAGTGTTGAAACATCTTCTCTTTATAATCTCATTTTGTTGATATAACTTCTCATTTCTTTGCCTGTTTCTTTTCTGGGTTTGTAGGCAATTGGATTATTAATTGGCATGGAAGATGTTTCCCCAGAAAAGCAATCTGAGTTTTTGGCAGCACTTCTTGACACTCTTTATCAAAAGGTTGAAATGGAACCTGAGAAATTCCTTATGTTTTCTGGGCCATTTTCTGGCCGATTTTCATAATTACTTGACATCATCTAATCAATAACCAAAAGTTGACTAATGCTTTTCTTATCCAGCTCAAGGGGCTTCTTTCAGATGCCAAAGCACATGGCTTGGAAGAATCTTCAGCAAAAGTCTCAACCCTCCAGCAAATTATTATGGCTTTGAATGCTTTAAGCAAGGTGTGGTGTTTTGCATTCTCAACTCCATTTTTTTTTCAAATTTTGTGCTTTATAGTGAAAATATTCTTCCTGTTTTGTTAATTAGAGAAGTTGATTGTTCCTCATAATTCCTGTAAGGTGAACACTAGAAAAGGTTTTTTGTTCGATTAAATTTTTATGTGTAGTCTACATACACAGTATCTTCTGGTTAATGATTTGTTTCTTAACATATCAAAATTTCAGAACACTGCCCTCAAAATTTCAGAAATGATGGAGATTCTCTTGAAAGGAAAACTAAAAAAATTCAAGAAGTTTTTTCCTCCTTTGGTGCTTTTGCTTTTAGAAGTGAAAAAAAAACAGTTTAGGTTTCTAAGTTGTTATAATTCATTGATCGTTTGCAGAATAATTTGATTTTGTGTACTTTTTTTAGTGAGGGTTGGTTTTAATTAATTTGGAATTTTTAATTTTGACCTCTGATACAAGGATTAGAATTTAAGGATTTCAGTTTATTATCAATAAAAACATGCATATGAAAGTTAATGTTAGCAATACCAAAATATCCTTGAATATAGTATTTCATATTAGTGTTTTAACTGTTGTGTGCTCCTTAATCAAATGCAAACCATATTATAGATAATGTCTGGCAATTCAAGCAATTAAGTTTAGTATCGTAAATGATACCATTGGTAAGGACAAATATTTTACAATCTGACAAATTGAATCAACTAAAGGTTTGGTATTTATGTTCCTGCCTATTTTATTTGCCTTGTTGTGAGCTTATTATATATTCAGTAGAAATTGCTTTCAAATTTCATAGAGTATAATTTGGTTATATTGCTTGCATTTTATGTAGATTTATATGAATAAATCTCTCTATCTTTGTTTGTATTCCTTGTGAACAGGGTTTAAATGAACGACTTGTCATGAGTAGCTGCCCATCCATTGGAATTATGTTTAAAAAGGCTAGTAAATGCCCAAGGCATACATACTCTTTGCACATACTCTTTTAACTACATTTGGTTTTGTGTAATTGAAGAAAGATGATCGATTTCAATCATGACCTTATAGATATATATCTGAGAGTTCTTTTTTTTTCTTCCATTTTGCAGACATTGAGTGTTGTCCTGGAAATCCTTCTTTCGTGTCCAAATATTAGAGCTATGCGAAATAAGGTTACTTATGAAACTTTTGCAATGCCCTTTTCATCCTTCAATAAATAACAGTTGGGGTGGTTGCAGATTACATCATTCATCCATCGCATGGTTGAAATATTAGGAGCATCTATTCTTCCATTCCTTCCTGTGCTTCTAAAGCACCTTCTGGTGGAGAGTGAGGTACCTTTCCTCTCTACCTTCTGCAAATTTAATTCTCGTCTTTTTCCAAGTATTCTATATCATTGGATAATTTTTCTTGGGTTATTCACTTTTCAATTGCTCTTTCCCCGGACCCCGCATGACGGGAGCTTCGTGCACCGGGCTGCCCTTTATTCACTTTATCTAATTGCTCTAGTTGTTGTGTCCATCATCATCACATTGGGGATGGGACAATTGTATAAGGTTGATGTAGAAAATTAAGAAAAATAAATGAACGTGGATTCTAACTTATGAAAAAGTAACAAATTTTTCATAAATATTAAGAAAATCTAACTCTTCATGGATCAATCTTATTTCTATATTTTCTCACCTCTAAATTTTCACCATACTTTCCTGTTCCATTTTTAGAGCTATTAATAAAATTCTAGCACTAACGACACAAGCTATGCAACTATGGAACTTATATAAACTGATTTGTGTCATTATCAATATTTGGAAATTATAACACAACATAAATGATGCAAATCAGTATACTGGGAAAAAACATATTTTGAAATAAAATTGAATTTCTGCATATCAATTGATATTATCACAGTAGAAAAAATTAATGATAATGTTCTTTAATATTTAATATTTATGTTAGTTTAATATATTATTACAACTTTAATAATATCCCAATCATTAACATTAATTTTTACCATTAATTAATTTCAAACTAGACCTTCGTCTTTGTGTCCGAAGTTTTCTAAATTTGAAGACTTGAGTTTGTCCTAATCCTACTAACTAAATAGAACTGAAGTGTGTATTTTGTTGATAACAAACTGGCTTTATTCTTTTACATGTCCTACCGCACCTTGACCTAGTTATTATTAATGATTTTTCCTTTATGTGGAAATCAATAAGGATGTGGTAGCTTTGGTGTTTAATTGCTCATATCATTTAGCAGGAAGATATTCATATATTTAAAAGTTTCTTTTCAGTAAATATAATCTCTTTAACTGGTGCTCTTTGCAGCCAGAAGACATGGTTGAGTTTCTTGTACTGGCCAATCAACTAATAAGCAAATTCTCCACTTCTTTAGAACCCATACTAGAAGATATATTTCCTGCTATTGCAAGTAGACTGATAGAAATACTTCCAAAGGATGCATTTTCAGCAGCACCTGGATGCATTACAGAGGTATTGAAGTTTGACCCTTTTTAATTGTCTATTCTGCAGAGGAATTGAAGTTTGACCCTTTTTAATTGTCTATTCCGCATAATGTTGGTTGAGATTGATGGCAATTGATATATTTTGTTCAGTAGAATTGGTGTAATGTATTATAGTCTGGTGCTTTTTGTTGAAAAGTTGAACCTTGATTAAATCCAATATGAATTGCAAATGTCTCACTCAAAGTTGTATGTAGAAATCCCACTCAAGACTACATAGAAATCACCAACAAGGGATGATTAGGTAGTTGTTGGTTGAATTATTTGACCTCCTTACCCCAGTTAGCTCCCTTCTACCATTATATATTATTAATGGATCGAGAATATTACAAGGACACCCTCACAATTACATAGTTCACATTAGCTTATAATACTCAAGTTGGTTCAAATATACTGTAGAAACCTAGCTGATTCCATCAGTATTCCATGATCTTGAGATGACAGTATTTTTGAGGTATTATAGTATTCTTAAGGTTGCTACCCAGTGGTCATGACTTGGACTCTCCAGAATCATACTAACAACCAATGAGATGTCAGGTTTGCTAACTGTAAGATAGTTCAGCTAATTATCCTACTATTCTGGGATCAGTTCATGGCTTTTATCATGGTATTATTTGGACACTAAGATCCATAGGAGCATCTATCTATTTATTCCCCAACATTCCAACCTCTGCAAGTATATGCACTTAAAGGGCAGTCCGGTGCATGAAGTTTTCGTCAATGTAGGGTCTTGAAGAAAAATCTATTGTACACAATATTACCTTGCATTGCAAGAGGCTGATTCCACGACTCAAATCCATGATCACCGGATCATGCAACAACAACTTTATTGTTGTTCCAAAGCTCCCCTTCATATCAAGTATGTACTTGTACTACAAAAATGTAAATATCTCCCTCTGAGTGAAGAGCTTCTATATCAAGGAAGCTTCGCCTAAATCTTTAGTATAAAAATGTTGATAGAGAATGGTTTGAAATCTCGTGTCGTATCAGACAAAATATTTCGTTCCACCCGCATACCGACATGCTCGGCACAGGCTCGCGACAGCAGCAGAAGGGTCGCACGCGTCTGCAGCAACGAAAGGGTCGGGCGACCTGTCGATAGCAATAGAAGAGTTGCGCGACGATGTCGATAGTGACGGAACGGTCGCACGACGTCGGCTACGGCGGAAGGGTTGCGCGACTCAGTTGGTAGTGACACATGCGACCTTGTCGACCACAATGGATGGGCCGTGCGACCTACGGGCGTGGGTAGTTGCAACGTAGGGGGGACTGGATATTTGTTAATTAAAACTTAGGTTGATAAATTAAATCAACTCCTAGGGATAATATAAATAGACTTCATTAAACCCTAATAAAATTATCTCATTAACTATATATTTTATTTATTTTAATTTAAATATATATAATTTATTTATTTGTTTATCATGATTCCATATTTTTTCTTTTTTAAAATTTATTTATTTATATCTATTTAAATATTTATGCTAAATATTTTATTTTTAATTAATATATTTTATATTTTAAAAAATATCAAAATTATATCGGTATGACACGATATAGTATCGAAACCGTATCGTTCCGATTATAGACCGAAACTCTGATACGGCTCAAGATTTTAAACCATGAGATAATCTTTCAATGGTGCAATTTCAATGGAGTTTATCATGATAATATCTCCACTTATACAATAAGAAGAATATATTCCTAAGTAACTGGTTTCTTATGTTCCTGATAATTTGTTTTGATTGAAATTATTTTTGAAAATTTGATCATATTTTAACTACGGTTAAACTTTATAATTATCACCACGAGTACTGTTTATTTACATGATTCCTTGTCTGTTTGACTTTTAAGGAAGTGCGAGAACTTCAAGATATGCAGAGAACATTATATACCTTCCTTCATGTGATGGCAAAGCACAATCTTTCCTCATTTTTCATTGCTCCAAGTTGTAGGGGATGCTTGGATGTAATAATACAACTACTTTTGATAACTGCTTGTAGTCACAAAGATATACTTCTTCGGAAGGTGAGTGGAAGTTCTTTTACTTTTTTTGCTGTGTTTTTTCATATAATGTTAATGTGTGATCAACTCCTTACTAAACTCTCCTCATGCATGTATTTCATTGTTATTATTTGGTAGATGTGCGTACAAATTTTTGTGAAGCTCATAAAAGACTGGTGCACCAATTATGATGGCGGCGATATGGTACGTCACTTAATATGTTTTTGAGCATGTCTACCTACATCCTGTCTTCTTAATGAACTTGCTAATGTGTTGATCATTTTCCTTTTTTTTAGGTTCCTGGATTTCGCAGCTTTATTATTGAAAAATTTTCTACCAATTGTTGTCTGTACAGTGTCCTTGACAATTCATTCAATTTCCATGATGCAAATACGGTATGGTTCTTAACTTGTACCTAGACATGCATTGTTTGCAACTTGTTCTGTCTGTATTTAGCATAATCCCACCACTGGATGCGAATAGGTGAATCATTTATTGCTCTGATTGCAAGTCTAATAAATATTATTCTCACTTTTTTAAATTTTGTTGTATTCATTGATTTATTATAGAGCTGTTATGCCACTTTGTCCAACTAGTTGGAATAACAAAGTGCAATAAGTCATATAGTCACAGCTATTGATTTCTGTTTCATACTGTTATGTGGGTTTGAACTTCATTGTGCCTATTGATGCCAGTCAATGATTTTGTATTAGTATTGACATGGGATAGATATTGTTGCCTCTTGTGACCTTTCTGGTATAAACAACTATATTTGCACCATTCTATATCCTGATAATTGCTTCTTGTAAGAGTTACCTTTTGCCTTTTCCTGTAAATTTATAGTCAGCTTCAAAATGTGATTTTTACTGTTATATGTCCATACATAAACTTGGGCTTATATAATTGTTACCATTAATTAATTGCCTTCTAAACTATTTTCCAACATACCTGGCAACAGTTGATCCTTTTTGGAGAAATCGTGCTGGCCCAGAAAGTAATGTATGAGAAGTTGGGTAGGGACTTTGCTATTCATTTTGTGTCTAGTGCGTTACAAGGAGTTCATTGCCCACATGAACTAGCAGAACAATATTATGAAAAGTTGCAGGTATGATAACTATTCCAATACTTGGTTCTATTGTCCGATTAATATTAAGGTCTCTGTGTGTTGAAACTCTCAACGAAATTCTTGTTTGCTGTATGCATGGTATATGTGATACTGTAAATTTGTCAATATAATTGGAGTTCCAAACATAATAGAGATTTGGAATCATCAATGTTTATAGAATTGGATAGGCATGTGTTTTTTTCATTAACGTCTCAGCTTTTGGTATTTGATGATTCATCTAACTAGTTTCATTTTGCTGTAAAAGCAGATTGTATTTATATGGCAACATTTTCAAGTACTTTCTTTTAATTGGTATATGCTTTTCTGCAGACCAATGATGTGAAGGATTTGAAATCTTTTTACCATCAACTAATTGAAAATTTGAGACAGCAGCAAAATGGAAGTATTGTTTTTAGATAGTATATTTTCATGGTATGTTCAGAAGGAGTCAACAATGGAGACTAGTTCCATATTTTGATGATCTTGGCCTTGCTTGTCTTGTGCGGGCATTACGGTACTTGATTCTAATAATGCCTTCTTTCTTGTGTGCCTTTTTATAAATGCTTATGGTATTAATTTTTGCAGGGAAGTTTTTCCATGTGCATAGTTGAGATATATTTATAGATTAGAAGGTATTCTTTGCTATCCTTGTAGTTATTTATAAACATGATTTATTTTTATGTTTTGTTTTCTTCTATTTACTCTGCATTGAATCAAATCTAATGCATGATTGCTTGAGTTTAACAAATACATGCTTCATTCCAACCGATTAGATTTCAAGCCTTTTCAAAAGGTTTGGATTACTCCTTTAGAACAATCAAGGATTTGTATTTTCTCCACTGAATTTGCTTCCAATGTATGAATAGTCGACTTGCCCATGATTTTATGCTTCCCTATATGTCCTTAATTGAAAATAAGAAAATTATGGTCGATCAAGATTGCAGAAAGAAATCTGGCTAATATACTTTGAGTGTCTGTGTTATGGTAATTTCACAACATACAACCCTTCCAATTAGATTAATTTAGCTCAGACCTAATGGAGAACATAGTTAGATGAGTACAAGTAGGGTCGAATTTGGTTAAGCTTAGGGTTGTTTGAGTTTGAGGCCTAAAGTAGTTGAGGACTTGCTTGAGTTTGCCTGAGTTGGATGCAGCTATTAATGATAAACAAAGGTGTAAATTATGTCATACAAGCAGTTCCAACAGCATAGCAATTATAGCTCTTCACGCACTAATATATTTTGCTAGGGTATCTATCATATTTCCCCATCTCTTATATTTGGATTCTTCATCTGCACCTCTTCACTCATGTCAGGCACCCACTTAGAGTTGGCACTGAAACATGGATCATGAACACTCGCGCTACAACAGATCCAAACACGTTGAATGCTCAATACTAAAATGATAAATCCCAGTTAGTCTCATTGACTAGCCCCAACAGTTTGCTGCTATGTAGTTACATTTAACAAAGTCTGCTGTTAGTTCTATTTTATATAGGATATTATTTGAGTTATATCGCTACACGTCTTTTGAACATTTTATTTGATTGTTAATGTGGAATTCACTCTCTTTGCGTTGCATTTGCAGATGCTGTACATTGCCTGGACCGCTTTCTTCCAAAACAACACAAAGGAGCTCCCTTGTATATGCTTCCGGAACGTGGTTTAATTAAAGGGATAAAGAAATTAATAAAAGCTTGCCTATATTTTTGTTGTTCCAAAGGAACAATTCGATTGTAATATTTAGCTTTGTTCTCGTATTAATATGTTCATTTTATCATGTGATATCAAAGTTGTTATTGCATGTCCAGAGCGAATAAAAATAGGCCTTCGTCCTGCATCCTTTTTTCTTGATAGCTTTGTAACATTAAGTTGTAGTTGGTCTGTTGTCAGTCCACAATGTTATCGTCTGTGTATCAACAAGTGTGGAGGTTCTTCTCCACACTATTATAGTTTGGTAGGATGATGATGAACCCTCCAATATTTAGTAAATTTGCAGCTGGTAAATAAGGGATATTATCCAATAATTTTATGCTTCAGTAGATGCGTGGAAGAAAGATGTAATCATAATTAAACAAGTGGATTAGGAACAAAATCAGATGAGGGAAGTGATGACTGATAAACTTTGTTTTTGTCGTGCTACGGAATCAAATAAAAGATTGAAACTCCTCTAAGTTAGTGTAGTATAAGGTTAACTCAGATTCTCAACCAATACATGTAATGATTGGATAATAATTTCTAAGATTGAATTATTTGTAAATGACTAAATGAGTCTGGGATTTTATTTTTAAGGTAGTAAATAATTGAAACTAATATAAGGAAACAATTAGACAAGAAGCATTTTGTTAAGCCAATTCAAATGAATCGAAATCAAATTGCAAACCAGCCCTGATAATTAAAGAAAACAAACAATCAATCTAACTGTATCTACTGTTGCACTGGATTAAAATCAAGGAAACATTAATCAAACCTTAACAAAGGCAAGAATAGCAAAAAAATTGCGAGTTGGATTAAAATCAAGGCAAACCTTAACAGAGGCAATAGTTAAAAATTGCAAACTCTATAAAATCAAAAATAAAATCAAATTGGTTACGATGGAGTAGAGTTACAGAAGAGGATAAGAGTTCGAATCTCGATGAAGTCAAGACAATACCCTCCTCCGTCATGGTTAACTGTAATTTTTCGATTTACCTCCTTACAGATGATCGTAGGACTGACCGTGTGAGACTGTTGGGTGACGGATTCCATCTTTTACAGAAGAAGATAAAATCAAATTGAACCAAAATTTTAATATATGCAAAGATAGAATTTTAATTGAACCAAAATTATGTCAACAAATGCAATGCAATGCATTTTTATTCTTCCTTCCTGATTATTTTGATAGAAATAATCAATAGTTCCTCTCAATCGCTACACAAATGCAATGCATGATAAAACACATAAATAAAACATATACGAAACAAAATATAATTTACTTTAGATTTAAATCATTATAATTTTAATTTAAATTTTATCAAAAAATTTTATATCAATAGAAATATTTTTCATCTTACTATCTAAATGCAATTTAACCCTACTTAAAATTCTTAGATAGCTAAAAAAAACTTGATAATTAAATACCTGTTCCAATCCCCCTAATAAACAATAAATTTAACCTTCGTAAACTCATAACATACTGATTTTATATATATATATTTTACTAATTTGTCTATGGCTAAAAATGGTACTCAAAAGTTATTTTTAAAAAGGACTTATAGCAACGCAAAGCGTTTTTTGTTTTAATTTATATTTAATTTAGTTTTGATGAAATCTAATAGTCCCACATCGGGAGCTACCAAAGCAAATCGGACAAAGAGCAATTATAAAATAGGACAAAGATTGATGTATTAACTCATACCTTTCTCGGCCTTTTGGCTAAGATCAAGTGTAGTATCTGTTCTTATCAGTTTAATATCTGATACGTGGGCCATTGGCCCACTATGATATTAAATTAATTTTTTAGTGGGGGAGAACCCATCACAGTAGCTTGCTGCTGGGGTTTTCAAGCGTCGCCTGTGTGTTGCACTACACACAGGCCTGGCGCACCCCTATCAAATCAAGTTTTCAAATGTTATTGAGACGAGGGCTTCTTGGCTGAAATAGAAGTAAAATTGTATTTACACTTTTCAAATAAGTGGGCCATGTGATGTTGATGTGTATCGATGATATCAATTGATTTATGCAAGTATGATTTGATTTGAGCTGTGGCCTGTTAATTTATTAAGTTAGATGTTTTTATTATGTTTTTGTTTTGTATTCAATTATTAAGGGACTTTCTAGTTTGATGAGCATGTTTGATGCATGCAAGAATACTAGTGTTTCTGTAGTTGCAACCAAGGTACGAGAGGCTCAAAGGAAAGAATGATCTACGGCAGGAGAGGATTTATATAAGCCGTGTCTTTCTTAATAATATTATCCATACCAAGCCAAAGTATTAATATTCCTCTCCATCTCGACTCAAACAATTACATGATAAAGCACATCAACATTATTAGAACCATATTTTAATTCGGCCAAGGCTTGGTATGGATAATATAATTCAACTTAAAAAAATGATAAATCCCAATCAATCTTATAGACTCAATCCCTGGGTGGTCAGTCCGGTCCCACCACTAGGGATTAAACTTAAATGTCAGATAACTACATAGTTATTGGAACTTGATGATTAAATAGCTAATCTTATATTTAAATAGTAGGGTTTATAGCTTAAATAGTAAGCTTATAACAAATTGATTTTGCATATATTCTACCAATTTATCCTTTTGCTAAAAGTGGTACCGACAAGTTATGTTATATTGAGAAAGAACTATATATAATTATTTATTTATTTTAGTTTAATTGATGAGAGCTGGACCTTTGTATATTATAAATATGATATGTTATATGACTTAGAACTCATCCAATTGATTGATTGATTACCCTTGTTTTCTTTTGCATTGAAGCTTGAGGAATCTTTTTTTTTTTGCCGCTGTACGCGCTTCCCGATTTATCCTGGTGGTCGGTGGAAAATTTCAATGGAATCGGACCGGCCATCCCAAGGATTGAGTCATGAGACTGACTAGAATTTATCATCATGTTTTTGAGGAATCTTATTTTTAATATTCCTACATTGAAATGTACCAAAGCAAATTGACCTAGGAGCAACTATAAAATAGGTATAGGACACCATTTTAAACTTATAACAACTCAGCGCTGAGTAAACTTATAGAATTCAACTCATCTATATTTTCCTTTATATTTATCCAATAACTCATCTAAATTTTCCTTTATATTTATCCAAGAAATGCACTAGATTAACTGTTCATTGGAGAAAGTTTGTTCGACAATTAGTCTTAAGTTAGGACTCGATCCTTACATGTTTGGAAGACTACGAAGAACAAAACACCATAATCCTAAGTGCAGAAGAACATTTACATCTTAAACATTGATAGGACTGATTAATTAGTTTTTATTTCCTTGAAGTAAGAACAACCTTGTTTTAATAGTCCCACATCTGAATTTACCAATGTAAATCGGACAAAGAGCAATTATAAAATAGGACAAAGATCATAATAGCAACTCATACCTTTCTCGGCCTTTTGGCTAAGATCAAGTGTAGTATCTGTTCTTATCAGTTTAATATCTGATACGTGGGTCATTGGCCCATTATGATATTAAATTAATTTTTAAGTGGGGAGAGCCCATTACAGTAGCTTGCTGCTGGGGTTTTCAAGCGTCGCTTGTGTGTTGCACTACAACACAGGCCTGGCGCACCCCTATCAAATCAAGGTTTCAAATGTTAATTAGTCGAGGGCTTCATGATCCTGAACACAGATTAATCATTATCAATGTTAATTTAAAGGCCGAAATAGAAATAAAATTGTATTTATACTTTTCAATAAGTGGGCAGTAGCTTGCTGCTGGGGGTTATCAGGCGTCGCCTGTGTGAATCAAGGCCTTAACTCAAATTTTACGAAAATAAATAAATAAATTAAATGCACAGAAATAAATTCCGTTTCGCTACTCAAATCAAGGTCCACTAATGCTCTAAACTTCTGGACAAGACTTTTGTTGGAAATTAATTTTTTTTGTAACCAATGAAATTGATAAAGTGAAATTAATATTCAATTAATAATAACCGAGTGATTAAGTGTGAATCAATCAACTGCCCGATAGGTCAGATCAATCTACCTAATATTTAAAAAAACTTCATGTTGAATCAAATAAATGGGGAAAAAATCAATTAAATGGAAATTTTTAGGTTGGTGCAATTGTCATGTCGAAATTAAGAGCCTAATAAATCTGGCAATGAAAAGCCCAATTATTTCCAAGATAGCTCTCTATCTTTTTTTAAATCCATCGTACGAGCAATGAAAAGCCCAATTATTTCCAAGATAGCTCTCTATCTTTTTTAAATCCACCGATCGTACGATGGATTAGGGTTTAAGATTTAGAGTTTAAGATTTTTTATTAATATCAAAGGATTGGATATCGTTCATATTTTTTGATTTACTCTAATGATTGATGGAAAACTTTCATGAAGCCGCGAATCGATTATCTCTAAGATTAATGGATTCGAAAAATTAAATACTTAATTAAAATAATAATAATAAATAAATAAATAAAGTAGAGTGAAAAAAAAGCAACATTTGTGTTGATGGAGTCGGAATTTTTTTTTAGGCGAAAAAAGGCGTCTTTTTTAATATCATTAAAAGCACGTTTCATGTTAAAAAAAATCAAAAAGATGTTACGTCTTAAGTTTTCTTTATCCTTCTCGTCCTAAATTTTCTTTCAAACCCTAAATAACATTTGATGAGCAGAGTAAAATAATGAAAATTTAAGATAAAATATCCCTTTGATATATATTTTTTTAAATGTCATTTTGATGCTAATAAAAAAAAGATAACTTTTAGTTTTTACCTAATGTTTTGATGTTGATGTCTTCTAATATTAAATAAATAAAAATAATAAATATATTATCCCAACTACTTTTTAGAGTTGATCTCACGGATATAAAAGAAGGTTCATTTAGATACATAAATATTAAACGTATGACCGAATCGATTTTAAATCATTATTTTCTATAATCGATCCTTGATTATTATGTCAATAACTAGTATTTCACCCATGCAATGCACGGGATGTTATTTTATATAATTAACAATTAAAATTAATAAGTATGAATGCTTGAATAAATAATAAAAATATAAATAAATTAAATTGGCTATAGATTGTATAATTAGAAAAAAAATTATAAGATGTCATGATTATTAAAATAGTAAAATACTGGATTATAAGATAGTTTATTATTTCTAAAAATAGTAAAATAATTGATTATTAAAAAATATTAAAATACTGGATCTAAGATGTCATGATATCATCAAGTCCTCACAAATTAAAAGAAGAATAAAACAATATTTACTTCAAACATTCTAAGACAAAATCAAGAAGCTTTGTAAGACGATCACCAAATTCTTTACTTTGAGAAAAGTCTCGTGCAATCACTTTTCCAATGACATCTTGAAAAAAAAAAACTATAAGATAAAATATTTGATTAATTAATCATGGAAAAAAATAAATTAAACTATCAAAAAGTATGTTCTTATCAACAAAATATGTCTTCTTCAGTTCACTAAAAGACTTAAATTCATAAATCATCAATGGAAATGTATTATTAAAAATTTCACATACATGAGTTTTTACAATAAAATTAATCTTATATTTATTTGTTGTTGTCTTATATTTCATTCGATTCTTTGCAACAATGATATTTTTTATAGCAAATACATGACCTTCTTTGAGAATGAGTATCACTCTCTCCATGATTGAACGTTTTATTGTTTCATGTATGCGTTCACCCTACAAATATATAGAAAAAGTAAATATTTGTATTTTCTAATAGTAATCAGATATATACGTAAAAAAATACTACCTCTTTATCATGAAAGATACACTCCAAGCTAAAATCTCCATTGTTTCCATATGCAGGTATATCGTAACAATGAACTAATCGGAGTTTCAACGCCCACTGTATTTTCGAAGAGTTAACCTCTCAGATGAGATTAAACAAAAGAGTCATTTTTTTATTTCAGCCTAAAATGAGTGAGTGAAGATATTGCAATCCTAATTTATAGAGTGTATGTACAACCTCGCCCTCATTTGTAATATGTGGTATTTTTTACCATCAAAATTATTCAATATATTTTAGAATATGTGATATCTGATAGAATTTTTAAATTATTCAATATATTTAGGAATCTATGTTTTACCATTTAATAATAATAATTTGAGCATTAAAGTTTATGCTTAATATGGATTAAAATGCATTTAAAGATCTGCGGTATTAATATGGATTAATATGGATGAAAAGTTGTATTATCGATCAATTATAGCTATGTAAGTTTGTTTCCATATAAATAAATATGTCTATTTATAGAAATAGTGTTTAGGCGGGAAATTTTTAGATAGAAAACTCTATTTTTATATATACTAGTATTTCACCCGTGCAATGCACGGGATGTTATTTTATATAATTAATAATTAAAATTAGTAAGTATGAGTATTTGAATAAATAATTAAAATATAAATAAGCTAAATTGGTTATAGATTGTACAATTAGAAAAAATTTTTATAAATTTTGAAAAACTTCCTTAAATACAACGTTTGTTGTTGAATTTTTCTATTTGCTGTCACTATCACATGCACGGAGAATTCTTTCTTGCCTCGCCGCATGGACCGTGCATCATTAGATCCCGTACTACACTGTAATAAACAGGATCATCTTTTTCATCAGAAATTTCAGCAGAAATAATACGATCAATTGCATCAAGAATTTGAGGAGAGTCTCGTGCAACCATTTTATCAATGACATCTTGAGAAAAAAAAATTTAAGCTATAAGATAAAATGTTCAATCAATTAATCATGGAACAAAAAAATAAATTAACCTACCAAAGAGTATATTCTCATCAGTTTACTAAAAGACTTGAATTCATAAATCATTGATGGAAATGTATCATCAAAAATTTCGCATACATGAGTTTTTGCAATAAAATTAATCTTGTATTTATTTGTTGTTGTTTTATACTTCATTCGATTCTCCGCAACAATGATATTTTTTATGAAAAATACATAACCTTCTTTGAGAATGGGTTTCACTCTGTACATGATCGGACGTTTTATTGTTCCATGTATTCGTTCACCCTACAAATATATAGAAAGAGTAAATATTTATATTTTCTAACAGTAATCAGATCATATATACGTAAAAAAATATATACAACCTCTTTATCATGAAAGACACACTCCAAGTTAAAATCTCCGTTATTTCCATATGCAAGTAGATCGTAACAACTCACTAATCAGAGTTTCAATGCTCACTGTATTTTCAAAGGGTTAACCTCTCGGATGAGATTAAACAGAGGAGCCATTTTTTTATTTCAGCATAAAGTGAGTGAGTGAAAATATTACAATCCTAATTTATAGAGTGTATGCAACCTTATCCTCATTTATAATATGTGGTATTTTTTACCATCAAAGTTATTCAATATATTTAGGAAGCTATGTTTTACCATTTAATAATAATAATTCGAGCATTAAAATTTATGCTTAATATGGATTCAAATGCATTTAAAGATCTATGATATTAATATGGATGAAAAATTACATTATCAATCAATTATAGCTGTGTAAGTTTATTTCCATTTAGATAAATATGTATATTTATTGAAATGATGTTTAGGCGGAAAATTTTTAGGCAGACAACTCAGTTTATACTTAATATGGATTAAAATTCATTTAAAGATATGTGGTATTAATTAATATGAATGAAAAGTTGTATTATCAATCAATTATAATTATGTAAGTTTGTTTCTATATAGATAAATATGCTTATTTATTGAAATGATATTTAGGCAAAAAAATTTTAACAGACAACTCAGTTTATGCTTAATATGGATTAAAATGCATTTAAAGATCTGTGGTATTAATATGGATGAAAAATTATATTATCAATCAATTATAGTTGTGTAATTTTTTTTTTCCATATAGATAAATATATCTATTTATTGAAATGATATTTAGGCAGGAAATTTTTAGACAGACAACTCTGTTTATATATATATATAGATATATACGTCCAATATTTGTATTATGTTCTAAGAGCTTTTAATATTAAATACAAAATTAAATGGTTCATTGTTCTCAAATTTATCTCTCCTCTCTGTTCAATCTCAATTAGTGATCTCCCATCTCTTAAATTGTTTTTAGTCTCAAAGTTTTAAGACGTCAAAGGTAATCAAATGGTAAACATTTTAAATTAAAGTGTTTCTATTTATTGTATCTTGGGATGATTGCATGCAACTATAAGGAATTGGATGAAGTAATATATATTTTTTAAAAACAGTTCAATTTCAATAAAAAGATGGAACTCATGTACTTTAATAGTTTCGTATGATTGATCTCATGATTATTTATGAAGAAGTAAATTAAAAAATTATAATTGATCATAATCGAGAAGGGTATTATCTCAACTTCGTCAAAATTCAACTCTTATCTATTTTAATAATTCTAATTGATTGTAATCAATTTAATTATGTCTCGGGACTTTAAAAACAGTTCAACACTTACATTGACTTTGCAATTGACTTAGAGGAAGATGTCAACTGCCTAAACAGATGTGTTGATAAAATCCAAGACTATCCGTTTGTGACAATTAATTTAAAAGGTCGACTTCAACTATCCAAAAATATATTAAGTAATTAGAGAATTATAGACTAATCCAAGTTACCCTAGAATCCCTGAATACGAAAGGATGCTAGACTATGCATTTATTGAAAGTAGAGATGATAATTAGTTGAGTGTGCATGGGAGTCTATATCATCCGTCTCTATTTTTAGTTATTATATCTATTTTTATCTTCATCTTTATTTTTATTAATTATTTAACTTTTATTTTCATCACTATATCCATATCAGAGGATTGGATATCTATCTCCATCTTCATACCTATTAGAAGATCGAATATCCTCTATATTAATAATTTTTTTCATTCTATCAAATTACCATCATTCAACAAAATATATCAGAGTTAACATCCAATTCAAAAATATATAATTCAACTAAAATAGAATAAACATCTATAAACTACAAAGAGAGAAGTCGAGGAGGAGGATATTAGATTTATTTTTTCTTTAATTGATCATTGATATATATATATATTATTTAATTGAATATTTGGATCATATATGTATAATTTTATTAGATCTGTCTCTATATTCATATCCGAAAATCTCTATATTCAATCATCTAATTATTTAATCAGATCTAAAAAATCTCTCTATATCCTCTTTCATTTAGAACAGATATTAAATTTGAAAGAAATTATCTTCCCTAATTGAAAGGATAAGATTACTAAATGAGCACATATATTCCAAGGGTATATTTACTTAAAGCGGTACCTCAAATACTCAAAGAGTACATAAATTAATGCCTTGACAAATATCAAAGGGTGTATTGACAAATTGGCCTCTAAGATATGATTAAGTTGGTTAATGCGGGACAGACTTATCGAAGTAGACAAGGGTCGAATCTCGACGAAGCCTAGACAATGTTCTCTTCCATAATAATCAACTGTAGTTTTTTGATTTATCTATTCACAGATAATCATAAGATCGATCGTGTAAGATCATTGGAATGACAGATTCCACCATATTGATTTGCATTGACAAATTGAAAAGACATAATTTACATCACCACACCAATGATCCTGCTATATTTACATCAACGTACTAATACTCCTCCTATATTGAGCTGCCAACGAGCTCATCGATCAAAAGGAGACAAAGCCTCACTGACAACAACTTCCTTTGTATATTGATAAAATTGTCTTTAGTGTTCTGTGAAATAATTGGAAGATGATAAAAACATTCACCGCCACTTTTAATATCCACAATAACAATAATAATGAAAGCATATCTCACGTGTAGGGATCTGCATGCACCTAAAAATAATTTTAGCCACATAAAACGCAGCGAAAAAGGGATCTCTCCAGAAGATCCATGCGAAACCATATTCATTTTATCGATTCTATCTACTGGAATCGAAGTTACCTTTGATGCATGCCCTCGCAATCCCGACAGCAACTCTTGCCTTCAAAGGTTGACGGATCTCAGTACGATCAGTGTGTTCGCGCCTCCACGGTATCCACACGAACACTGAGATGGAGAGAAACCAGATCGTAGTGCTAGCCACAATACTAGGTTCGGCCAAGGTAGAAGAGAAGTGGAAGAAGACCAATAGTCCTTCTCTCAAGAGTCTCTCATCCCTTTTTATATCCAACCATGGAATATAAAGGGTTTTTTGACTCTTGGGATTCCATGGAATTAATACATTTAATAATCCCATGCATGTCATGCATGATTATCATGCAACCCTTTTAATGATGCTCATGCAACCCTCTTAATGATGAGAGAGAAAATTAATACTCTATTAATCTTATGCATGATGATCATGCAACCCTCTTGATGGATTCGATTTGACTTGAGTCCAACTCGAGTCTCACTCAATCCAAATTGGCACTAAGGGCTGACACTAACATCACGGACATAATCGAGTTGTACTCAGACAGTGTTAGCATAATCAACCTCAGAAGATATGAAGATGGACTAAGTTGATCAAATTCGATTTGACTTGAATTTAAATTTGATATTTGATCAAAATATTAGTTAGGTGTTAAGTAGATCCAGGTTGAACAGATACTTGATGGTGAAAAGTCCAAGTGGCACGAGACAGGAAGTCCAAGTAGGTCATAAAGGACTAGACACTTAGCATGAAATGGAAAATCCAAGTGAGTTAAGGTTGACTGGACACTTGATAATCAGAAGTCCAATAGGGAAGTTGGCAAGAAAAAAATCTAAGTCGGTCAAGGTTGATCGAACACTTGATGATTTTATTGGTGCAATCAACCTCAGGTCAATGTTGACGGCCAAACTCGGTTTGACTCGAGTTGGATTTTGATGTTTGATCAATATGTTGATAAGGTGTCAAGAAAGTCTAGGTTGACTGAATACTTGATGACATGGTAAGTCCAAGTGGATCATGGAGGACCAAACACTTGGCAGGAGATGGAAAGTCCAAGTGGGTCAAGGCTAACCGAACACTTGGTGATTGAAAGTCCTTGCAAGATAAGACAAATGGAGGAAAGTCCTTGCGGATGAGAAGATCGGACGTAAGGCAAAAGGGAAGTCCGTAAGGGTCGAGGAGCGAGCTCTTGGCACGGGAAAGTCCTTACAAGGGTAAGGCAAATGGAGGAAAGTCCTTGCGGGTGAGAAGACCGGACGTAAGGCAAAAGGAAAGTCCAAGAGGGTCGAGGAGCGAGCTCTTGGCACGGGAAAGTCCTTACAAGGGTAAGGCAAATGAAGGAAAGTTCTTGCGGATGAGAAAATCGGACGTAAGGCAAAAGGGAAGTCCAAGAGGGTCGAGGAGCGAACTCTTGGCACGGGAAAGCCCTTACAAGGGTAAGGCAAATGGTGGAAAGTCCTTGCGGATAAGAAGAACGGACGTGAGGCAAAAGCGAAGTCCAAGAGGCAAGCTTTTGGCATGAGAAAGTCCTTATAAGGTAAAGCAAATGAAGATTAAGAAGGTCGATGATCAAACTCTTGATCAAGCGAGGAAAGAACTCGGTAAGACTTCATTTCAGCCACTTAATCCTAGTGCCAGTCAACTGATTTTACACTTTAGTCCACTGGGTTTATACTTCAGTCGACTAGGAGCGAATAGAAGGTAAAACGACTCAACTGATCGCCCACATCAGTCGACTGAAATAAAACCAGTCGACTGATGGGAAAAGTCAGTCAACTGAAATTTGAATTTTGACAAAAATCAGGCGTGACTTCAGCAGTTCAGTGGCCGTTTTCTGGATTTGACTAAATCAGTGGACTGGGAGGGTAAACTCAGTCGACTGATAACCTAAAAATTGAATTGGTTTAAATGGTGAGTGCACTTCGTGGAAGACACACTCAACACTGTTTATGCTCCAAGTGCTTGTGCTCTAGTGATCAAGAAACCTGCTGGTGTTCATCTACAAAGCGTGGAGCAACCTCTTGAAGAAGAAGAAGCATTCTCATCACTTTTGTGTAACATCTTTACTCTTCTTCTTCCTTGTATTGCTTGATTGTTTGTATACAACTTGTAATCTGTTGTAAGAAGGTTTCTCCGCCTTCGGGGTTTGTCTGAGAAGGAGAAGATATAGTGGAAGAGTGAGCTGAGTGAAGATCCTTGGATTAGTCGCCTCAAGGAGGCAGATACTAAGTAAATCCTTCGCGTTATCATTGTTGAGTTGAGAGGGTGTGTAGCGAGGATTCTTCATCGACAAAAGTTTAAATTTGTTCAAGTGAAGTTATTCAACCCCCTCTTCTAGCTTACAAGGTCCTAACAGATTTGAAGTCCTAGCAGGTCAAGGTTGATCGGATACTAGACAACAATGAAGTTCTGGTAAGTTGAGGCCAATCAGATACTAGGCAATGAGGAAATCCTAACAAGTCAAGATTGATTGGATGCCAGACAATGATGGTCATGAAAGGTTAAGGTTGACCATATGGTAAACAATGAGACGTCTTGACAGGTCAAGGATGATCGGATATTATGCAAAGAAAGTCGGAAATGATATAGCAAACTTTCAAAGGCCATAACTTTTGACTTTGATATCAGAACGAGATGATCTTTGATGCGAAACAAAGCTTGTTTATAGATGTATCTTGTTACTTAAATTGATTCGACTGATTAAATATATTAGTTGACTAATTTGGATCAGAACCAAACAGAAGTAAATTGATTTAACTGATCAGGGTAATCAGTCGACTGATCATCAGGGATTAATCAATCGATTGGTGTTATTTTATAAGTATACAGAAATGAATCGATTCGATTGATTGGCAAATCGATTCACTTGATATTTGAAAAATGGATAAAATCATATAGATTTCAGAAGGTTTAAAAGTCGTTATTTGGTCGCTAACCAAATCAGTTGACTGGTAGATAATATCAGTCTACTGATAAACGAAAATCAACCCTAACATTTACTTTATAAGTAGAATTTCGCTTAAAGGAAAAGGCATCAATTCTTGGGGGTTTGAGGATGAAGTGTTGTTGCATTTTTAGACCAACAAGAGGTTATTCTAAGCAACAAAAAAACATCCAAAGCAAGATCTCATTTGTAAAAGTATTTTTGCTATCATTTGTATTTGTATTCTTATTTCTTATTGTATTATTGTGTTCTTGTAAGAGTAAGCTTGTGAGAGACTTCTCCACCTCTAGAAGGTATCTGAAAAGGAGGAGTTTATAGTGGATGTAGATAGCTCGGAATGGACTCTTGAATCAGTCATCTCAAAGAGGCAGATACTAAGTAAAATCTTGAAATTGTGCATGTAGAGTCACATTTGAATTAAGGTTTCCCCTGCGCATTCAAACAACAAGCATAAGATCAAGACGAGAAGTGTTCGGAGCTATTTACCCTCCTCTAGCTCACATGATTCCTAATAGATAATAGATTATTATATGAAAGTAGGGATTGAATCCTCTGGAGAATAATCTTTTCGAATAAAATTCCTCATATATGAAAAGATCGTTCAGTCACCGCGATTTACCTCTTTTCAAATTGATGTAGGGTCCATATTGAGGAGCGCTTGGGGTGAATTTTATTATCTTTTGTCACTAAGGTTGAGTATTGAATTAAAATTGAACTGAATCAAACCGAACCAAACCAAACCAAATCGAATTAATCGAAATCAAATAAATTAATTTTTTAGCTAACTGAACCAATTAAAATTTTCAATATGAATCGAACAAACTGAACTGATAAAATATCAATTAATTTAATTTTCAACCGAATTAATCAAACTTTTCATTTCTATCTAATTTTAACTTTATATTTAGTTAATTTGAAATTAAAGACTTAGGATTTTCCGATTTAAAGATTTAAGGTTGGACTTATTCGATTTATTCAATTTAATCGAATTAGAAAATTTTAAAATTGAAATCGAATTGAAGTAATCGATATTTTTTAAAAAATCAAAATTTTAAAATAATTGAACTTTTAAATTTGATCGGTTAGATCGATTAATTTAGTTTAAGAAAATTTTTATTCATCTATATTTATCACAAATAACAGTGAAAGCACACACAACCAGCTCTAAATAAGTAGCATATGTATTTGATATCTGGGACACTTTTTCATCTTTTTCAATGGTGGGCTGCCCAGATTGATCTCGTAAGGAAAAGAAATAGTGGGATTGGTACATGGGCTTTATATAAGAGTTAGTCTGGAAATAGGATTCAAAATCATATAGTACTAGAAAATGGGATTTAGAGTTGTATAATTCTTGGGATTGGTATTCAAGTTCAAAGATGTATAGTACTCAGACTGAGAATATTACGCACAGGAAATGGGTTTGGAACTAAATGGTACTCGACTTTTAAGTATGGTACTCGAAAATTGGATTCAAAATCAAATGACATGCAACATAAGTGTTCAACGGCGAAGCTAGAAAGTATAATCTATCCGGGCTAATATTGATTGATTGTGATCTACCCGTGCTGATCGTCCGTGTGGGATCGGGTTGCTGGTGAAAAAATTATCTATGTTCATGCAAATGGGACCCGTTGATAAAGAATTCGTCTTGGGATGCCTTGGCATTGCATGTTAGCCATTGCATGTTAAAAAAATAACAGGCCTGGGCTAAAGCCTGAGTAAATCAATACTTGGCTCCGGCCTTGTAAGCCTTGTCTCGGATAAAAAGGAACAAAGGATACCCGGAGTAACGAAAGCAACCAATAATGATGAGTGTTGATATTCATTAATAACGAAACATTACCAAGAGGAGATCATAAGACTGTT
>NC_133862.1:14205435-14349310 GCF_044706935.1 Curcuma longa | reverse complement strand
TGTGTTGATCATTTTCCTTTTTTTTAGGTTCCTGGATTTCGCAGCTTTATTATTGAAAAATTTTCTACCAATTGTTGTCTGTACAGTGTCCTTGACAATTCATTCAATTTCCATGATGCAAATACGGTATGGTTCTTAACTTGTACCTAGACATGCATTGTTTGCAACTTGTTCTGTCTGTATTTAGCATAATCCCACCACTGGATGCGAATAGGTGAATCATTTATTGCTCTGATTGCAAGTCTAATAAATATTATTCTCACTTTTTTAAATTTTGTTGTATTCATTGATTTATTATAGAGCTGTTATGCCACTTTGTCCAACTAGTTGGAATAACAAAGTGCAATAAGTCATATAGCCACAGCTATTGATTTCTGTTTCATACTGTTATGTGGGTTTGAACTTCATTGTGCCTATTGATGCCAGTCAATGATTTTGTATTAGTATTGACATGGGATAGATATTGTTGCCTCTTGTGACCTTTCTGGTATAAACAACTATATTTGCACCATTCTATATCCTGATAATTGCTTCTTGTAAGAGTTACCTTTTGCCTTTTCCTGTAAATTTATAGTCAGCTTCAAAATGTGATTTTTACTGTTATATGTCCATACATAAACTTGGGCTTATATAATTGTTACCATTAATTAATTGCCTTCTAAACTATTTTCCAACATACCTGGCAACAGTTGATCCTTTTTGGAGAAATCGTGCTGGCCCAGAAAGTAATGTATGAGAAGTTGGGTAGGGACTTTGCTATTCATTTTGTGTCTAGTGCGTTACAAGGAGTTCATTGCCCACATGAACTAGCAGAACAATATTATGAAAAGTTGCAGGTATGATAACTATTCCAATACTTGGTTCTATTGTCCGATTAATATTAAGGTCTCTGTGTGTTGAAACTCTCAACGAAATTCTTGTTTGCTGTATGCATGGTATATGTGATACTGTAAATTTGTCAATATAATTGGAGTTCCAAACATAATAGAGATTTGGAATCATCAATGTTTATAGAATTGGATAGGCATGTGTTTTTTTCATTAACGTCTCAGCTTTTGGTATTTGATGATTCATCTAACTAGTTTCATTTGCTGTAAAAGCAGATTGTATTTATATGGCAACATTTTCAAGTACTTTCTTTTAATTGGTATATGCTTTTCTGCAGACCAATGATGTGAAGGATTTGAAATCTTTTTACCATCAACTAATTGAAAATTTGAGACAGCAGCAAAATGGAAGTATTGTTTTTAGATAGTATATTTTCATGGTATGTTCAGAAGGAGTCAACAATGGAGACTAGTTCCATATTTTGATGATCTTGGCCTTGCTTGTCTTGTGCGGGCATTACGGTACTTGATTCTAATAATGTCTTCTTTCTTGTGTGCCTTTTTATAAATGCTTATGGTATTAATTTTTGCAGGGAAGTTTTTCCATGTGCATAGTTGAGATATATTTATAGATTAGAAGGTATTCTTTGCTATCCTTGTAGTTATTTATAAACATGATTTATTTTTATGTTTTGTTTTCTTCTATTTACTCTGCATTGAATCAAATCTAATGCATGATTGCTTGAGTTTAACAAATACATGCTTCATTCCAACCGATTAGATTTCAAGCCTTTTCAAAAGGTTTGGATTACTCCTTTAGAACAATCAAGGATTTGTATTTTCTCCACTGAATTTGCTTCCAATGTATGAATAGTCGACTTGCCCATGATTTTATGCTTCCCTATATGTCCTTAATTGAAAATAAGAAAATTATGGTCGATCAAGATTGCAGAAAGAAATCTGGCTAATATACTTTGAGTGTCTGTGTTATGGTAATTTCACAACATACAATCCTTCCAATTAGATTAATTTAGCTCAGACCTAATGGAGAACATGGTTAGATGAGTACAAGTAGGGTCCGAATTTGGTTAAGCTTAGGGTTGTTTGAGCTTGGGCCTAAAGTAGTTGAGGACTTGCTTGAGTTTGCCTGAGTTGGATGCAACTATTAATGATAAACAAAGGTGTAAATTATGTCATACAAGCAGTTCCAACAGCATAGCAATTATAGCTCTTCACGCACTAATATATTTTGCTAGGGTAGGTATCATATTTCCCCATCTCTTATATTTGGATTCTTCATCTGCACCTCTTCACTCATGTCAGGCACCCACTTAGAGTTGGCTGAAGTGCATTTATAAAACCTTTTAGGGGTGATCCAAACACGTTGGCTCAATACTAAAATGATAAATCCCAGTTAGTCTCATTGACTAGGCCCAACAGTTTGCTGCTATGTAGTTACATTTAACAAAGTTTGCTGTTATTCTATTTTATATAGGATATTATTTGAGTTATATCGCTACACGTCTTTGAACATTTTATTTGATTGTTAATGTGGAATTCACTCTCTTTGCGTTGCATTTGCAGATGCTGTACATTGCCTGGACCGCTTTCTTCCAAAACAACACAAAGGAGCTCCCTTGTATATGCTTCTGGAACGTGGTTTAATTAAAGGAAGAAAGAAATTAATAAAAGCCTGCCTATATTTTTGTTGTTCCAAAGGAACAATTCGATTGTAATATTTAGCTTTGTTCTCGTATTAATATGTTCATTTTATCATGTGATATCAAAGTTGTTATTGCATGTCCAGAGCGAATAAAAGTAGGCCTTCGTCCTGCATCCTTTTTTCTTGATAGCTTTGTAACATTAAGTTTAGTTGGTCTGTTGTCAGTCCACAATGTTATCGTCTGTGTATCAATAAGTGTGGAGGTTCTTCTCCACACTATTATAGTTTGGTTGGATGATGATGAACCCTCCAATATTTAGTAAATTTGCAGCTGGTAAATAAGGGATATTATCCAATAATTTTATGCTTCAGTAGATGCGTGGAAGAAAGATGTAATCATAATTAAACAAGTGGATTAGGAACAAAATCAGATGAGGGAAGTGATGACTGATAAACTTTGTTTTTGTCGTGCTACGGAATCAAATAAAAGATTGAAACTCCTCTAAGTTAGTGTAGTATAAGGTTAACTCAGATTCTCAACCAATACATGTAATGATTGGATAATAATTTCTAAGATTGAATTATTTGTAAATGACTAAATGAGTCTGGGATTTTATTTTTAAGGTCGTAAATAATTGAAACTAATATAAGGAAACAATTAGACAAGAAGCATTTTGTTAAGCCAATTCAAATGAATCGAAATCAAATTGCAAACCAGCCCTGATAATTAAAGAAAACAAACAATCAATCTAACTGTATCTACTGTTGCACTGGATTAAAATCAAGGAAACATTAATCAAACCTTAACAAAGGCAAGAATAGCTAAAAATTGCGAGTTGGATTAAAATCAAGGAAACATTAATCAAACCTTAACAAAGGCAAGAATAGTTAAAAATTGCAAACTCTATAAAATCAAAGATAGAATCAAATTGGTTACGATGGAGTAGAGTTACAGAAGAGGGTAAGAGTTCGAATCTCGACGAAGTCAAGACAATACCCTCCTCCGTCATGGTTAACTGTAGTTTTTCAATTTACCTCCTCACAGATGATCGTGGGACTGACCGTGTGAGACTGTTGGGGTGACGGATTCCATCTTTTACAGAAGAAGATAAAATCAAATTGAACCAAAATTTTAATATATGCAAAGATAGAATTTTAATTGAACCAAAATTATGTCAACAAATGCAATGCAATGCATTTTTATTCTTCCTTCCTGATTATTTTGATAGAAATAATCAATAGTTCCTCTCAATCGCTACACAAATGCAATGCATGATAAAACACATAAATAAAACATATACGAAACAAAATATAATTTACTTTAGATTTAAATCATTATAATTTTAATTTAAATTTTATCAAAAAATTTTATATCAATAGAAATATTTTTCATCTTACTATCTAAATGCAATTTAACCCTACTTAAAATTCTTAGATAGCTAAAAAAAACTTGATAATTAAATACCTATTCTAATCCCCCTAATAAACAATAAATTTAACCTTCGTAAACTCATAACATACTGATTTTATATATATATATTTTACTAATTTGTCTATGGCTAAAAATGGTACTCAAAAGTTATTTTTAAAAAGGACTTATAGCAACGCAAAGCGTTTTTTGTTTTAATTTATATTTAATTTAGTTTTGATGAAATCTAATAGTCCCACATCGGGAGCTACCAAAGCAAATCGGACAAAGAGCAATTATAAAATAGGACAAAGATTGATGTATTAACTCATACCTTTCTCGGCCTTTTGGCTAAGATCAAGTGTAGTATCTGTTCTTATCAGTTTAATATCTGATACGTGGGCCATTGGCCCACTATGATATTAAATTAATTTTTTAGTGGGGGAGAACCCATCACAGTAGCTTGCTGCTGGGGTTTTCAAGCGTCGCCTGTGTGTTGCACTACAACACAGGCCTGGCGCACCCCTATCAAATCAAGTTTTCAAATGTTATTGAGACGAGGGCTTCTTGGCTGAAATAGAAGTAAAATTGTATTTACACTTTTCAAATAAGTGGGCCATGTGATGTTGATGTGTATCGATGATATCAATTGATTTATGCAAGTATGATTTGATTTTGAGCTGTGGCCTGTTAATTTATTAAGTTAGATGTTTTTATTATGTTTTTGTTTTGTATTCAATTATTAAGGGACTTTCTAGTTTGATGAGCATGTTTGATGCATGCAAGAATACTAGTGTTTCTGTAGTTGCAACCAAGGTACGAGAGGCTCAAAGGAAAGAATGATCTACGGCAGGAGAGGATTTATATAAGCCGTGTCTTTCTTAATAATATTATCCATACCAAGCCAAAGTATTAATATTCCTCTCCATCTCGACTCAAACAATTACATGATAAAGCACATCAACATTATTAGAACCATATTTTAATTCGGCCAAGGCTTGGTATGGATAATATAATTCAACTTAAAAAAATGATAAATCCCAATCAATCTTATAGACTCAATCCCTGGGTGGTCGGTCCCACACTAGGGATTAAACTTAAATGTCAGATAACTACATAGTTATTGGAACTTGATGATTAAATAGCTAATCTTATATTTAAATAGTAGGGTTTATAGCTTAAATAGTAAGCTTATAACAAATTGATTTTGCATATATTCTACCAATTTATCCTTTTGCTAAAAGTGGTACCGACAAGTTATGTTATATTGAGAAAGAACTATATATAATTATTTATTTATTTTAGTTTAATTGATGAGAGCTGGACCTTTGTATATTATAAATATGATATGTTATATGACTTAGAACTCATCCAATTGATTGATTGATTACCCTTGTTTTCTTTTGCATTGAAGCTTGAGGAATCTTTTTTTTTTTTTCCCGCTGTACGCGCTTCCCGATTTATCCTGGTGGTCGGTGGAAAATTTCAATGGAATCGGACCGGCCATCCCAAGTCGAGATAATACCCTGACTAGAATTTATCATCATGTTTTTGAGGAATCTTATTTTTAATATTCCTACATTGAAATGTACCAAAGCAAATTGACCTAGGAGCAACTATAAAATAGGTATAGGACACCATTTTAAACTTATAACAACTCAGCCTATCAGTAAACTTATAGAATTCAACTCATCTATATTTTCCTTTATATTTATCCAATAACTCATCTAAATTTTCCTTTATATTTATCCAAGAAATGCACTAGATTAACTGTTCATTGGAGAAAGTTTGTTCGACAATTAGTCTTAAGTTAGGACTCGATCCTTACATGTTTGGAAGACTACGAAGAACAAAACACCATAATCCTAAGTGCAGAAGAACATTTACATCTTAAACATTGATAGGACTGATTAATTAGTTTTTATTTCCTTGAAGTAAGAACAACCTTGTTTTAATAGTCCCACATCTGAATTTACCAATGTAAATCGGACAAAGAGCAATTATAAAATAGGACAAAGATCATAATAGCAACTCATACCTTTCTCGGCCTTTTGGCTAAGATCAAGTGTAGTATCTGTTCTTATCAGTTTAATATCTGATACGTGGGTCATTGGCCCATTATGATATTAAATTAATTTTTAAGTGGGGAGAGCCCATTACAGTAGCTTGCTGCTCGGGGTTTCAAGCGTCGCTTGTGTGTTGCACTACAACACAGGCCTGGCGCACCCCTATCAAATCAAGGTTTCAAATGTTAATTAGTCGAGGGCTTCATGATCCTGAACACAGATTAATCATTATCAATGTTAATTTAAAGGCCGAAATAGAAATAAAATTGTATTTATACTTTTCAATAAGTGGGCAGTAGCTTGCTGCTGGGGGTTATCAGGCGTCGCCTGTGTGAATCAAGGCCTTAACTCAAATTTTTCGAAAATAAATAAATAAATTAAATGCACAGAAATAAATTCCGTTTCGCTACTCAAATCAAGGTCCACTAATGCTCTAAACTTCTGGACAAGACTTTTGTTGGAAATTAATTTTTTTTGTAACCAATGAAATTGATAAAGTGAAATTAATATTCAATTAATAATAACCGAGTGATTAAGTGTGAATCAATCAACTGCCCGATAGGTCAGATCAATCTACCTAATATTTAAAAAAACTTCATGTTGAATCAAATAAATGGGGAAAAAATCAATTAAATGGAAATTTTTAGGTTGGTGCAATTGTCATGTCGAAATTAAGAGCCTAATAAATCTGGCAATGAAAAGCCCAATTATTTCCAAGATAGCTCTCTATCTTTTTTTAAATCCATCGTACGAGCAATGAAAAGCCCAATTATTTCCAAGATAGCTCTCTATCTTTTTTAAAATAGACCGATCGTACGATGGATTAGGGTTTAAGATTTAGAGTTTAAGATTTTTTATTAATATCAAAGGATTGGATATCGTTCATATTTTTTGATTTACTCTAATGATTGATGGAAAACTTTCATGAAGCCGCGAATCGATTATCTCTAAGATTAATGGATTCGAAAAATTAAATACTTAATTAAAATAATAATAATAAATAAATAAATAAAGTAGAGTGAAAAAAAAGCAACATTTGTGTTGATGGAGTCGGAATTTTTTTTTAGGCGAAAAAAGGCGTCTTTTTAATATCATTAAAAGCACGTTTCATGTTAAAAAAAAATCAAAAAGATGTTACGTCTTAAGTTTTCTTTATCCTTCTCGTCCTAAATTTTCTTTCAAACCCTAAATAACATTTGATGAGCAGAGTAAAATAATGAAAATTTAAGATAAAATATCCCTTTGATATATATTTTTTTAAATGTCATTTTGATGCTAATAAAAAAAAGATAACTTTTAGTTTTTACCTAATGTTTTGATGTTGATGTCTTCTAATATTAAATAAATAAAAATAATAAATATATTATCCCAACTACTTTTTAGAGTTGATCTCACGGATATAAAAGAAGGTTCATTTAGATACATAAATATTAAACGTATGACCGAATCGATTTTAAATCATTATTTTCTATAATCGATCCTTGATTATTATGTCAATAACTAGTATTTCACCCATGCAATGCACGGGATGTTATTTTATATAATTAACAATTAAAATTAATAAGTATGAATGCTTGAATAAATAATAAAAATATAAATAAATTAAATTGGCTATAGATTGTATAATTAGAAAAAAAATTATAAGATGTCATGATTATTAAAATAGTAAAATACTGGATTATAAGATAGTTTATTATTTCTAAAAATAGTAAAATAATTGATTATTAAAAAATATTAAAATACTGGATCTAAGATGTCATGATATCATCAAGTCCTCACAAATTAAAAGAAGAATAAAACAATATTTACTTCAAACATTCTAAGACAAAATCAAGAAGCTTTGTAAGACGATCACCAAATTCTTTACTTTGAGAAAAGTCTCGTGCAATCACTTTTCCAATGACATCTTGAAAAAAAAAAACTATAAGATAAAATATTTGATTAATTAATCATGGAAAAAAATAAATTAAACTATCAAAAAGTATGTTCTTATCAACAAAATATGTCTTCTTCAGTTCACTAAAAGACTTAAATTCATAAATCATCAATGGAAATGTATTATTAAAAATTTCACATACATGAGTTTTTACAATAAAATTAATCTTATATTTATTTGTTGTTGTCTTATATTTCATTCGATTCTTTGCAACAATGATATTTTTTATAGCAAATACATGACCTTCTTTGAGAATGAGTATCACTCTCTCCATGATTGAACGTTTTATTGTTTCATGTATGCGTTCACCCTACAAATATATAGAAAAAGTAAATATTTGTATTTTCTAATAGTAATCAGATATATACGTAAAAAAATACTACCTCTTTATCATGAAAGATACACTCCAAGCTAAAATCTCCATTGTTTCCATATGCAGGTATATCGTAACAATGAACTAATCGGAGTTTCAACGCCCACTGCATTTTCGAAGAGTTAACCTCTCAGATGAGATTAAACAAAGGAGTCATTTTTTTATTTCAGCCTAAAATGAGTGAGTGAAGATATTGCAATCCTAATTTATAGAGTGTACACAACCTCGCCCTCATTTGTAATATGTGGTATTTTTTACCATCAAAATTATTCAATATATTTTAGAATATGTGATATCTGATAGAATTTTTAAATTATTCAATATATTTAGGAATATGTGTTTTACCATTTAATAATAATAATTTGAGCATTAAAGTTTATGCTTAATATGGATTAAAATGCATTTAAAGATCTGTGGTATTAATATGGATTAATATGGATGAAAAGTTGTATTATCGATCAATTATAGCTATGTAAGTTTGTTTCCATATAAATAAATATGTCTATTTATAGAAATAGTGTTTAGGCGGGAAATTTTTAGATAGAAAACTCTATTTTTATATATACTAGTATTTCACCCGTGCAATGCACGGGATGTTATTTTATATAATTAATAATTAAAATTAGTAAGTATGAGTATTTGAATAAATAATTAAAATATAAATAAGCTAAATTGGTTATAGATTGTACAATTAGAAAAAATTTTTATAAATTTTGAAAAACTTCCTTAAATACAACGTTTGTTGTTGAATTTTTCTATTTGCTGTCACTATCACATGCACGGAGAATTCTTTCTTGCCTCGCCGCATGGACCGTGCATCATTAGATCCCGTACTACACTGTAATAAACAGGATCATCTTTTTCATCAGAAATTTCAGCAGAAATAATACGATCAATTGCATCAAGAATTTGAGGGAGAGTCTCGTGCAACCATTTTATCAATGACATCTTGAGAAAAAAAAATTTAAGCTATAAGATAAAATGTTCAATCAATTAATCATGGAACAAAAAAATAAATTAACCTACCAAAGAGTATATTCTCATCAGTTTACTAAAAGACTTGAATTCATAAATCATTGATGGAAATGTATCATCAAAAATTTCGCATACATGAGTTTTTGCAATAAAATTAATCTTGTATTTATTTGTTGTTGTTTTATACTTCATTCGATTCTCCGCAACAATGATATTTTTTATGAAAAATACATAACCTTCTTTGAGAATGGGTTTCACTCTGTACATGATCGGACGTTTTATTGTTCCATGTATTCGTTCACCCTACAAATATATAGAAAGAGTAAATATTTATATTTTCTAACAGTAATCAGATCATATATACGTAAAAAAATATATACAACCTCTTTATCATGAAAGACACACTCCAAGTTAAAATCTCCGTTATTTCCATATGCAAGTAGATCGTAACAACTCACTAATCAGAGTTTCAATGCTCACTGTATTTTCAAAGGGTTAACCTCTCGGATGAGATTAAACAGAGGAGCCATTTTTTTATTTCAGCATAAAGTGAGTGAGTGAAAATATTACAATCCTAATTTATAGAGTGTATGCAACCTTATCCTCATTTATAATATGTGGTATTTTTTACCATCAAAGTTATTCAATATATTTAGGAAGCTATGTTTTACCATTTAATAATAATAATTCGAGCATTAAAATTTATGCTTAATATGGATTCAAATGCATTTAAAGATCTATGATATTAATATGGATGAAAAATTACATTATCAATCAATTATAGCTGTGTAAGTTTATTTCCATTTAGATAAATATGTATATTTATTGAAATGATGTTTAGGCGGAAAATTTTTAGGCAGACAACTCAGTTTATACTTAATATGGATTAAAATTCATTTAAAGATATGTGGTATTAATTAATATGAATGAAAAGTTGTATTATCAATCAATTATAATTATGTAAGTTTGTTTCTATATAGATAAATATGCTTATTTATTGAAATGATATTTAGGCAAAAAAATTTTAACAGACAACTCAGTTTATGCTTAATATGGATTAAAATGCATTTAAAGATCTGTGGTATTAATATGGATGAAAAATTATATTATCAATCAATTATAGTTGTGTAATTTTTTTTTTCCATATAGATAAATATATCTATTTATTGAAATGATATTTAGGCAGGAAATTTTTAGACAGACAACTCTGTTTATATATATATATAGATATAGATATAGATATCATACGTCCAATATTTGTATTATGTTCTAAGAGCTTTTAATATTAAATACAAAATTAAATGGTTCATTGTTCTCAAATTTATCTCTCCTCTCTGTTCAATCTCAATTAGTGATCTCCCATCTCTTAAATTGTTTTTAGTCTCAAAGTTTTAAGACGTCAAAGGTAATCAAATGGTAAACATTTTAAATTAAAGTGTTTCTATTTATTGTATCTTGGGATGATTGCATGCAACTATAAGGAATTGGATGAAGTAATATATATTTTTTAAAAACAGTTCAATTTCAATAAAAAGATGGAACTCATGTACTTTAATAGTTTCGTATGATTGATCTCATGATTATTTATGAAGAAGTAAATTAAAAAATTATAATTGATCATAATCGAGAAGGGTATTATCTCAACTTCGTCAAAATTCAACTCTTATCTATTTTAATAATTCTAATTGATTGTAATCAATTTAATTATGTCTCGGGACTTTAAAAACAGTTCAACACTTACATTGACTTTGCAATTGACTTAGAGGAAGATGTCAACTGCCTAAACAGATGTGTTGATAAAATCCAAGACTATCCGTTTGTGACAATTAATTTAAAAGGTCGACTTCAACTATCCAAAAATATATTAAGTAATTAGAGAATTATAGACTAATCCAAGTTACCCTAGAATCCCTGAATACGAAAGGATGCTAGACTATGCATTTATTGAAAGTAGAGATGATAATTAGTTGAGTGTGCATGGGAGTCTATATCATCCGTCTCTATTTTTAGTTATTATATCTATTTTTATCTTCATCTTTATTTTTATTAATTATTTAACTTTTATTTTCATCACTATATCCATATCAGAGGATTGGATATCTATCTCCATCTTCATACCTATTAGAAGATCGAATATCCTCTATATTAATAATTTTTTTCATTCTATCAAATTACCATCATTCAACAAAATATATCAGAGTTAACATCCAATTCAAAAATATATAATTCAACTAAAATAGAATAAACATCTATAAACTACAAAGAGAGAAGTCGAGGAGGAGGATATTAGATTTATTTTTTCTTTAATTGATCATTGATATATATATATATTATTTAATTGAATATTCAGATCAAATATATATAATTTTATTAGATCTGTCTCTATATTCATATCCGAAAATCTCTATATTCAATCATCTAATTATTTAATCAGATCTAAAAAATCTCTCTATATCCACTTTCATTTAGAACAGATATTAAATTTGAAAGAAATTATCTTCCCTAGTTGAAAGGATAAGATTACTAAATGAGCATATATATTCCAAGGGTATATTTACTTAAAACGGTACCTCAAATACTCAAAGAATACATAAATTAATGCCTTGACAAATATCAAAGGGTGTATTGACAAATTGGCCTCTAAGATATGATTAAGTTGGTTAATGCGGGACAGACTTATCGAAGTAGGCAAGGGTTGAATCTCGACGAAGCCTAGACAATGTTCTCTTCCGTAATGATCAACTGCAACTTTTTGATTTATCTACTCACAGATAATCATAAGATCGATCGTGTAGGATCATTGGAATGACAGATTCCACCGTATCGATTTGCATTAACAAATTGAAAAGACATAATTTACATCACCACACTAATGATCCTGCTATATTTACATCAACGTACTAATACTCCTCCTATATTGAGCTGCCAACGAGCTCATCGATCAAAAGGAGACAAAGCCTCACTGACAACAACTTCCCTTGTATATTGATAAAATTGTCTTTAGTGTTCTGTGAAATAATTGGAAGATGATAAAAACATTCACCGCCACTTTTAATATCCACAATAACAATAATAATGAAAGCATATCTCACGTGTAGGGATCTGCATGCACCTAAAAATAATTTTAGCCACATAAAACGCAGCGAAAAAGGGATCTCTCCAGAAGATCCATACGAAACCATATTCATTTTATCGATTCTATCTACTGGAATCGAGGTTACCTTTGATGCATGCCCTTCGCAATCCCGACAGCAACTCTTGCCTTCAAAGGTTGACGGATCTCAGCACGATCAGTGTGTTCGCGCCTCCACGGTATCCACACGAACACTGAGATGGAGAGAAACCAGATCGTAGTGCTAGCCACAATACTAGGTTCGGCCAAGGTAGAAGAGAAGTGGAAGAAGACCAATAGTCCTTCTCTCAAGAGTCTCTCATCCCTTTTTATATCCAACCATGGAATATGAAGGGTCTTTTTGACTCTTGGGATTCCATGGAATTAATACATTTAATAATCCCATGCATGTCATGCATGATTATCATACAACCCTTTTAATGATGCTCATGCAACCCTCTTAATGATGAGAGAGAAAATTAATACTCTATTAATCTTATGCATGATGATCATGCAACCCTCTTGATGGATTCGATTTGACTTGAGTCCAACTCGAGTCTCACTCAATCCAAATTGGCACTAAGGGCTGACACTAACATCACGGACATAATCGAGTTGTACTCAGACAGTGTTAGCATAATCAACCTCAGAAAATGAAGATGGACTAAGTTGATCAAATTCGATTTGACTTGAATTTAAATTTGATATTTGATCAAAATATTAGTTAGGTTAATTCTGTTGGTGCAATCAATTTCAGGTCAATGTTGACCAAGTTGGTTAAACTCAGTTTGACTCGAGTAGGATTTTTGATGTTTGATCAATATGTTGATAAGGTGTCAAGTAAATCTAGGTTGACTGAATACTTGATGGCAAGGGAAGTCCAAGAGGATCGAGGAGCGAGTTCTTGACACGGAAAAATCCTTACAAGGGTAAGACAAATGGAGGAAAGTCCTTGCGGATGAGAAAATCAGACGTAAGGCAAAAGGGAAGTCCAAGAAGGTCGAAGAGCGAGCTCTTGGCACGGGAAAGTCCTTACAAGGGTAAGACAAATGGAGGAAAGTCCTTGCGAGTGAGAAGATCGGACGTAAGGCAAAAGGGAAGTCCAAGAGGATCGAGGAGCGAGCTCTTGGCACGGGAAAGTCCTTACAAGGGTAAGGCAAATGGAGGAAAGTCCTTACAAGGGTAAGACAAATGGAGGAAAGTCCTTGCGAGTGAGAAGATCGGACGTAAGGCAAAAGGGAAGTCCAAGAGGATCGAGGAGCGAGCTCTTGGCACGGGAAAGTCCTTACAAGGGTAAGGCAAATGGAGGAAAGTCCTTGCGGGTAAGAAAATCGAACGTGAGGCAAAAGGGAAGTCCAAGAGGCAAGCTCTTGGCATGAAAAAGTCCTTATAGGGTAAGACAAATGAAGATCAAGGAGCTGAGGTTGACGACCAAACTCTTGATCAAGTGAGGAAAGAACTCGGTAAGACTTCATTTCAGCTACTTAATCCTGCTGTCAGTCAACTGGTTTTACACTTCAGTTGACTGGTTTTACATTTCCGTCGACTGGGTTTATATTTCAGTCGATTGGGAGTGAACAGAAGGTAAAATGACTCAACTGATCGTCTACATCAGTCGACTGAAATTTGAATTCTGACAAAAATCATGCGTGACTTCAGCAGTTCAGTGGCCGTTTTCTGGGTTTGACTAAATCAGTCGACTGGGAGGGTAAACCCAGTCGACTGATGACTTAAAAACTGAACTGGTTTAAATGATAAGTGCACTTTGTTGAAGAAAGACTTAATATTGTTTATGCTTCAAGTGCTTGTGCTCTAGTGATCAAGAAACCTACTGATGTTCATTTACAAAGCTTGGAGCAACCTCTTGAAGAAGAAGAAGTATTATCATCACTTTTGTGTAACATCTTTACTCTTCTTCTTCCTTGTATTGCTTGGTTATTTGTATACAACTTGTAATCTGTTGTAAGAATGTTTCTTCGCTTTCGGGGTTTGTTCGAGAAGGAGAAGATATAGTGGAAGAGTGAGCTGAGTGAAGATCCTTGGATTAGTCGGCTCAAGGAGGCGGATACCGAGTAAATCCTTCGCGTTAGCATTGTTGAGTTGAGAGGGTGTGTAGCGAGGATTCTTCATCGACAAAAGTTTAAGTTTGTTCAAGTGAAGCTATTCAACCACCTCTTCTAGCTTACAAGGTCCCAACAAATTCTAACAAAAAAACATCCAAAGCAAGATCTCATTTGTAAAAGTATTTTTGCTATCATTTGTATTTGTATTCTTATTTCTTATTGTATTATTGTGTTCTTGTAAGAGTTAGCTTGTGAGAGACTTCTCCGCCTCTAGAAGGTATCTGAAAAGGAGGAGTTTATAGTGGAGGTAGATAGCTCGGAATGGACTCTTGAATCAGTCATCTCAAAGAGGCAGATACTAAGAAAAATCTTGAAATTGTGCATGTAGAGTCACATTTGAATTAAGGTTTTCCCTGCGCATTCAAACGACAAGCATAAGATCAAGACAAGAAGCGTTCGGAGCTATTTACCCTCCTCTAGCTCACATGAGTCCTAATAGATAATAGATTATTATATGAAAGTAGGGATTGAATCCTCTAGAGAATAATCTTTTGGAATAAAATTCCTCCTATATGAAAAGATCGTTCAGTCACCGCGATTTACCTCTTTTCAAATCGCTGTAGGGTCCATATTGAGGAGCGCTTGGGGTGAATTTTATTATCTTTTGTCACTAAGGTTGAGTATTCGATTAAAATTGAACCGAATCAAACTGAACCAAACCAAACCAAATCGAATTAATCAAAATCGAATAAATTAATTTTTTAGCTAACTGAACCAATTAAATTTTTCAATATGAATCAAACAAATTGAACCGATAAAATATTAATTAATTTAATTTTCAACCGAATTAATCAAACTTTTCATTTCTATCTAATTTTAACTTTATATTTAGTTAATTTGAAATTAAAGACTTAAGATTTTTCGATTTAAAGATTTAAGGTTGGACTTATTCGATTTATTCAATTTAATCGAATTAGAAAATTTTAAATTGAAATCGAATTGAATTAATCGATATTTTTTAAAAAATCAAAATTTTAAAATAATTGAACTTTTAAATTTGATCGGTTAGATCGATTAATTCAGTTTAAGGAAATTTTCATTCATCCATATTTATCACAAATAACAGTGAAAGCACACACAACCAGCTCTAAATAAGTAGCATATGTATTTGATATCTGGGACACTTTTTCATCTTTTTCAATGGTGGGCTGCCCAGATTGATCTCGTAAGGAAAAGAAATAGTGGGATTGGTACATGGGCTTTATATAAGAGTCAGTCTGGAAATAGGATTCAAAATTGTATAGTACTAGAAAATGGGATTTAGAGTCGTATAATACTTGGGAATGGTATTCAAGTTCAAAGATGTATATCTGGAAATATGATTCAAAATAGTATAGTACTAGAAAATGGGATTTAGAGTCATATAATACTTGGGAATGGTATTCAAGTTCAAAGATGTATAGTACTCAGACTGAGAATATTACGCACAAGAAATGGGCTTGGAACTAAATGGTACTCGACTTTTAAGTATGATACTCGAAAATTGGATTCAAAATCAAATGACATGCAACATAAGCGTTCAACGGCGGAGCTAGAAAGTATAATCTATCCGGGCTAATATGGTTGATTGTGATCTACTCGGGCTGATCGTCCGTGTGGGATCGGGTTGCTGGCGAAAAAATTATCTATGTTGGTGCAAATGGGACCCGTTGATAAAGAATTTGTCATGGGATGCCTTGGCATTGCATGTTAGCCATTGCAAAAAAATAACGGGCCTGGGCTAAAGCCTGAGTAAATCAATACTTGGCTCCGGCCTTGTAAGCCTTGTCTCGGATAAAAAGGAACAAAGGATACCCGGGGTAACGAAAGCAACCAATAATGATGAGTGTTGATATTCATTAGTAACGAAACATTACCAAGAGGAGATCATAAGACTGTTACTAAATGCCGAGATAATAATGACGGAAGACGACCGTTGCGAAGGAGAATTTAAGGATAGTAAAAGCTATAAAAGAAGAGTGATAATTAAAGAATGGAATTTACTATTTCTCACACAATCATTTTTTCCACTCTATTATTTTCTATCTCTCTCAAAATCTCACTTAAACATTGGAAAGGTTTTGTTAGGACAAGACCGACACTCTTGTTGACTTTAGATAAAAATTTGATCAACTCAGACACGGAGAATACAAAGAGCGCTTGGTCATCCACATCCAAGGATCACTCATCTACAGACATCCAATTTCTACCTTATCAATCTCAACTATAGAAGATTTCCACTAGATAGAGTGAATATAGTCCACGATACTATTTGATCTGAGTAGAGATGCTAAATACTACTTTATAGAAATGCAATTATGGAATTCAAATTATGTAATTTTTTTATTACCAAGCGATCGCACTTTCTCAACATACTATAGTGTTGTGTAACTCTAGATCCCTGTGGTACACACCAAGTTTCAAATTTCTTGACTTTCATCACAACTAAAACCCTTGTAGTAGTAATCTTCAAAATTCTACCTTCGGATATGTATTTGCACTTTTTTTTCTTTAAGTGTGCTTAAAAAGACCAAATTAATTTTTCTTTAAATATAGAATATCTGACCTCTTTCAATGTTTCCACTACTCCATCATGCGTTAGAATTTTGACTAAATCCAAACTAATAACTTTGAGTGTTGTATTGTTACCTATCAACACAACTTCACATTGATTGACTCATAAGATGTGAATCAATCCTTGTTTGAGACCATCATATATGTGCGAACCATCAAAATTTAGGATTCATTCATCTTTATATTGCCTGCAAAATTAGCAGCACCAAAACATCTAAATTAGCAATAGGATTCTCTTCTAAATTACTAGCTCCAATAGAAATGTAATTATTCTTTTTTAACTTCTAATATTCCTTCCTGCTTATTTCTTGTAGTAATGACAAATTTAGTTCTATATTTGGATTTCAACTAGTTTGTCATTTGCCTTTTCTCCCTTGGCCTACCTCATGATGTAAGACAGGCTAGCCCGTGGTGGGGTGAGTCAATCTGTCAAAAATTCATCATCTGATGGGGTGGGATGGGCCGGTCCACTATCCTGGTGGATTGAAAAAATCTCTAATATAGTCCAACCTAAGATGGGTTGCGAGTTATACGAGCCAACCCACGAGCTCATCAAAAAATAAAAAAATATATAGAAAAGCTTAAAATTTTTAAATTTGACTTGCGAATTAGACGAGCCCATGAGCTTATTGAGTTTTCTACTTAAGTTTTGAGTTTGAAAAAAAATTTCTTCTCAACCTATGGGGCAACCTGAGCCCAACAAAAGCTGGCCCGCATGAACTTGCAACCTGCGCGAGCTGGTCTATTTAGGCCCGTTTTTAAATGGATTCATAAAATTTTAACCCAACTCATTTAAATTGTTTGGCCAATGCAGGTCAATTGGATGAACCCAACTCAAATTGACAACAGTAGGCCTACCTCTAGCAACCAAGCATTTATCTCAATTCTCGTCTTTCTTTGTTATAAAATTATTAATCAAATTTTTAAAGAGCAAGATCATCTTCACCTTGTTAAGAGACAAAGTCTTCTTAGGATAGTTCCTCGGGCTACGGTGCAACGGCAGGACGCCTACGCAGTTTCTCAGATATCTAAAATTTGAGTCCCAGTTGCGGCGCACTGTAGGATGAATTTTGATAGGTTGGGCCTAAAAAGCCAGATTATTGGGCAGTCCGCTGCGAGCACTTCCAGATTGACCTTGATGACTGGTGGGAATCTTCCGTAGGGCTAGTTCGGCCATCCACAGATTAGTTGATTCTAAGAACCGGATATTTTGTGCTAACTAAAAAAAAGTTGTTTTCTAATCGAGCTCGAGCCGTTCACGAACTATTTAATTCTGTTACGAATTGAGCTCGAGCTTAAGCATTAAAGCTCGAATCGAATTCGAGACGAGCTCGAGCTTAGAGAAAAATCAAACGAGCTAAGCTTGAGCCTCTTACTGTTTGGCTCGACTCAGTTCGATTACATCCCTATTTGTGACTTAACTTGGACGAGAGGACAATGTTGGAATCACATCTGCACAATGTGCAGACGTGATAACCGCTCATGTCTGCACGTTGAGCAAATGTGGGGTTTGCATTTTTTGCCCTTAAAGGCCCCATTGCATCATCGCGTCCAAGTGGAGGAGGGAAGACCGTGAGGAAACGCTGTAGAAACTTTTAGAGGCTACGTGTCTTGCAGAAATCTCACCGGAGGAGGAACATTCATCGCCGAAAGGGTTTTAGTTTGTGGAAATGGAAGGGTTGTTCGTTTGTTGTAATAGTTCTTTAGATGATGAGCATAAAGAACAAGTTCGACAAAGAATCACTGTAAGTGTATAAAATTATATTTTGTTCGATAATTTATGCATTCGATTTGTTTGATAATTTATGCATTCGAATCTACATTCAGATTCCAAGAAGTTAAGGGGTTTGAATCAGGAGAGACATTGGAAGAGAAGAGAAAACCAAATGATACATCTCAGAATTCCAAAAGACAGCATCAGAATTCCTATCACAAAATTTCAGAACTGAACTGATTCCTGAATCCCAACCCTTTTTTCAGACTTAAATTTCAAAACTCAAAATCTAAAGTAATCTTGGCTAGACTCATGAAGAATTCAGCTTCACAAGGGATCTCATTAAGCACTAAAACATTAAGAGATTAGGTCTTCATTGCTGTTGTCCAGAGACGCCATATGAAATTGGCACTAACAGTTTCTATTTTTTTTCTGTTTCCTGCTCTGCAGTTAAACTGGTTTCCAGAAGCAAATTAAATTTTCTTGGACTGAGTTTCATAAACCATTTCTGAAAATACAGCAACATTGATTGAGCAATTTTTTACCATCAGCAAATTTTATTTTTTGATGCTTAACAGCAAGGACTCTATCTATTTTTCAGAATTTCAACAATTTCCAACTCATCGTGCAGAAATTCAGCATTCACAGTACTCTATGGTTCAAGTCTTGATGGTTCAAATCCAGACATAAAGCTGAAAGTTTCCTTGCTAATCCCATTGGAGGTTGAATGTTCCACTTCAGAGTTTTTACTGATCAGAAAATTGTATTATTGATAACCACTTGCAGAATCTGCAGCTCTCAGATTCAATCCCTGACCGAAACTCTTTTGAGTTTGCCACATAATTCCAGAAAAGGAATATCTGAAACTTTTCTACCTTTTAAATGTGAAGCTCTGTCCAGGGATCTGATTTCAGAATACCAAATTTGCTGCAACATCAACTATCACAAGTCAATTCTGATTTAAGCTTACTGAATTCTGATTCAATCTTCTTGAAATCCAGAATTTAACCTCACAGAATTGAGATTCCAAAGTTATGCCAACTCAGATTCTAAAGATTTCAGCTCAAAAAGAAGTATCATTTGGTACCGAAATGATCAAGACGCAAATCTAAAACAATAATGGCCATGGCTGACATAATAAATTGACACCAAATAGGATTTCTGAATTCTTTGGCTGCTGTATTCAGCTCCCTTATAATTTCAGATTTGGTTGATTCTGAACTTAATACACTTGATGAAGAACCACACAAGACTAGAGTAAGTCAATAGCCGGTTGAAAAAAGATACCAGATCTAATTTCCTGCATTCCAATTGTTTTAAGAATCAGTTCTAAAATCCTGATTTCAAAATTCAAATTTATGAATTGAGATTCAGCTTGAATTATTAAAAGCTCAGCTCAATAAGGACTCTCCTTTAGCACTGAAATAAAAGGTTGACTTCAGACTGTTGTTGATCAGAAATCACCTTTACAGATCTTTCAGCATCAGTTATGAAGTTTCCAAGATGGTATCATTCTCCAATTAATTCCCATTCCAAGTTTGTAACCCTTGGTCATAATTCCTTTGTTCCTTTTTCTGACCATACTTTTCTACTTCAGGTTTTCAAAACCCCACCTCAAGATTTTCAGAATTAAAATTGAGTCTGAATTGTAACTCAACCTTGAATTGTTTCTATTGGAGTGGAATTCAATTCTTGTGCCAATTTCTAAAGTTGCCTTTGATCAGCATTATCCAGAGTTCAAATTCCAACCAGAATCATATTCAAACCTTTGTTTCATGTCCAGAATTCAGAAATAAATATGATTCCAGATTCTGGTTTCCACAGTTTGAATTTCCAGTGTCCAACCAGTTCTCTCCTCTTCTTGATAGCTAAAGAATTCATTCATTTTGCATAGGTGAAGAACCAACAAGATTTGAACAACCAAATAGCCTGCTGAAACAGATTTCTGCTTTGTAATCATTTCAGAAATTAATTCCAGGATTCTGAAAGTTTCAGAAATCAGATTCCTGGGTTTGACACGTGTTTAATCACAGGGAAATTTGAAAGGATAGAACATCAAATGACATTTGAGAAGAGAACATTCTTTTGAGGTTATCATCAATCAGAATTGCAATTTTTTTCCTTCTTTCTGTTCTGCAGCTGTAAAGCATTCAGCAACTACCTCCCAATTCCAGCATACATCACTTGGATTCTATTCCATATAAACCTCTTACAGAATATACCAATTCACTGCATTAGCATTGAAGTGCGCTGAACAATTTTCAGACTTTCTATCTTTGGTTGCATGCCTTGATCCATGGTAGACTTGAGAGAACACCAAATAACTCTGTAAACTTACTGATTAGGAATTTGCAGCTTGAGTTTGGCACATAGCATATCGAACTAATATATCAATTGCAAAAATCTTCCCAGCTGGTTTCTTTTCTTCCTTTTGCAGCCTTTACCTAATTGCAATACTCCAATAGTTACAGGTTTTTAGTTTCCTGACTTCAGTTTCAGAAATCAGCTTTTTTAAATGCTAGTTTCAGAATTCTGATTCTGAATTTCATGGAAGGAAAAGAGAACCAGTTAGCATTGGATTGATAAGAACTTTGAATTCTAGTTGTTGTTGTAACTTTAGTTTCAGAAATGAAATTCCTGCAGATGACTTCCTGCATTTCAAGAATTCTGAGATCTGATTTTTTTCAGACTTCAACTTCACGACTTAAAATTTAAAGGAGAGTTACTTAAAATCACTGATGAAACACGTGTTTCATTTAAATCCTTCACTGATCAGAGTGTGACGAAAAAGGATTTGATTGATTAATTGTTAAACACTAAGCCAGAGCTAAAACATAAGGACAGACCCAAAATGAATATTATAAGATGCAAGAGCTAAAAGATGCTTCTCCATGTTTGAAGCCAACGTACCAGAGGAGGTTGTAAGCTCTTGGATTCAGAGGCGGATCTTTTCAGGGGCTGTACTGGGCTGTAGCCTAGTCCTGTTTCTGTCGGCAACGTGCAACCCTCTAGATTTGAGCCCGTGCTTAGCGGCGGTTCTGTCGGGGGTGCAACCGACGCCGTCGTGCTATGCCAAGCTAAAGGAACAGAGGTCGTGCTTTTGCAAGTAGAGTAAGAACCCCCCAACTTGAAGCAATACGTCAACTCCAGCAACGACAAGAAGACGCTCACCACCTGGGGCATCGCCATCCCCACTTGCTGAACTGCTGATTTTCTTCAGGAAGATGAGATATCTTAATTCCATCATACCGATATGTCTGATGTGGATGGATAAATAAATACATAAATAAATAATCTAGATTATTGGTGAGGAATTATATAATGTCCACCTAGATCTGTGTGCCAATTAAGTTATATCAATGCTTCTAAATGTCAATAAAACTTGACATTATAATCATATATCTAATGACTTTTATTAAACGATGTTCAAATAATTGTTGTATAAAATAATAGTTTTAAAAAAATATTAATAATGTGATGAAGCCCTCACAACATATTGATAATGTGATGCATGTTCAATCTCAAGAAGAACGTGGGTGGGAAGAATTTCATAATGAAGTAAAAGTTTTTTGTTCAAAAAATAAAATTGATGTGTCCAACCTTAATTGTCCATATAAGATCGGTTGTTACCGTCAGCAAATTACAGTTGAGCATCATTATCATTTTGATGCTTTTAATGCAGCAATAGATTTCATCTTGACTGAGTTAAATACTCGGTTCAATGAGTCATCAGTGAAACTTCTTTCTCTTAGTACAACTTTAGATCCGAAAAATTCATTTGACTTATTTAACAGTGATGATATTTGCAAGCTTGCAACAAAATTTTATCCTGAAGATTTCACAGAGCAAGACATTGTTACTTTAGAGTATGAATTGGTTCATTATAAACTTGACGTGATGAAGAATTTGAAGGTTTCTACACTTGTTGAATTGTGTCAGCAATTGATTGAGAGTGGGCAATCAAAGGTTTATATTATGTTGACTAGATTGATTCATCTTGTATTGATATTATCTGTTTCTACTGCCACTATTAAGCGAGCCTTTTCAGCAATGAAGCATGTGAAGACGTCACTTCGCAATAAAATGGAGGATGATTTTCTTGAAGATTGCTTGACACTTTATATTGAACGAGATTTAACTAAGGATATAGATGTAGATTTTATTATAGATGAATTTTATGTTTCAAAATCTCGTAGGGCACAACTTTATTGAATGGTATAGTATAAATGACTTATTATTATTATTATTATTATTATTATTATATAGATAATAATATATAATTCATTATGTTAAGTCAAGCTCTCCCTAACTCTAATTTCTGGATCCGTCCCTGTCCAGAATCGCACAAATATTCCAGCTTGAAAGATTAATTTCTTCACATTGACAAGACTGGAGGTGCCTTCATTTATGCTGGTTGATTTCATCAATGCTACACTTGCTTTCTGAACAACAAACCATTACCTTTAAATTCCTCAACATTCATTCTAAAGCATCATGCTTGTTCATGCTTTTCGAACCAATTTCCTTTCAACTGACCTGTTTCAAACGCTTTGTAGCAGGTCCCCCCCTACTAGAACGTGAAGGACTAGTGGCATTGGTCCCTTGTAAAGTTGGGAACAATATCTAACCAATGCAGAATATGAATTGACTGGAAACAAGTTGCTTTTTGGATTATAGTCTGAAATTGAGTGCATATTCCAGAGATTCCACTTTCCTGGCTCTATCACTCCACATGGAGCAGCTGTCTTTTAGGTTCTTCTCAATGGCAGCATCATGTTCTCCACAGACGTCAGAGCACAATGTCAGTCCAAGATAAGTATTCAGATGAATGCACTTCGTGGACACAAGGAAACATTAAATGTGGGCAAGCACCATCCAAAGAATGGAAGCAGTTAATTGTCAAATACCAGAAACTAAAACCATTGCACCACTCCTTATGTTGTTCAAGTTAAGATGACAGTCGTGCTTCAAGCTTTTTCATAACTGTTGCTGAACCATTTCACTATTTGGTGTGTTCAACTTCAAGCTTTAAGATGTACGAAACATGAAGCACAGGGGTCTATTCTCACATGTGACTTCCTGATTCTACAGTTGAGAAACACTAAAGCTGATATCACATGCAGATATGACATGACATTCACTAGCTCTGTCCCAACTTCCTAATCTCAAATAAAACAACTCAAAAACTGCCATCACTGATTGCTTGCACAAGTTGTTGCTGCAGAAGTTACTCTCTTTCCTGTGTTTCATGAGAGTTCAAAGATAATTGGAATTGGAGTCCACATCTGAAAGCTACACACATTGTTTGGGTCTCTTTTGATTATCTTCCAGTAGTACTGTAATTTGGAATGCTAGATGCTATGAACTCTGATAACTGAAATCCACTAATATTTGAGAGAAGCTGAAATTTAGTGCGCATTAGAAGAGGCCTTGTTTGTTGTTCAGCATTGGCAAACAGTGCTCAGGATTTATCCAAATCAGAAAAACAAAATGTACTTCACTTCCAGGATGCTACAGATTACTAGCCTGAATTGCCTGTGCACTGGAATGGATTGTAAGATGATAGACAGTTTGTAGATCTCATCTGATACTGTGACTTGCGCTGCTAGAATTGCCTTCAGATTACCATCACAAAACACTGCGTACCACAAGCACTGAAGACAACAAGATTCACATGCCTACTGTTAGACAAATTCACAAGAGCATTCTCCGAACAATGACACTTTCTGTTTTGCAGATACATCAATAACTTCTTCGTTCAACATTCTCTCTGAAGTAGTGCATCTTAGTTTTCTATCTGCACAGGAAATCAATTTATATTAACACAAATCTGGGGAGGAAACTAAATGAACTTCAATCGCCAGAGCATTGATGAGCTGAAACCTGCTTCCATACTGCATGAATCTTGTTATCTTCACATCTCTAGTTGCAAGACACAATTAGAGTAGAACAAGCACACATACTATATTCTGTCATTGTCGAATTAGAACAAGTAGTCTACAACACATTGTATAGAAGAGAAAATGAAAGAGAAGAGTGTCGTTCTGGCAATCAATAGAATATATATTTTTCCAGATCCAATAGTTTGCTAGGTTTTGACTACATACAGACAGATGATTCCGGCATATACAGAACGATTCAATTCATTCACCCCTCACAAAAACAAGAAGCTATGGGAAAGATATTTGGTGTGGATCAAGCCCCAGGCTATCCACTGCATACCAACTAATTCGATAGTTACGATCACGATTACAGAGTAGCAACTGGTATAAACATCGGTAGTATAATCCATTGGTTGGAAAAAGGAACACTCGGGAATCTCATATAAACAACGGATGCTCTCCAATCCGTTCTTCAGCGAATTGTGTTTGCACATTAGGCGAGTCCCTCATCGCCATCATTCTTCTATGGAGAAAAGAGAATTCATCAGTCTTTTAAGCTTGAATTGGAGCTGGAACAGAGGGGGATGGGTTTGCTATAAACAAAGCAGACATATATAAGCAAGCCAAAGCCAAGCTACGTAGAACCATTACTGACGAGCGCCGACTGCGATGGTTTCAAATGGAGGTGTCTTGGTCTTCGAGTTGGTAACGTAGCTCGCCCGGTTGGCTCTGCGGAGAAGCACGAAGCGTAGGCGTTAGAGGAAATGACAAAATTGGATTTTTATAGCGGGGAAGAGGGGAAGAAAGACGGATGACCTGCGAGGAGTCAGGGGAGCAGTCGGGAGGGGACTCGAAGAGAGAGGGGGAAGCGCTTGTCGACGACGCCGACGTCGAAGTGGATGATGCCGGAGGTCTGGTTGTCGAGGCGGATGGCGAGGACAGGGAACCAGAGGAAGAGGTCCTGAGCGGCAACGCCGGTGAGGCCCGCGATCTGTCCGGCGGAGATGGTGCCGGCGACGCTAGCGTTGTACCGCATCTCGCTCTCGAAGTTGGCGATGCACGGAGTATCCAGACGCGCCTCAAAGCGGCCTTCGTCGTCCATGGCGAAGTCCCGCACGCCCTTGGGCAGGAGCCCGATGGGCAGCCCGTGGGAGCGCAGCGCCTCGTAGGCGCTGCTGGCTTCCGTCGCCGCCGCCGGCCAGGCGAGAGCGAGCAGCCACAAGAACAACAAGAGACGCATAATTACGCTGGTAGGGAAAAACAGGAGGACGAGGCCGGAGATCTGAGAAGGAACGGGGAGAATAATTGGAGGGTGGTGGAGACGAGAGCGAGGGGAGGGGAGGGGAGGAGCCCACGGGGGAGCGGGGAAGGGGGAGGAGTTGGGTTTGGTAGTGGGTAGCTCAGTTTTGTGTGTTGGTTTATGGGGGATGGATGGTGGGGCCGGGTATGAGGAGTTGTATGGATTGGTTGGAAAGAGGGAGGAGCAGAGCCGAACACGTGGGATGTTGCCATAGTAACCCACTGCGGACGCAATTAATATGCGGTATGCCCGAATCCGACCCCGTCTCTATATTTTTTTCTACTTCAATTTTAAAATACTCATCGGATGCACTACTTTGTTGGTAGAAAAAACTTTCTTATTGCACCGTATCCTTTCAACCAAGGCCTAAATTAATCTTGAGTCAATTACCTACCTAAATCGACTGAAGTCGTTGACCAGGAATGGGACAATTAATGCAGGATGAAAAGAATTAATAAAGCTTTTATTTCCTTTTCATTACCTCTCCTTTCCAAAGACTTCTAAAGTTTCACATCAAACCTATCAATTTCAATTTAGAATCCAAAAACAAGAATTTAAAACTATGGCGAACCACGCCAACTCAGGTCTCAGACAATGATATTGGAGCATAAAACACAATTTCCTACTGATCTTCCAATCTGATAAGCAAAACTAGGCCAGGAAAAAAATATAGTATAAAAGGAATTTGCTGATGATTGTTCACATGGTGTGGCATGTAGCAATTCTCGAGTACGCATCTTCACAGCTACAAATAACAACCATTTCAAGGTCTCTTCCTGACAGCGCCGTAGTTCCTGGCTGCCTGAAACATGAGCAGTAAGCATTAACCTTGTAAATGTGATTTTGCAAGTTTAGGCGAGAACATGAATCTACCAACTTATGCTGGTGATCCATTAGGCTCACTACTATCTGGTGATTTCCGCCCTCTCTTTGAAGATGATGTCGAACCTCTACCCCTTCCCCTAGGAGCTGCTCTTTTCCGACCTTTAGCTTTATTGGTTTCTTCAGGCTCCTTCAAACAAGCAAAGAAAAGAATAAAATCACAGTTAACAGCATACATTGATCTTTATGTTGGATATTTGTTCTGAGTGAGAATGGAGAAGGAAGAACTTACAGAACTCTCTGCAATTTCATTCATTTCATATCTTTCCGTTTCCTCACTTGAAGTGGAGTCTATTCCTTCATCCACTGCCACAGACGTGGCGATTGAAGCTGATGTTTAAGAACAGAATTAGAGGAAAGACAATAAGCACAAGAAAACAACCTAAATTTGTCAGTTGATGAATTGCCCAACTATGCACCAAATAGCTCATACAGCATTGCCACAGACAATGTGACATGCTTGCCTTGCATATCAAAGTAGTCAATTGCTCAGAAATAATGGGTTATGTATGATGCATGCATACACCTAGTAACATATTAACAAGTACTATAAAGCAGCATGTTACCCTCACATTACCCTTTGTTTTTCCCTGACAACAACCCTAACCTGAGTGAACTGAATGTAGGATCTTGAGTATTATACAGCCACAGCAGAAAAATTACTGAAGCCAAATAGTAGCACTCAAGATCTAACTTATAACAAACAGTTTCCCAACCATATATGTTACAACATCGTAATTTAAAAATATCACCTCTCAGAATTGCGGATTTTCATAGTTGCATCTAGAGTCATCTGCTTTAGGCTACTAGAACCCTTTCCCCTTCCTCTCCTTGTAGCCCCACTTCTTCCTTGGGAAGGAGACCTTGAAACGGAGAGAATCTGCCTTGTCTCCTCTTCATCGCTAAAAGAATTAGCACTACAAGGAATAGTTGCATTTTTCCTTCCAGTATCCTAGATGCATCTTCAATAAAAGTTAATTCATAAGAAACATTTTTTGCCACTTTGAATTTTTCCTGTCATTCAACCTGAAAGTTTTGTGAGTCTGTTGTCATTGTCATTTTGTCCTTGTGACGAAGTGACCTCTCTTTCACTCGTTCCTGTAGCGAAGATGCATGTTCACTAGGCAGTCACATCTATTGTATCGATGATCAAACATCTGATAAAACGAAAAACATGTCAGTAAAGACATGCCTGCATTCACATTCCCACTTTGACTATCAAGTCGCCGTCATCAACTTTTGATTTATCAGCTTCAGAAATCAGCTTGTTCTGTGGTATAAGACAGATTATTAAATTAAAATGTTGAACATGCTAATCAAAGTTTCAGCAGTCAAAGGCTAGAGAAATGGAAATTCTCTGTTCAGAAAATTATAGAGAGATTTCTTACCCTTGTTTCCGCGAGATTATTCTGCAAGCATGAGTAAAAGGCCAATTTGTCATCTTTGTTTACGAAGTCGTGCAATGCAATCTCTAAATCATTCACAAACATGCATTTTCCCATTTCCTCTCAGCTCTCTCACATCTTGTGTTGTCAAAGCCTAGGTAAATTTCAAAGGGTACCCATTGGCGACATATGCAACCATATGCTGTTGAAAAAATTTTATAAAAAAATAACAACAATTCCTACTTGGTTCATTTGAATATTTTTACACTGAACCAAATTTACTTAAACCCTAAGCTAAGCTGCCCTATTTACTAGCTTAGCACTAATAAATTTCCCCTAAAAACATTATTACAAGTCAAAAATTTAGACGTATCATTTTATATTTATCATCATCTTATTCTATATTTTTTTTATTAATAATGATTGCTACATTTCATATGTTTGCATCCTATGATTAGCATATATGTTTTTTTATATGGAAGTATGAATTGAATGTATTAATTAATATACTTTCTTGTATATAAGTTAGTCTTTTGTCGATATAAATACATTTAATTTAACATTGACTGCATATGTGATATGTAGTGGATCAAGCACCTGCACATATATTTTCTAAAACCTTCATTGTCAATAGAAAAGTTGAACCAAAAAGTAGAGATGAAATAGTAGCATGGCAAAATGGCCTCAATACCAAATAGAAACTGGAATGGAAATTGGGTTCTTGAATGTTATTAATATTGTTGCTCATTGCATAAATGTTTATCTTGGTAAATTCAAAGAAAAAATTTGACAACTTAAATACAATTAAAGACAGTGATAGTGGAAATTGACAAGAATGTTTATTATACCCATGTTGATGTGGAATACTATCAAGACAAGGTTATGCCCCAAGGCATAGCCGTGTGACAACACCCAGGCCAGCCAAGTCATGATCGTGCCCTTCCAAGCCATGGTCGTGTTTCCTGCAGTTCCATCAGCAGCAGTTGTGCTCATCAGATAAAGTTGTGCCGAACTTACCGAGTATCAGTTGCTCCAAGTCGTGCCTACAATGCACGACCATACCCTTCCTACAACATGAGATCAACCAGGGGTCGTGCCTACAAGGCACGACCGTGCCCACGAAAGACTTGAGCCAAAGTTCCAGGCCGTGCCTTGAGGCACGGCCGTATCGGGCGCGGGGCTATAAATACACCCTTTTGAAACCCTACAAAGGGGGGGGGGGGGCCGACAGAGGTGAATGGAGCACGCCGTAGCCACGATTCGGAGCAGATTTCAGCGTCTCATCCTTTCTTTCAGGGCTACTCCGCTATTTTCATCCACCATCGACGAGGAGATTACGATTCGAAGAAGATCCAAGCACATAGATAAGTCTTTTTCCTTTTCTCTTTTGGATTGAGGGCTAAAAATCTATTCCTATTCTTCTTCGAGGGTATTCCCTTCGTCATGAAGTAAATCCCCTAAATTTTAGGACGTAGGATGAATTGAGATATATTGGATGATTTATATTTAATGGATGCGGTCTTTGTCATTCTCTATGATATGTTTATGCTTTGTTATATGAATTATGTCATGTGTGTATTTGGTGATATGTTTATGAGGACTTAAATTCATGTGAATGGGAGTGAATTATGATTTATAGGAAATCGTAGGATCGTATGACCAGGTGCCTTGTGACAGAAGGTAAACCTTAGAACCGGACTTTTCGAGGAGATCCTTAAATTGTAATAATCTCTTATGAGGGATAGCTAACAACTAATAATTACTATAAAGAAATCCTTAATAGGGTTACTCTGTGACAGAGAGTAAGAAGTATCATCTCCAACTAGTAGTCATAGCATTAGCGGATAATGATTGAATTCCAATGAAATTTGACGAGGTCAATTTGGTAGCTTGGTTAGAATCCCTGCATCGATATAAATATTAAGGAATGGTAAAGCATCCATGATACATCAACCATAATCCCAAGGAATTCAAAATCCTAGGATCGTTTCACACACCGATCTAATTAATATCTGTTCGATCAAAGTTTAGGCACTCTAGTTCTCCTTCTCTCTCTCCCATGCCTAAACAAAAGCATTCGTAAACTCTTTTTGTTCTAGTCTAGTGATAAATTTTACAATCCTTGTAGTTCGATATCTTTTATTACTTGACGACGACTGTATACTTACGGCCAGTACCAATGTACATGTCAAGAGAATGCTAATTGGATGGCTCAAAGATCAAGATTGAGCAAGACCCAAAAGCAAGTCAAGCTTGGGAACTCTGAAGGACTAGAGGCTTGTCGAGAAGAACTCAAGGATGAGCATTGTCAACATCAACAAGGTGAACATGTAAGATGAGTGACTATGAGAGTGTTATCCTGGATTTTTGGTCAATTTTTTCTACTTAGGCCTATACTTGACCAACATTTTCAATTAGAATTTGATTAATGAGCTCGAATTGAAGTCAAGTACATTCAATCAACTAAAGGTTGCTTTAGTCAACTAGATGGCCGATCATAGATTGTCTACTCACAAATAGAAACATTTTGTTCTAACATGTAATTAATTCAACTAAAGCTACCTTAGTCAACTGAAGTTGTCTAATTGAGTTGGGTTGACCAAAATGGTCAAAGTCAACTCAAGACTTATTCTTAACCGGATAAGGTTTGTGGTAACATGATTTGAGTTAATTATGATGAATGGAGCCGACTGAAGCTGAGTCATCATTGGCTAATCATAAGTCATGACTAAAGACAAAGTCATCAAGAGAAAGGGCCACAAACTATTTAGATAGGTAAACTGACAGAGACTAACATTAATTGCTAAAGATTTGAGTCAATTGAAGACCAAATAGTTGGACGAAAAAAGTGAGTGATTATCTAGTTGAGTCTATTGATGTCATTTAGAGTTGATTGATGATGATCTGAGTTGACAGGATGGACTTTAAGAAGTTCATGACAAATAAGCTTTCGAAATTGACATTTCTATCGACCAGTGGACAATTGAGTCGATTGAAGTCATGCAAATTGCAAATATAAATGGGGGAGCAAAGTAACGTCGAACATAAATAATCATATGCTCTAAACTTGCATTCTCTACTTCATTCTAAGAGCTCAAATGTGATATTAACGACCTCGAAAAAGATACTTTTAAGAGGGTTAAGGGGTTAAGGAGATACTTTTCTAGAAAAATTTACTTTTTTCTATTATTACTCTCTCTTATTCTTTAATTTTTTAATATTTATAAAAGAGAAAAATAAAAAAAATCTTATATGAGCTAGGAGGAGTCGTCGACCCGCATGACACCTTCAGAAGTGTCATTGAACCTGGCTAACGCTTTATCTCGATCAGAATACTGTGCCGATGTCGGTCTACTAGCAGAATGAAAAATTTCTTCAGTTTCAAACAAAACAGTTCGAGATTTCAATCCCTAATTATAGCACTACTAGAGTTTATAACATTGAAATACATTATTTTTTAAAATAACAATTTTAATCAAAACCCTTATATTAAATTAAAAACGAATTCCCACTTTTCTCTCCTCTTGTTCTCTCAATTCTTTTTGTTGTCTCGTGATTTGGCCGGTCGGTGATCATTGATGATTGTCTCCTCTAAGACTTCGACCAACACTCTCTCCTCCGACCTCATCTCCCACTCCGATAATAAACCTTACTTGTGCACATTGCTAATCCAAAGCTAGAGGTGCTACCACTCACCACTACTATTGTCTCTCACCGATCCACGTTTGATGTCACTTCCTAATAAGTTTTCAAGCATTTTATAACTTTCAATCCTCTCTTTTATGATCAACAGAAGGAATTGACTTAATTCCTTATGTGGCATTCAGTGTCAATACTAAGTATGCAAAAAATTAATAGCTGATATACGATTCCCACGTGATCAACAAAAGGAATCCTATCAACATGTGTTGTCGTCAACACAAATGTGCAGATGGGATATCGTTGTCCGCCCATTCTAAAATAGTAAAAACCTCTCATATTGGGCGACACAATAAAAACCATCCATATTAGGCGACACAGGTCAACATGAAATCCTTGATCTCTTCTTTATTGATGTTTCTGTTGAGATTCGTTTCTGGGTGTGCAGCCTCTTTAGCACCTCACTTGAGCGAGCTTGGGCGGAGACAAAGGTGAGGAGCTTCTGGATCCTGTGAGCACAAGAAACGTGAGTAGGAAGGCCAAGAGTTGCCCCGACGCGACCACTCCGATGCTTAAGTTAATTGATGGAGAGGATAGGAGAAGGGAGAGCGAAAAGAGGTGAGTTTATGAGATTGCATACCTCCTTCAGTACAGAATTAACCTTTTATATAAATCGAGGATGTTATGTCATGTCACAGATATGACTGAAGTCCAATCACCGTTATGAACGTGTCAGAGGGCAGGATATAGTCAGCGCATACGTCCCATCGCTGACTTATATTAAAGAGGGGGTCATGTCACACATGTGCATCGTCATGATGAGTTGTAGAAGTGGCAGGAGGACATTCACAACTACATGATGAGGAGTGGTCTTTGGGAAAGAAAGATAAGTCTGTATTGAGCCAGGACAGAATCGGGAGATTGGCATGTCCTACGTCCGAATGGGTCAATTCGGTTCGGGATCCGAACCATTTCGGGAGAAGATGTCCACTTGAAGCCGCGTCGTCCTGAAGGAGCCTGCTTCCTTATGGGTCCGGCTAGGTTCCCGCGCCGACTGGAGGGATTCGGTGAGTGTTTGAGAGGATGAGATTTAATCCGACTTCGAATGAGGGTGGGGAGTTGGATCGGTTGACTCGAGAGTGGAGAGCCTTAGGGAGAGGACTTGAAGCCGCGGCAGGGGCTTTCCATCAGATCCGATTTCCCCGACTTGACTTGTAAGACTTGACTCGGGACCGTAGAGCCGGGGATTCAGTTCAATCCGTGCCATGAGATGCTCTGAACCCGACTCGAGGATCCGGCTCGGCTCTGTAACGTTCTGGGCCAAACTGATAGGTTGCTTTCGGACTTGACTAACCGTGATTCGTTCCCTTATGCCCATAACACAAGCCTCCCTACTAGTCTAGTCGAAAGAGACGTGAGTTTGACTGACTAGACCAGTGCGTGGGTGGGCGTGAACCAAGCCGGAGCTGAGATCGTGCCTCGAGTGGTCGAGCCACCTTTGTCCTTGAGAGAGAAAGATAGTGATTCCTGCAGGTTTGGCGATGACAAGCGTGGTTTGCCGCGCCACCAATGGTATGGTACTTTGATGATGTGGCGGAATCATTTCCGAGGAGTCATAAATTAGGGCGTGCGGGCGTGATGTCCGATGGGATGTGCAAATCGCTATCATGATGCGGAGGATCTGCCTCGCAGAGCGAGCTCATCGGATGGCTGACAATTGATCCCACCTATTCTCCGCTGCCCGATCAGACCATTCTGAAAGGCTAGGGTGTTGAATATATGGAGCGAGGTAACGAACGCGCGGCGGCCACATGACCGCATTTTCTGTGCTTCTTCTTCTTCGTTCGTCTGCCTCCCGTTCTAGTCCTCTATCTTTCTGCGCTTGTCATCGCCTTTGCTGTCAAGTAAGTTTCTGCCCTCTTCTTCCTCCTCCTTTATTAGAAATGGCTTCGGAAGAGGGGTCCGGTCCTTGGTACGAGTCCATAGAGTCCACTTTTCCCCCAGAATCTAGGTCTATGACTAGGTTAGCCTATGAGATACCTGCCGACCATAGGATTAGAGTTCCCGAGCTGGACCAGAGGCCTTGTTTACCCTCGCCAGACTGTTTAGCCTTCTTCCAAGGTCAACTTGAGGGAGGTCTCCGATTCCCGGTTTCGGAGTTTTTCCGAGCCGTGTCGGCTTACTTCCACATTCCGCTGAACCAACTGGCTCCTAATTCCTTTCAACTTCTCTGCGGAGTTGTCCTCGTCTTTCGCTTATATCAAATCCCTCTGCGTCCCTCCGTCTTCCACTTGTTCTTCTACCCGAAGAAGAAAGAAGATGGTGTCTTCTACTTCAACGCCAAGCCTGGGGTGAACTTTCTTGACAAGTATCCGACTTCCCACAAGGGATGGAAGAGGAAGTTCTTCTTCATCCAGTTCCCGAGTCCGATTCCTTTCCCCGCAAAGTGGCAACGCGAACTCCTGGCTCCTCCTATGCTGCGACTTCACAAGAATGACCCTAAAGTCATGTCGATGTCCGAGACGTTGAAGGGGTTGAAATTCGACGTCAACAAGCTCGTGAGCCAGGAAGGGATGCTGTACAGAGGAGGCCTGAGCTCGATTGTTGTCGGACTGTCACAGCCACTCGATAAGAAGTAGAAATACTCGGACTTTTGTAAGAACTAACTGAGTCCATTTGTTTGTATGTAGCTGACACCTGGATGGCGGTGTCAATGAACAAATACCTGAAGTGGGACAAGGCGGTCCTCGGGGCTTTCGCGACTCCCGCGACCCCGGCCACGATTCCAAATGTGGAGACCCCGGAGCAAGGAAGGGCTGAGGTTGCGGCGCCCGAGATCGAAGTCTCTACTCGGGCGACGGAGCTGACCCGAGAGGAGTCAAGCGTGCGACCGGCGTGAGCCGAGAGGGAGCGTCCCCCCCAAGCCCTCTGAATCCCACAAGAAGCATTACCACCGATCTTCGGAGAAGGGAGAAAAGAAGGCGAAATGTGTGAAGAAGGTAGACGCCCCCGAGGCTGATAGATCGGTTCCAATTTCGACTGGCGTAGAGCCAGCGCCGCTGACGGTCGAACCGGGACAGCTACCCCAATCGGCAGGGGCTGAGGTGGTTTGCCTGGCGCCGGAGGAAGGACAAATGGCGATCACAGCCGAGACCGAGACCGGAGAGGCCGAGCCGATATCTCCATTGATGGAGGTGATGGAAAGGGCGCCGACTCCTGGTGATCGGGTGTTCGGGACCGAGCCGACGGCTGCCGCTTCGGCATCGGGGGCCAGGGGACTTGCGGGGTCGGGTCCCGCGGGCTCCTCGGAAGGGGCACAGACCTCCTTCCCTTCAACTAATTTTCAGAGGGATGAAGTTCACCTCTGTGCCGGCGGACGCTCCTTTCACCTCTGAAGAGATGATGGGAATGATGAACTGGGTCCGAGCCATACGTGGCGCCGATTCGTTTCAGGAAATCACCACCTCTGAGCTCAGCTACCGCACCAACTCTCATTGTTTGAGGGTAAGTCTCTTCCTTTTCCCTCGACAGGTCTCGCTCAAAGTACATCTATCATCTTGCTTCTCTTCCCCCAATAGTTTTGGATCGAACACATGGAGTTGCACAGTCGGCTGCTCCGTTTGAACCGCAAGTTTGCCACTATAGATAAAGAGCTACAAGAATTGAAAGTCTGAGGCCCGAAACTGGTCCGGGAGCGAGAGAGCGCGGCTAAGTGCAAGGAGGAGGCAGATCAATACCGAGCCGAGCTGCTTGGGGTCCAAGATAAGGTGGAGGCTCTAGAGCAGAGCTTGGAGATGACTCGGGCCAAAGATCAAGAACAGCTGAAAAGGGCTCGAGATCAGCTGGCTCAGAGGAGGAGGAGCTGTCCCGCATACTAGAGGAGTCCGACGCCCTGAAGAAGCAGGCGGAAGAGGTGGCGAAGGGACGAAAACTCCTCGAGGTGGAGCTGGAGCAATCATGAGCCGACTTGGAAAGGGCCCGGGCCGACTTGGACGCTTATAAGGAGGAGGAAGCTAGCCGCGTTCAAGCTGCTAAAGAAGTCTGGCTGCAGTCGGAAGAGTACATGGATCTATTCGAACAGAAGACGACTCTGATGCTGCAACGCGGCTTTGAGGGAGCACTGAAGCAAGTCGGCGAGGCGGGGGGGGGGGGGGGGGGGGGGTTGTTCCCCCTCCGGTTTCTCCTTCGATACTTTAGATATAAATAGAGTGTGGGTAGAGTTGCCCGAATTCGAAAGAGAGGGTGAATTTTAATGTGCTCTGCGTGCTTGACTTTTGTATCTTCAAATTTCTAGATTAATGAAATGAAACAGTTGGCGCGTTGCTATATTTTGGTCCGCTCATCTGAGAGAATCTTTTTTGGAGACTTGGCCCTTGGGCCATGGAGACGATCGACTCGGATCCGAGTCATGAGGTTCACACAAGTGAGTCGGCCATGTCCGTAGGTTTATAGGAGTCGGCCGATGAGGAGCTAGGCCAAGGGATCGACTCAGGTGGGCAGCCGTTCTGAGTAGAGATTTGGCTTGGAGTAAACATTCGCTCCGAACGGAAAATAGGCTCAAGAGTATCCTTAGGATCAGAGCCATAGGCTGCGCTGGGAGCCATAGCGTCTGCTCGGGCCGGATACGGGTGGATCACTAGCGTCTGTTTGAGGGGAGTCCGAGTGCAACTATATAGATCGGACCCGAGCCCGAGTCCTATAGAGGTTAGAGGTGCTTGGATCGTAAACACTTAGGTTCCTGAATCGATGTCGAACTCTGAGGGACACGTGGCGACTGATCGTTGGTCGCCGAAGGTATGTTATGGCGGCGCGCACGTGCAAGGGATGGAGGAGGTCTTTTCCAAGGAATGCATTTAATGAGGCGTGACATCCGATGGGATTGGCAAATCGACATCATGACGGCAGGAGATCTGCTTGGGGAAATGTGCTTATCGTGCGGTGGATTTAAATTCTGCCCTTTGCAGCCGCTTGATCAGACGATGGAGGTTCGCCGGGGTTTGAATAAAAAGGGGTTGAGACACAGGCGCAAAGCGCCTATATCATTGATCGCGCGAATCCTGGAACCTTCATTCTTTCCTTCTCTGACGAACCGTCCTTCCTTCTCAGTAAGCTTCGGCCTTACCTTTTCTTCCCGTTCTTTGTTCCCTCTCATAGGAGTCCATAGCAGTAGGTTTTAGGAATGTCGTCAGTTCCGAAGAAGTGTGGTATGAATCCAAGGTCTCTGAGTTTCACCAAAGAGTCTCGGTCAATATCAAGCAGAGGTATGTCATCCCCAGAGAGTATAGGATTAGGGTTCCCAAGCGACGCCATCGTCCCCGTCTTCCTCCTCCCGGCTACTTGATCTTTTTCCAAGGTCATCTGGAAGGAGGCTCCGGTTCCCCATTCCCAAGTTCTTCTAGGAGGTCTCGGGTACTTTGGCATTCCCCTCAACCAGTTAGCTCCGAACTCTTTCCGACTTCTTTGCGGAGTCTGCTTAGTGTTTAAGGTGTACCATATTCCTTTGAACCCCTTTACCTTCCATTCCTTCTTTTTCCCGAAGATGAATGAGGAGGGGTCTTCTTTTTCAATGCCCGAATAGGATGTAACTTTCTCGATAATTATCCAACCTCCCACAAGGGATGGAAGGATAAATTCTTCTTTCTTCGCCCTCCGAGTCCTTTCACCTTTCCATCCGAGTGGCGGCTGAACTCCTGAGTCAGCCACCCTGGGGCCTATATAAGGAGGACTCGGTATTCAAAGAGGTGTCCTGAACTGTTGAACGGATTGAAGTATGACGTCGAGCAATTGGTAGGCAAGGAGGGACTCTTGTATCGGGCGCGGCTGAGCCCCATAGCAGCGGAGTTGCCCGAGCCCCTGGTAAAGTCTAGTATCATTCGATTTTATGTAAGAACTAATTTGAATTTATCCTTTTATGCTTGCAGACGAACTCTGGATGGCCGCCTCGACGAATAAGTACTTGAAGTGGGACAAAGCGTCGTTTGAAGCGATGCTGACACCCCCTGTTTCAACAGAGGCTCAGGGGGCGGGTGCGCCCGAGAGGCGAATGTCTTCCCACTCGACCTCGAAGCGCCCGTCAGCCAGTAAAGATAAACGTCCGAAGAAATTAACGAAGTCGGTTCCGAACTGAAATTAGGTAGCCCGAGCCGAAAGCCCCGACAGAATCTCCAATCGGGGGCTGACGAGTCACCGTCAACTCCGGGGCGGACAGCGAAGCTGATTGCTATACAGAAGGAGGAAGTCTCTGAGATGATCGAAGCAGACATCGGCTCCATCGAGGTGGCGGCGGTCGAGCCTAGAAAGCGATACCGGCTCGCAAGAAGCAATGATATCGGCTCGGCGAACGGCGATGCCGACTCAGCAAGAGGAAGCGGCCGAGCTGCGAGAGGAAGCGGCCGAGCCGCAAGAGCCGACCTCTACCCATGTTAGCGAGGCGGCCGCCACGGTTGCCCTGCCATCGCTTCTTCAGGTCCATCGGGGGTAGCGGAGATCCAGCTGCCCTCCCGTCTTCAGCCAGGGTCCGGCCGGAGCTTCTGAGAGCAAGGCCCAGTATTGCAGCGGACGCGCCTTTCCGGTGGGAGGAGGTCACCGGCGTCATGGATCGGATACGAGTCGTGCGCGGCGCCGACAGCTTCTCCGCGTTGTCGACGTTGGATTTGCTCAACTGCGGCAGCTATAATCTGATGAGGGTAAGTCATATAATGCTTTTTCTGCAGTAGCTACGGATTAACAGGTGATGTGTATTGTAGGTCTGGGCCAAGCACCTCGAGCTACACCACCGCCTGCCTGAGATTTACCGCCACCTCCACTTCCTGGAGCAGCAAACTGAAAATGTGATGGCTCGAGATTCAGTGCAGTGGCGAGAGCTCAGCGATGCCCGCGCCGAGGCGGCTACCGCCCGCACTGAGGCGGCTGCGGCTCGTGCGGAGGCGACAAAAAGCTTCCAGGAGGCCCACCGCTACCGAGTCCGAATGTTCTCGGCCGAAGACAGGGCGGAAGGCGTTGGAGCTGACGGTGAAGGCTAAGGAAGAGGAGCTGCAGCAAGTCCGAGCCCAACTAGCCCAGCGGGACAAGGAACTGGCGAAGGCGCTTGGGGACTCGGCACGAATAAAAGAGCAGCTCAAGGACCTGAAGGAAGGGCAGCAGGTCGTTGACAACCTCTTGGCCGAGTCCAGTGGCGAGCTAGCTGCCTACAAGATTGACGAGGAGGAACGGCTCAAGGCTAGCCAAAGAAGCCTGGCTGGAGTCAAAGGAGTACGCCACCCAGTATCAGAAGAGGACGGCGAAGATGCTCCAGTATGGCTTTGAGGGAGCCTTGAAGCAAGTGTGCCAGGCGGGGGTGATTCCCCCTGGCACCTCCTTGGACTTTCTTAGATATTAACAAGGTGTGGGCCGAGCTGCCGGAGTCGGATAAGAAAAGGAAAATGATGTAACCGACTTGGCCAAGAAAATGATGTAGTTTTGCTCAGAATCTTAATGAAAATAGATCGTCTACGTTGCCTATGCTTTTTGTTATCGAAACATTCTTGGATGCTTTCTCGACTTGTAGCGTTTCCTTCGAGTGAGGAAACGTAATAACATGTAATTCGGCGAACTTCATAACGGGTTTCTCGAGGTAAGGAGGGCGAGAATGTTAGAAGTCAAGGGCCTAGGTCACGAGAGGCCAGTTTTTGGACCGGCGCGCTTAACCGAGATGAGTCTTAGGCCGAGGGGTCGGTCTTGATCGGGCAGTCAGCTCGAGAGGCTAGGCGTGGGAGAGGCCGTTGTAGTCAGGAGTCGGATGGAGTGTCCGAGAATGGCTTCGACCCCGACCCTATGTCCGAGTCGGGAGAGATTGAACCCTGAGAAGGTCAAGTGCTGATGGAGCAGGTCCGAGACCTGAATTGAGCTCGACCCCGACTATGTCCGAGTCGGGGGAGGTTGAACCCTGAAAAGGGCAATTGCTGATGGAGCAGGTCCGAGACCTGAATTGAGCTCGACCCCGACTATGTCCGAGTCGGGGGAGGTTGAACCCTAAAAAGGGCAATTGCTGATGGAGCAGGTCCGAGACCTGAATTGAGCTCGACCCCGACTATGTCCGAGTCGGGGGAGGTTGAACCCTGAAAAGGGCAATTGCTGATGGAGCAGGTCCGAGACCTGAATTGAGCTCGACCCCGACTATGTCCGAGTCGGGGGAGGTTGAACCCTGAAAAGGACAATTGCTGATGGAGCAGGTCCGAGACCTGAATTGAGCTCGACCCCGACTATGTCCGAGTCGGGGGAGGTTGAACCCTGAAAAGGACAATTGCTGATGGAGCAGGTCCGAGACCTGAATTGAGCTCGACCCCGACTATGTCCGAGTCGGGGGAGGTTGAACCCTGAAAAGGGCAATTGCTGATGGAGCAGGTCCGAGACCTGAATTGAGCTCGACCCCGACTATGTCCGAGTCGGGGGAGGTTGAACCCTGAAAAGGACAATTGCTGATGGAGCAGGTCCGAGACCTGAATGAGCTCGACCCCGACTATGTCCGAGTCGGGGGAGGTTGAACCCTGAAAAGGGTGTTTGCTGATGGAGCAGGTCCGAGACCTGAAAGTGAGCTCGACCCCGACTATGTCCGAGTCGGGGGAGGTTGAACCTGGGGACTTAGAGAGATGAGACTCCAAGGAGACTGAGACGGTTGTTGCCTGAAAAAGTACTTCTATTGTCAGGAACGTTTACATGGAGAAGTACAAAGGCAAAGGCAGATAAAGAAAGGAGAGATTCTCCGGTAGTCGTCAAGTCTGGTAGGGACGGAGGTGAGTGGCATTCCATGGTCTTGTCAGTTCTTTGTCGGAGGAGTCGGATAAGTAGTAGGCGCCGGAACTTATTTTCTTGACGATTCGGTACGGGCCTTCCCATGGTGGCTCGAGCTTGCCGACATCTCCAACTGGCTTGACTTTTTTCCAGACTAAGTCACCCACTTGGAAAGTTCACGGGATGACTCGTTTGTTGTAGGTGCGGCACATGCGCTGTCGGTAAGCTGTCAGTCGAGTGGAAGCTTTGTCTCGGGCTTCGGAGACGAGGTCTAACTCCATGAGCCTTCGGCCATCATTGTCTTCGTCGTAGTATTGTCGCCGATCCGACTCGACCCCTATCTCCATGGGGACTACCGCTTCTCCGCCGTACACCAAGTGGAAGGGTGTCATGCCGGTAGCTTCTCTTGGCGTAGTCCGATAAGCCCAAAGGATGCAGGGGAGTTCTTCCACCCAGCTGCCTCCTTCATGATCGAGCTTAGTTTTTAGGCCACGCACTATCTCTCGGTTGACAACTTCCGTCTGTCCATTGGCTTGCGGGTAGGCGACTGAGGTGAAGGCTTGTTGAATGCCAAGTCCTTGGCACCACTCTTGTAGTTTTTTCCCCTTGGAACTGTCGTCCATTGTCGGAGACGAGCCGATGCGGGATGCCATATCGACAGATAATATTTTTCCACAGGAATTTCAGCACCGCGTCCTCCGTGATCCGTGCCAAGGCTTCGGCTTCCACCCACTTAGAGAAGTAATCGACGGCGACCAACAGGAACTTCTTTTGCTGTGGACCAATCGGGAATGGTCCGACTATATCCATTCCCCATTGGTCGAATGGACATGATTGTTGCAATGGTCGCCGCCTTCAGTTGTTCCGTGGGATGTTTGCTGAAGGGCTGGTACTTCTGGCAGTGAAGGCAGGTGGACACTAGCTTAGCCGATCCGCTTGAAGGGTCGGCCAGAAGTATCCGACTAGAAGGACTTTCCGCGCCAACGATCGGCCTCCTGGATGGTTGCCGCAACAGCCTTGATGGGCTTCCCTCAACACGTAGTCTGCATCCTCTGGCCCAAGACATTTGAGCAATGGCCGTGAGAAGGCTCGCCGGTACAACTGATCTCCGATTATTGTGAATCGAGGAAGCTCTCCTCTTGAGGAGGCGCACTTGATCGGGGTCTGATGGTGTCTCGCCAGTCTGGAGGTAGGCAAGTATCGGGGTTCTCCAGTCATTCGGCTCTGGCGAGCCGGAAGTTTGATCTATCTGTGCCACAAATGCCACTTGGGTGATCGCCTCTTCATCCGTCCACTCGGTGACGGAGCTAGCCATTCTGGCGAGCTTCGTCGGCTTTACAGTTCTCGGCTCGGGGGATCTTCTGGAGGGAGACCTCTTGAAATTCAGCTTTCATCTTCATGAAGGCTGCCACATATTTGCGGAGCCGGTCATTTTTGATTTCATAGCTTCCCTCCACTTGTTGAGACACCAGCTGAGAATCGGAGCGGAGTAATATTCGAGCCGCTCCCATCCGTTTGGCCGCTTGAAGGCCAGCAAGAACGGCTTCATATTCAGCTTCGTTGTTTGAGGCTTTGAAACTGAGCTGGATGGCGAGCCGGATCTCTTCTCCCTTGGGAGAAACCAGTAGTACGCCGACTCCGCTTCCTTGCTTGTTGGAGGACCCATCCACATATACCTTCCATTCTTCTTCTGCCTCATCCTTGGGTATTTCTACGAGGAAGTCAGCTAGCGCCTGAGCTTTGATGGCAGTGCGAGGTTGGTACTGGATGTCGTACTCACCGAGCTCAACCGTCCATTTGATGAGTCTTCCTGATGCTTCGGGTTGGGTGAGTACCCGCCCCAAATTGCTGTTGGTTAGCACCGTGATTGGATGTGACAGGAAGTAGGGCCGGAGCCGTCGAGCCGACAGGACCAAAATCCATGCTAGCTTCTCCAAGCCAGTGTACCGAGTCTCGGCATCTTTCAGCAAATGACTTGAGAAGTAGATGGGTTGCTGGTTCTGTCCCTCATCTTTGACTAGGACCGAGCTGACAGCCGAGTCGGTAGCGGAGAGGTACATCCATAGTGGTTCTCCTGGGAGTGGCTTCGCTTGTCGGGGCAGTTGGTTGAGATATTCCTTGAGTTCTTCGAAGGCTTTGTCGCATTCGGCATTCCACTCGAACCGCTGAGCTTTCCTCAAGATTTTGAAGAATGGCAGGTTGCGCTCCGCCGAACGGGAGATGAACCGAGACAAGGCCGTGATGCGCCCGACTAGTCGTTGAGCTTCACGGAGGTTCCGTGGAGGAGCCATCTGTGCTAAGGCTTGCACCTTCTCTGGGTTAGCCTCGATTCCCCTTTCAGTCACTATGTACCCAGGAATCGGCCGACTCGGACTCCGAACAGGCACTTAGCTGGATTCAACTTGAGCCCGTAGCGACGTAAGGTGTTGCAGGTTTCTTCGATGTCGGCAATAAGTGTTCCTCCCTGAGTGGTCTTTATCAATATGTCATCGACATATACTTCAATGTTCCTGCCTTGTTGATGCTGGAACACTCGGTCCATCAAACGTTGGTATGTGGCTCCCGCATTTTTAAGTCCAAACGGCATCACGGTGTAACAAAAAGTGTCATCGGCTGTTATAAAGCTGACTTTGTCTTGGTCAGTTACATCGAGTGGAATTTGATGGTAGCCTTGGTAGGCGTCTAGCATACATATATATTCACACCCGGCAGTGGAGTCCACCAGCTGATCAATCCTTGGCAGGGGGTAGCAATCCTTCGGGCAGGCTTTGTTGAGATCTCGAAAATCCACGCAGACTCGCCACTTGTTGCCTGGCTTCGGCACGAGCACCACGTTGGACAACCAAGTCGGGAAGTGCACCTCCTTGATGTGTCCTGCCTTCAGGAGCTTCTGCACCTCCTCCCGGATGATCTTGTTCTGCTCCGGGCCGAAGTGTCTTCTTTTCTGCTTGACGGGGCGGGCGCCGGGCATGACATTGAGTCGGTGGACCGCGACGGAAGGAGAGACGCCGGTGAGGTCTCCGGATGTCCATGCGAACACATCTTGGTTTCGGAGGAGGCAGGCGCCAAGCTCTTCCTTCAGCTCTGGAGGTAAGTCGGCCGCGACTTGCACAATCGTCTCGGCTCGGTCCGGGCAGACCTGCAAAGACTCTTTACCTTCAAAGCTCGCGGCGGACGGCGCCTCCTGGACCGCATGGATTTCGGCCCCTTGGATTCTCCGGTTCTTCTTGGCCTCGGTCCGGACCATGTCCACATAGCATCTTCGGGAGGTCAGTTGGTCTCCTCGGGCTTCGCCGACTTGGTCTCCTACTGGGAACTTCATCTTCTGGTGGTAAGTGGAGACCACAGCCGAGAAGGCGCTCAGAGTCGGCCTCCCTAGTATGACGTTGTAGGCGGAGGGTGCATCTACTATGATGAAGGGGACGCGCCGAGTCCTCCGCAGCGGCTCCTCGCCCATGGAGATTGCCAGGGTGATTTGCCCAAGGGGTTGGACTTCGTTCCCTGTGAATCCAAAGAGTGAAGTGGCCATGGGCTGCAGATCGGCCTCATCAATCTGCATCTGGTCAAACGCCCTCTTGAAGATGATGTTGACCGAGCTGCCCGTATCCACGAAGACTCGGGCGATGTCGTAGTTGGCGACGGTGGCGTGGATGACCAAGGCATCGTCATGTGGCACTTCGATGCCTTCTAAGTCCTGAGGCCCGAATCCAATAATCGGGCCCTCCATCAGTCGGCCTTTGCCGACTCCGTATACTTCGAGCTGTCGGTTATGCGCCTTGCGGGCTCGGTGAGAGTCTCCGTCGGTGGCTCCCCCTGTGATCATGTGGATGCTGCCTCGGGGAGCATTATTGTGGTTGTCGTCAGGAGCGTCTTCCTGACGAGGGACTTGGACATTTCGGGGCACCTCCCGTCGAGGTGGAGGTGCAGACCGTCTGGGAGAATGGTCTCGGGTGCGAGCGGGCCGAGGAGAAGGCGGCCGTGCTTCCCGATTGATCCGTCGGGCGGGCGATCTCTGTGGCCTCGGCGCAGGAGGTCCTTGCGCCCGTTGTTCAGCAGCTCGACGAAGCTCTCGGGCATACTGGTGGCATTCGCTAGTGGCGTGGCTCTGAGATTGATGGTAGGCGCAGAAGCGCGGCAACCATCGGCAGCCTCCGGTGGCCTGGTCCGGCTGGCTGGCCACGGCGTGAATGGCACGGTGGTTGGACTTGGCGGGTGCGATATGAGGATCCGCGTCGGGCCTCCGTTGTAGTTGAGGCGGAGGCCTCCGCTCGGCTCGGGCGGCAGCCGGAGGGTTCCGACTGGGGCCACTCTGCTGGTTAGAGTCGGTTTCTTTGCGTCGGGAGGATTGAGCTTCCTCCACATGGATGTATTTGACAGCCCGACTCAAGAGGATGTCGAAGTTCGCGGGCGGCTTCTTGATCAAGGATCTTGAAGAAGTCTCCATCTATCAAGCCTTGAGAGAAGGCGCTCACGAGGACCTCTGAGGTGGCGTCGGGCACCTCTTGCGCGACTTGGTTGAAGCGATGTACGTAATCCTTCAACGGTTCCCGAGACCTCTGCTTAGTGGAGAAGAGGTCCGTCGCGGTCTTGCGGTATGTGCGGCTGGTGGCAAAGTGCCTCAAGAATGAGTCCTTGAAGTCAGCAAAAGAGCCGATGGAAGCCGGAGGTAACCGACTGAACCATCGCAGCGCCGATCCGGATAGGGTCGTCGAGAAGACTCTGCACTTGATGGCGTCGGTGTATTGGTGAAGCAGTGCAGCATTTTCAAACCGTCCGATATGATCTTCCGGGTCGGTAGATCCCGTGTAATCGGGGAACTGGGGAGTCTGGAAGTGTCGGGGTAGCTCCTCGTCTAGGATTCGGCACGCGAAGGGAGAGCTGTTCATTCCGCTTCCTTCTCCCGTTTCAGGACCCTTTCCTCGGGCAGGATCTCTGACCGGAGCCTGGTCAGCAGCGGACTCCATGGAGGCGTCATAGTAGTCGGCCTCTTGCATGGGTCTCATAGAAGGGACTCGCGGAGCTTCCACAGGCGTGAATAGTCGTCGAGCCGGGGCCAGGGGGACTTCCGCTGGTCTTGTGGAGATCAGAGGATGGAGGAGCTGGAGCTTCGTGCTGGTTCCTTGACAGGGCGTGGACTGCCGCAGCCACGGCCCGGTCGAAGTCTTCTTGAGTCATGGTGAGGAGGTGAGGTCGCTGCGGGTCATCCATTGGCATGTCTCAAACTAGGACTTTTTGTGTTCCCACAGACGACGCCAAAATATGTTCCTGTTGAGATCCGCTTCTGGGTGCGCAGCTTCTTCAGCACCTCACTTGAGCGAGCTTGGGTGGAGAGGAAGGTGTGGAGCTTCTGGAACCTGCACGAGCACAAGAAACGAGAGTAGAAGGCCAGGGGTTGCCCCGGCGCGACCACTCCGATGCTTAAGTTAGCTTCTGTCGAGGAGGAGGAAGAAAATGAGAGTGAAAAGAGAGAGAGTTTGTGAGATTGCATACCTCCTCCTCAGTACAGAGCTAACCTTTTATATAAATCGAGGATGTTATGTCATGTCACAGATGTGACTGAAGTCCCATCACCGTTATGAATGTGTCAGGAGGCAGGGTATAGTCAGCGCATACGTCCCATCGCTGACTTGTATTAAAGGGGGGTCATGTCACACACGTATGCATTGCCATGATGAGTTGCAGAGGGAGGCAGGAAGGACATTCACAACCGCATGATGGGGGAGTGGTCTTTGGGGGAAAGGAGAAAAACCTGTATAGGGCCGGGGCAGCAAGGTAAAGCCGGCGGGCCTTACGCCCGAATGGGTCGTCTCGGCTCGGGGGTGAGGTGACGAGGGTGGCTCGATCTGGGCGTCGTGACGCTATGAGCTCGACTCGAGGATCCAGCTCGGTTTTAGTATCGGCTCGTCGGATATTGCGCGGGGATTCGATACCGAGTATTCGAGAGGGCGAGCCTCGATCCGGCTACGACACCCTTAGCGAAGTACTGTCGTTCGTCGGGTCCTACCTGATTCCTCCAATTCAGCCCGCTCGGCTCGGAATAGAGGTGCCAGGAGATCCGAGCCGTCTCGGGAGATGTCCGTATGAAGCCGCGTCGTCCTGAAGGAGCCTGCTTTATTGTGGGTCCGGCTAGGTTCCCACGCCGACCCAAGGGATTCGGCGGGTGTTTGAGAGGGTGGGATTTGATCTGACTTCGAGTGAGGATCCGGGGACTCAGTTCGATCCGCACCATGCGATGCTCTGAACCCAACTCGGGGATCCGGCTCGGCTTTGTGAGGCTGAGGGCCAGACTGATAGGTTCTTTCGGACTTGACTAACCGTGATCCACTCCCTTACACCCATAACAAACCTGATTTATAAATCAACTCGTGATAAAAATAACACAAGATAATTTGTGATTGATTTGCGAATCGGCCTATAGTGTATAACCTAAAATTAAATTTTGATTTTTTTTGAATTAATATTGTCAATTTGATAGACCTTAATTTTACTTAAACTTGGAGGTTGTTTTTGGTAATCTAAATATTCAACTTTTCGAATCAATTAATATTGGAGGTGACTAGCTCAATCTCACAAAAAATTTTTATTAGTCATCAAAATAAATTGAAAAGCACGAATGACACATCGCTCCATAACCAACGTTTCATGATTATCTTTCCACCGAAAACTTGAGGTTTTAAATCTACAAGTTGATTAAATTTGGAAATTAATATGTACGATGAAGAACTAGTAACCGCCTCTGACTATTGACTTCCTGAGTCTCGGTCTTCCAACTTCTCGAACAAGTGAAGAGACATAACAAACGAAGGGGCATGGAGGTTACAAGAAAGCAAAAGACCAAGATGGTTATAACACCCTTTATTGAGGTCTATCTCTTGATTTCTCTCCAAGAGAAATATCCCTTACTTCTCTCCCCTATGTATAAGGTAAGGGGAGGAAGGTTAATTCTAAAAAGGGATATGGTATGTTTTATTAGCATGAGAAGAGAGGCTATGTTTTATTGTCATAATTTGATATGTTTTATTCTTCCTACTATTACATTTACTTTATTGTATTTCTTTTCTTCACTTTATACTATTATTTGGATTCTCTAATGACTTAGGTAACAGAAGAACCTCACCGGGTAACTCCCGGTGAGCCATATGATGCGTGTTACTCTCTCCTCTCTCTAAGAATTGATCACTTTTTGCTTGAAGCTGATTTAAAAAATTGATTCCTTCAATCGAGTCTTTCCATTCCTATCCACTCCTTCAATCGATTCCTCCTACGACTTTTTCAGTCAAGTCCTTCTACGACTCTTTTAGCCGAGTCCTCTGGTTGACTCATCATATCAAGTCCTCTAGTCAATTTTTCCTATTGAGTTCTCCTGTCGACTCCTCTAGTCAACTTCTCCTACCGACTTCACGTGGTTGCTGATCCAGTACAAAGTCAACCACACTGAGTTCCATGAATCTGCCCCATCCTGTACTCAGATTGGAACACTCTCTATTGAGATAGATCCCTCCAATCCGGATCTCTGACGTCCCTGACAAAATAGGCGGCAACAAATGAGACTTGCGATGGATGTACGGACTGTGTAAAAGGGTACCATGTTGGTGTTGTCATGGTTGACACCTGACACACCACCGATTGAGCTGATCCCGAACTGATGTGGTGGCCAAGTACATGGACAATAATCCTTATTAGTACAAAATGTTAGTACCGATGGAATCAAAATATCTCCACAATGGTATGATATTGTCCACTTTGGGCCTAAACCCTCATGGCTTTGTTCTTGGGCTCTCCCCAAAAGGCCTCATACCAATGGAGATACTTTTCATCATTTTAACCCCATGATTTTTTCCATGTACTTTAGATGTGGGACTATATTTGCACCCTTGCAACCCAACACAAAAGTGTAGATGAAGACCGACATAGATGAGCTCTCTCTCACTCTCTCTCGTATGTGTACATACTCGCTTCCCTCACAGGTTGTGAGGCGGACCGTGTGAAACTGCTAAGATGACGAATTCCATTTTTTTTTTTTTACAGAAGTACATACTCGCTTCCCTTCCATTCTTCTCAGTTTCAGTACTAACTTATCGTCAAAGAGATCATGTCAGCCATCGTCGATGTGTGTTGACGTACAAGCACACAAGGACTCATGTGCCTCCAAAGGAGGAGCCACACCAACAGTTGTCGATCCAATAAAACTAAAACTTTAACTGCCTTAATATTTGAAATATTTTTATTTCAGCGTAAAAATTATTGTATTTTGAAAAAAAAAGATTAAAAACTTACTAACAACAATAGGATATTTGAAAAGGAACTTTCACTTTAACCTTGATGAATATCTATCAAGATGCAACCATCCAAAAGGCTACTTAATTGGATCGCCCAAAGGGGTGTGCAGCCACGATCTATCCTCATGTGCTTAATTGGCTCGAGCCGAACATAATAAATTTGATTTTAGACCGCAGTCAATTCGATCTATTCGGCGTGCATGTCGGAACACCAAGCACAATATTTTTATCTTTATTTTTATTTATATTTTTTTTAAAAAAAACGAAATGATCAAGTGAACTGAAGCGCAGGACGATCCATTCACACCTCTATCAAATTTATTCATATACGATGATGGCCACTAGCTAGATTAATTAAATTATTTATTTACACAATGATTATATATAGTTAACATTAAAGTCCCTTATCAGAGTTTGAACACACGTACGGAATGAATTATTTTAGTCAGAGAAGGATTTGAGTTGAATTAATTAAAATTAATGAAGGCAGGTCAAGTTTAATTTCCTTGGTCAAATTCTAGCTACATCTTGACTCACGATCAATCCGACAAAGCGGTTTAAGTCAACAGTCAGAAACCATGCGATCGAGCAATTGGACCAGACGGCATGCAAAGATATTAGATAGATAGATAGATAGATATATTGGCGTGAACTAATTAAGGAAAGCAATTGTCGTCAAAAATATTCCAAACAAGCAAGCAATAGCTGGCCGCGAATGGTCCGCTCCACCAGGCAGGCGAGACGACCGGGTGGAGAAGTTAATTACCATATAAATGTGAAAACGCACGCCGGCGGCCGCATAATACGAAGTCCCCCGATTTGGAACAGAAGTTTGACCGTTGAAATATTTTCCCAATATAAAATTAGATTTTTTTTTGTCCATTTGAAAAAGTCCTTCCCTTTCAGTTCCTCTGCACGACCGGCCGATGGGTGCCCTGGTGACGTACCCGGCTCCGTTCCTGCCGGATCGTCTTCTCCTTCAGTTGGGCGCTCCGCCTGACGGCTCGATCCAGTTCCTGGAGTAGACGGTGGGGCCCTGGCTGGACTGGATTTTTTCTTCTTCGGTTTTACTTTGGCCGCCGGTTCCGGCCTCGCCTTTTGCTTCAACTTCCTTGGATCAAAGGTAATCGGGCGCGGTCGAGATGCTTGTTCAGGGTCTGGCTCCTTGATCGTCAGCGCTTTGGCAGTCGAAGGCTCTTTTCCCGACGGTTCTGGGGTACGGGACTTCGAGGCCTGAGGAGCCTTCCCACCTGATTTGTCAGATCGAGGTTTTTTAGACCGAAGCTCCCTCTCCTTAACCTCTTCTGGTAGGGGTCTCTTCTCTACAGCCCTCTGAGACCTCGTCTCAGACCCGGCTGCGGCCGCTTGACTGCCAGCCGACGCGGCTGGTACCGGACTCCCTTCAGAAGGAATGGGTGCTGCTGATTTTTTAAAGGAGGCCCGGTCCCATTTGATGAACTTGTTCAGCGAAGCCGCCATCAAAAGATCCTCTGCAAACCAACAGAGAAATATATGAAATTAGAAATCGGTGAACTAAGAAAAGAAACATCTACTTACTGAGTGGCTGAGACAGCTCCGCAGCAACGGGGCTCAGACCGGCTTGAAATAGCAGACCCTCTTCACTAAGCAGCCGGTCCGTATGGAACAGCAAACCGTTTATCACCTGGAAGGCGGATTGGTAGGCTGCATGCGACTTATAGTTGGCTAGCCGAGGAGGAGGCGGCGTCTCATCCTGCCAATCGGTAACACGAATAGGGCTCGGGGGACGAACGAAGAAGAACCTCGTCCTCCAAAACTTCACAGATGACGGGAACTCAGCTAAGAATTTGTGGTGAGGACGTGCATTCAGATAAAAGACTCCCTCTTCTCCCTTCTTGGGATAAAAAAAAGTAGTGGAGGATCGTCGGGTGTAGAGGAATGTCATACACATGAAAGAGGATACAAGTGCAAGCTAGAAACCGAAAAGTATTGGGAGCGAATTGGTTAACTGGGACACCAAAATACGCGGCCACCCTCAGAAAGAAGTCAGGAACAGGGAACCGAAGACCTCCTTCCAACTGGTCAAGGAAGAAAGTCTGATAACCGGGAGGAGGAAGGTGTGGACGATGATGGCTCTTAGGTACCTTAATCTTATACTGACGGGGGATCCCAAATCGCTCCCTTATCGCTGACCTAGTCTCGCTATCAAAAACCGAAATCATGGACTCATACCAAGCTTGGTTAGACCCTGACATGCCGACAACCCCGAAAGCGAAAGAAATACGAAGGCCAAAAATGCAAACTAGGATAGGAAGGGGAAGCTTACGTCGGAAAGATCGCCGAAGAAGGGAAAGAAGAGCACTGTAGACGCCTGAGGCAGAAGTGTCGACGGCAGAAGGGAGGCGCGAGGAAGAAGAGTGCGAGATGCATCTTTCGAGAACTCACGCCGGTTATGTATCGGAACCCTAACTCTCCATGGCCATCAGATCAGGGATAAGGAAAAGGCGGGATCTCATTGGAGCCGTCGGATCTGAGCACGTTTCTCCGAACGGTTTTGCTGATGTCAGACGCTGCATACGAAAAGACAAAAAAGAAGAGCACGCCTCTTTTATTGCTTATTTCGGGAATGGTAACGCCCCTCACCGCCCACACGACGCCAGTACTTGCTGTAAATACCGCCAGTCATAGCGTGACACGCGTCTCCACAACTTATTCTCCTTAACACCGCATATCAGTTTAATTATCGGCTTAATTGTCCCGCTCTCTCTCTCTCTCGGTTGGTTCAGCACACTCCTCTGATAGCGTTCCAACTCAAGCCTAGCAGTAATCTGTTCCATCCCTCTTATCCTAATGAACCTTGCTTTTTACGCACTAGATAATACATTACATTTACAATAAACAAGATTTTTATTAGCATAAGCGAGCCATTACATTAGCAGTGACATAGCAGAAGTAAGTAGACGATCACTCCGAAGAAGGGTCACGGGGCAGCCTCCTGACCGCAGTTTGCATAAACCCCATCTCCTCCTGTATCTTCTCCAGCAGGTTCAGCACCGAGGAAGTGGATCCCTCAACATGACCCGCTACAACGCTGCCTTGGGTAGCCCTTACCTTGATGATGTCCTGAAGCCTCAGGATCTCCAGCTTAGCCTGGATCAGCTCCTCCTCGACGCGCTTCAATCTCTCCTCCGCTACACGGGCTCGATAGAGAGCCACCTGCACCCGTGTCTCCATCTCATTCGAAACATGGGGGTGCGTGGTGGAACCCGTTTCGGATCCTTCGCCGTCGATGTCCATGGCCGCGGTTCCGATCTTGGTGCGCCTCTCGCAGGAGTATTGCTCGAGAGTGATAACAGGAACGCGCGCTATCATCCCTATTTATAGCCCCCCAACCCACGGATTTGAAAGGTCACCTTATAAAATCCATGCGCACCCCGAGAAGAAGACTAAACGGTGTCCGCACGCTCTCCAAGAAGGATTCGCCCGCTCCCAATATCATCATTACTCATGCCTCGGACAAGACACCCACCCATGCTTCGCCTGGTAAAACCGCCTTTTTTCCGCACCCACCAACCCCGCACGAACACGTGTTGCAGGCAATTAGGTTGCTTAAGTGATGCAGGTAGACCCGGGCCCACCTGCGTCTCTCTCTCTCTCTATCTTCCAGGTCACTAAGTCAAGCCTTGGGCCCAACTAAGACACAAGTCTGACTGAGCCTAGTCAGTACGCTCCCCGCTCCCTTCGACTAGACTAGTGGGGAGGCTTATGTTCCGGGGATAAACCAAGGGTCTAACCCGGACTTGACTTGTGTCTTAAACTGGTTTCTCCCTGAATGGTCCGTATACCCAGCTAGAGCCCCCTCCGGATCCTCCTATCCGGCAGGTGCCTAGCCGGATCCTCCTATCCGGCAGGTGCCTAGCCGGATCCTCATGTCCGGCAGGTGCCTAGCCGGATCCTCATGTCCGGCAGGTGCCTAGCCGGATCCTCATGTCCGGCAGGTGCCTAGCCGGATCCTCATGTCCGGCAGGTGCCTAGCCGGATCCTCCTGTCCGGCAGGTGCCTAGCCGGATCCTCCTATCCGGCAGGTGCCTAGCCGGATCCTCATGTCCGGCAGGTGCCTAGCCGGATCCTCCTATCCGTGCCTAGCCGGCAGGTGGCAGGTGCCTAGCCGGATCCTCCTGTCCGGCAGGTGCCTAGCCGGATCCTCATGTCCGGCAGGTGCCTAGCCGGATCCTCATGTCCGGCAGGTGCCTAGCCGGATCCGTCCGGCAGGTGCCTAGCCGGATCCTCATGTCCGGCAGGTGCCTAGCCGGATCCTCCTATCCGGCAGGTGCCTAGCCGGCCGGCAGAGGGTGCCTCGCCGGATCCTCTTGTCCGGCAAGAGCTTATCCGGATCCTCCCAGCCGGCTAGAGCCTGATATGCTCCGCCTGTATCACAGCCGTCCGGCCAAATCCTCTCACGCCTACGACAATTCGCTGGACCCGTGTACCTGTCTTACTTACATTTGCCAATAAGTCCTAGTTCACCTCATCATTATTCTCTGACAAGCCCACGCCCCCTTTAATTAATACCATATCCCTGCTGAATATCCCAACAGTGACTAAAGATAGCTTTATTAACGATAGGACAGCGAGATTGATTATCCCTGCCACCTCATTAATCATGAGAAGACCTTTCTTAAATGCTGACGTGACAGGTGCATTAATAGTCCTTCTATAAACAGACCACTCCCCTCCACAGGTACCTCTCTGGTTCTCACTTGCAACTTTCTATTCTCTCGATTATTCTCTACTGTTTATCTTCCTCCTTCCTCCACTGCCCCTAACTTGAGCGTCGGAGTGGTCGCGCCGGGGCAACACCCGGCCTTCCTACTGACGGTTGTTGTGCTCGCAGGTCCGGCGGTCCTCAAGCTTCTTCTTCTTCTTCTTCCTTCTTCCTTCTTCTTCTCCACCGATCCCACCCTACGGCGAGCTAGGTTTCCGGTGACGTGTCCAGGAGCTATTCTCAACCGGAACAAACCCTCAGAGAAAGCTGGTTGTTGCTCAGATGGTTGAGCAATTCCTTCTTGTCTTCTTGATCTTCATGTAAAGACTGACGAGATGCTATGTGCTGGAGATCAAAGGAAGAATCATTTCTTACCTCACTTTGGCTATATTTGCTTAAATCTGTTTGATGCTTTGATCAATTATACCGTCACAAACTTAATGGAGTGTGTTCCAGTTAAATACCGTGGATGGTCAAACCACTAATCAACGAACGATCCGACGTGTGCAGCTTCCTAGCGGAGCTCGAGGGAGAGGATGATGAGAACCTAAAATACACTTCAACAGGATGTGAGAATGGTGCCGGGAAGTCCCGGCAAACCACTCTGATGCTCAAGTTAGTATTCCATGGAAGAAAAAATGAAAATGTAGAAGAAGAAGAAAAGAAGAGTTTAGAAAATCAAACCAGCCCCCTCTGCAGAAGCGGAAGAAGAAGAAGAAGAAGTAGCCCCTATTCGACCGAAGAGGAAGAGTCCTCCCTTGGAAGAAGAGGAAGAAGAAGTCTCCTTTTTTGCTAGAGCTCTCCCATTATGTAAGTATATGAGAAGACAATCTTTGACGGATGTCCTTTCCTTCTGTTTCTTTTTGGTATTATGTTCAGGAAAAAAGGGTTCAAGGACATCCTCTATGACAGCTTCATAAATGCTCTTTATGTGGTCATGTGTCTTGGGAACATGCACAGTTTGTTGAATCCACAAAAGACAAATATTGACATTAGTCCATTTGACTAACATTGCCAAATCAGCCCTAGGCTTAACTCCCGTTTAACTCTTGACTTTTACCTTAGAGAGAGAGTCACGTCATCTATGACACCGGCATCAGAGTGTATAAAATTTAGTTGGTTGTTTCCTTATGAATACATCATATTACTGTGATTCTTTCCTTGGACTCTAATTCTGTGATTTTACTTGTTATTTGATTGTCTTTGTCAAGTCGTGGATAATGTACCTTTGTGCAGTTCTTTGAATACAGTGGGTGCGATAGTTTTCACTAAGCTCTTCCTAGATTCGCTCATGCTGCGCTGAACCTAAAGAAAGTTGACTTCAATGGACCTTGTAAGACTAATCGATGGTAGAGTGGTTGTAAGAGATTGTAAGAAATAATGTCTCTCTGTTGCACTATTTTATTTAAATTGTTGCATCTATGTGTCTTTTGGATGAAAAAGTGTGATGGTTGCATCATTTGATAAAAAGATATATTTATTAATGAAAAGAAATCAATCTCTTTATAAATATTTAGACTTCAAATTTGAAGTATGTTTTTGATAATTCAATATTTTTGCTAGATTTTGAGTTGAAAGGGTTGTATATCAGGGGTAATTTATCGATAAAATTCATTAGCAAACTTTGAATAGCGAAGCCAAATAAAATCTGAAAAGAAAATATTTCAATTCGTCTAAACCTAAGCATTTCGATACGCTATAAATCCAATTCTCCTTTAATGTGACCTTGGTGTGTATGCTCGATTCACGTAATGGATGTGTGTTTAAGTATTTAGAGGATAATCAGTGACTATCATATGTCTGCATTGTACCTTTTTTGGTATTTTGTCATTGATTGTGGAAACAGAGAACTGATGTTCCACTGATGACTTATATTAGGGCCTGATCTTAATGTGGAAGCTGGATTGATCGCACTTGATCAGCAAAATTCTCTGTTTGGAATAGACTTAACAGTCAATATTGATTACTGACCTTTTGATGAGGTTGAACTACGCTCATTTCAGAATAACTAACCAAATAATTAAGGCAAGGCTTTGATTTTCACGGTCGCTTTCTCATATAAACATCCCAAGCGATGAAGCTCATTCCATTAAAATTAAAATGAAATTTATGCATTTGTTAAAAAATGAATAGTAAGCAATCTACACCTGGTTATTTTGATCGCGGAGTCGGTACCTTATCCTTTTCAAAGAAGTTAAATGATGCAATCGACGAGCCTTCCAAGCAATTCCTATCTTCTTCATTATATATATATATATATACAACACGTCCCCTCTGCATGTCAACTGCTACATTTCTAATTTAAATAATTATTAGAATGTCTACTAGCCAAGGATTAGCCGCCGGCGACGACCGCCACCGCGACGACGACAATCAGTATCTTTTGTCCTACAGCGATGACCACGATCATCTCAAGAGGCTGCCTCCGCCGCCAACTCTGCTGCAACGGGCCTACAAGAGCAGCGCCGATCTCGTTAAGTACCTCCCCACCGGCACCGCCATCGCCTTCCGCGTCCTCTCTCCCGTCGTCACCGACAACGGGATCTGCCCTGTTTCAGTCAACCAGATGATGACCCTCGCCCTCCTCTGCTTCTGCGCCTTTACCTCCTTCGTCCTCCCCTTCACCGACAGCTTCACCGACCCCGTCACCGGATGCGTCCGCTACGGCCTGGCCAGCTACGGAGGCCTGATCATCATCGACGGCGGTCCCTCGCCTCCGCCGGCGCTCGCGGCCAAGTACAAGCTGACGCCCATCGACTTTGTGCACGCGTTTATGACGCTGATCGTGTTCGTCGCCGTCGCGTTGGCGGACCACAACGTGGTCTCGTGCTTCTATCCGATCGAGTCGGACACCATGGCGCAGGTGGTGGCGGCGGTGCCGGTCGTGGTTGGGCTCCTCGCTAGCGCGTCGTTCGTGGCCTTTCCGACCACACGTCACGGGATTGGGTTTCCGGTCACGCCTGAATCATCGACGCGTTAATTTCTTGCTTCGTTCTTCACAGCTTCTTTTTTTTTATTTCCACTGTTGTTTATTTTTGTAATGCATTGTTCTTAAAGATTACATATATGATATTGATGTTCGAATTCTTCTCGGATATAAATTTTATGAAATTATGAACACGAACATGTTTTAAAAAAAATAAATTTTCAAGTACATATAGTTAATTATTTACTTGTTCATCATAATACGACCAATTAATTTTATTATGAGGCGATTTGATTTTTAAGACTTTGTGTGTGCTAAATTACGTCCCTTTAAAATTTTAAATTACGTTTTAAATAAATTTTGTGAGGAACCCAATAATAAAATCAAATATATCTTTAGATGAGCTCCGGACATTATGCAACAGTAAGATGTTTAATAATTAATTAAGTATTGATGGTTCGAGTAATTAGGATGTATTACTGGATATTTTTCTTTAATTAATTGGGATTGACTTTGAAGGGGTTTGCTATGCCATTTGACTTCAGAAATGGCCGTCATGACTTTATAATGAATAGAATACTTTATGTTGAGAAGTTGAGTGTTGTAAATTGCGGAAAATGCTTGTAGTTTGACGTTTAAATGATATTGTGGAATTTCAAAAGGGAAAAAAAAAGTGGGAGGACAATTAAATTAATCAACTAAATAAGAAGCGAGAAGTGCACAGAAGAAAGAGAGAAGGTATAATGAGTTGGAAGTAAAAGCCGGCGGATCATGGATTAGACAATATATTGGATTTGATGTTAAAGCGGGCGGATCTTTTATCGCCGTCATCAATCTTTCTCCCTCGTTCTCCTCTGTTTGATTGTTTGAAACTTTTACATTTTAAGTTTGTTGGTTGATTATTGAGCTTGATAATATGAATTTATTTGTTGATTTTGAAACTTTCTTTCTTTATTTTGCATGTTAATGAGAGTTTTATTGATAAACATGGTTCATAAATATTTTTCACGAACATTACTCATAAATATTATTCACGAACGTTGTTCATGAAACTCATTAACTGTTGGTTGTTCCAGCTTGTTTAAATTGATCTTATGGTGCAAACATAGTCCCACATCTAAAACACATGGATATGGTGGAATGTTGTCCTAAAGATCATGGGTTTAAAAGGATAAAAAAAATTTTAAAGAAAGGTGTTATATCTCCATTGGGAAAGATCATGAGGCCTTTTGGGGAGAGCCCAAGAACAAAACCATGAGGGCTTAGGCCCAAAGTGGACAATATCATGCCATTGTGGAGATGCGGACATTCTTTAGACCCTACAATTGGTATCAGAGCGAGGCCGCTCTTCACCGGACTAACCGTCGGATGAGCCATGATCCAGATCTAACCATGTGGGAACCCTCGGGGAAAATAAAGGAAGTAGGGGAGGCTCGGACCATGAGGGACATGGCAGCCGGACCATGAGGGACATGCCAGTCGGATCATGAGGACATGACAGCCGGACCATGAGAAATGGCAGCCGAACCATGAGAACATGGCAGCCGGAGCTTCCAGTGGTCCTTTGTTTGAGAAATGGGGGATTGTTGGGTTGCAAAAGGTGCAAACATAGTCTCACATCTAAAACACATGGGAAAGATCATGGGTTTAAAAGGATGAAAGTATCTCCATTGGCATGAGGCCTTTTGGGGAGAGCCCAAGAACAAAACCATGAGGGCTTAGGCCCAAAGTGGACAATATCATGTCATTGTGGAGATGTGGACATCCTTTAGACCCAACATAAACGAGCTGAACTCATATGTGTTTCGATTCATTTACAGCCTTAGCCTTAGTTGATATGGTGGAATGTTGTCCTAAAGTCAAGTCCTTCTTTGGAGTGGTGCAACACATTTACACATTGTTTTCTTCCTCTACAAAGAGATAAAAAAATTTTAAAGATAAGGTGCCTAGGACCATTAGGACATTATCACATACCCGTTGGGAAAGTCATGTTGAAAGTGTAAAAGTCATAAAAGAGCAAATTGTACATATAAGAGATATTTTACTTGACTTAGCAGAAGTTGCTAAAGATTCTAAAACAAAGAGTGATACTGAGAATTTAGCACTATATAATCTTGAGAGTTTTGAGTTCTAGCTTGGAATGGTAATGTCATATAACTTGTTACGAGCAATAAATATTGTACGTAAGTTTATTCAATTTGAATATATGAATATTAATATTGCAATCAACTTCTTATAAGGACTGATCAATTTCTGACGAAATTCTAGAAGAGGGGTTTGCTAGTGCCATGAATGAAGCTATACAAATGGCAAGTGAAATGAGAATTGAACCTAAATTTAGAGAAAAATGCTCATTTAAAGAAAGAAACAATTTGATCAACAGGTAATCAACAAGATCTCATGCAGAATCCCCTATCTAAATATCTACAATGTAGTGAGATAAAAGATAACTCCTCAAATCTATGTCTAAACTCCTATGTGGGAAACCTAGGGTCTGTATTAGGGGTCCTAGAGGTCCCAGCCTCACATCCTCTTTTTGCTCGTCTAAACATAAAAATTACTAATTTAATAACAAAAATAACTGGAACTTAACTAATTTAGGAAAGTTTAGGGATTACTTGGGCATTTTCATAGTATTAGGAAGGTTTTGGTGCTGAAAAGGCTCTTCATGCGGCGCGAGAAAATGATAAAATGGGGTAAAAAGGGGGTGAAAATGTGGGTTTTACGTGCGAGCCACGCGGTAAGTTTTATAATGGTACTCAGGTCGACTAGAATGGCATTGGAGCCGACTTGAGTAAGCGGTGCGAGTCAACTAACAGCCGAGGAACGAGAAGCTGGAAGGAAAGAATGCTCGAGGGGCGCCAAAAGGCCGAAGTCGGATTCGAGTGAGCCTAACTCCGGTTGGCCAGAACCCACCCAACCGACGATTTTATAAAAACTCAATAAAAGTCAAATATGTTGACTTTAACTGTTGACTTTGCCGGAGTAGAAGACTTAGACTTGGACCTTTTGGACGTGACTTTTAAAAAAGAAAAGATAAAATTTGATCAATTTTATCTTTTATAATATAAAAGATAAATACTTAATTTTTATTAAGAATAATTCTCTTTATCTTTTATTAAAGATAAAGTTTATCCTTATTTAATCAACGGCTACGAATTAAAGCCTATCTCCGATCAATGGTTAGGATCGCATCAACGGATCAACGGTTAAGAGAAAGTTCATCTACAATCAACGATCCAGATCTATTCTCTTGGACTATAAATAAGACTTAGAGTTTTAGAAGTCTAATCATCAATTACTTTGTAATTCTCTTTCTAAGTCTTTATGCTACAACTGTAAAGGCTTCTCCGTCTAAAGGAGTTCTAATTAAGCGTTAACCGCTTTGGAAGCAACGATCTAGTTATAACCATATTTTTTTTAAAAAAAAAAAAAAAGAAAAAGACAAGTGTTATTCTTCTTAACCGCCTATTCACCCTCCTCTAATCGGTTCAACTCGATCCAACACATACATCTATTTATTTGGTTGCAAGTTCACCTGACATTGATTTTTTTGAATAATGTGAAAAAGAAATTGAACAGATAATGAGTAAATCAAATAGAATACATAATATATCCAGTCTTCATTTATGTTTTATAATCAAGAAAAGTGTCATTTTGTTATTATTCAATTTTGATGAATTCAGACTTTTTTATTAAAAAAAAAATCACACACACTGTTTGAATAGATTATAGAACTTTAAATTACTTTCATTGTGAATTTGAAACTTTAAATTAAAAGCTCGATCTTCTCTTCAAATTCGGTTTTAACCATTTAAGCAATATCAAAAGATTTTTAGATTTTTATTAAATTTGGAGACTGAGCCTTTAACTAGTTTGGTGAAGTCTTGTATGGGACTTTAATAATTTTTAAGTCACAATGGACATTTAAACATTATTGGTGATCAATTAATGAGTTGTGTTCGGAGTTGATGGTTGTGAAATGCCATTTAACAAATGAAAAAAAAAAGAATTGATATACTACAATGTCTAAGTAAAATTGAATGATTTATTCTCAAATATTATATTGCCTATAAAATTTTATTAATTATACCAGTAACAATTGCATTGGCAAAAAGAATAATTTCAAAGTTGAAATTAATCAAGAATTATCTTCAATCAATAATATCACAGGATAAACTAATTAAATGTTAGCAATGTTATCAATTGAGAAAGAAATAGTCCAACAATTAAATTATGTAGATTTGATAAATATTTTTGCCACTAAAATAGCTAGACGAGTAGTGTTTATGTAATTATTTTAAATATTTATTAACTTTTTTATTGATGTAATATATTATTTCTGGGTATTTAGGGCATTTGTTATTTGTAAACTGAACTTCATAATTATTTGACATAATAAAATGGTCTATTTTATATTATTTAGTTCAGACCCATAGACATATAATACGACTTAGTGATCTAGACGTCCTGACCACTCAATCACATAAAGTTGCACTGGATATCAGAATCCTATATATATGTATTTGAAAATTTAGTTTTCATAACTAATAATAAACGAAATAGAGATATAAACGACTATTTCATTACTACGTCATCATAAATTAATTTATAAAATAAAAAAATAATATCTAAAATTATTCGAGGATTAGTCCAATATTATAATAATATAGACTTCTCTTTTTCAGTAACGGTTCTACACGATTGATCCTACAACCATTTGTAAGGAGGTAAATAGGAAAATTGCAGTGGGCCACGACGGAGGAGGACATTGCTTCAGCTTCATCGAAATTCGACTCTTGTCTACTTTAATAAGTATATCTCATCGTAACCAACTTAACTATACTCCGAAGGCAATATAAACTCCCCACTAGCTAGTTTTATAGACAGGAGTACACTAGCTAGCATGTATGGGCGAATATCAATTCACGTTGAGCAGTGGATAACATATTGATTAATTAAAATTACGTACTGCTATGCGCAGCAGGAGTAATTAACCGATTAACTAATTAACTAACTAACTAATTAATTAATTAATAGAATGCTGGTAGAAATTGATTAATCGATCAATTAATTTTGCATGTGTCTATGCCAAACAGTAATTAATTAATTATCATTATGGCGCACAACAATGAATATTAATTGGCTGTTAAAGAACAATCAATTGATTTAATTAAATCAATTAATGCTTTTAATTTTCCTTTTGATATATAACCTTCATCCCTAATAATAATCAATTAATATCGGATAAGTTTATAAGGTGTTTGACGATATCATGAAGAATATATCAAAAATATAAAAGAGGATTAATTAGATCCACATTATCATCATACTAAGCTTCATCGGTTTTGAACCGTCAATTTATCGACATCACGGGCATTCAAGTGTTTCAGAGTGGGGCCCGGTGGGTTATTGTGCCCACAAAGAGTCATTATTATGGTCATTAAGTGTTGCACCATGCCACTACTCTTCTTCCCCGGCCCCCTCGTTTTTCTGTACCACCTTTCTTGTATTCTAAGGCTATTGAGACGTGCATGTTCGATGACCACTCGAGATATGTAGCTTTAAATTAGACAAAAGCTTTTAAGTTAATGATCGATCGATGTTGGATCATGACAACTCGCGAGTGCAAGGCAGGAGTGCGAGGAATGAATGGATAGCTTTCCTGGCTACTCGATCGATCGATCGTCACATTCCACAAACAAACAAACAAACAGGGGAAAAGAAAAAGGAGTGCATGGTTTCAAAATCTCGAGTTCAGTGGAGTATTCATTCCTAGCTATCTATATATCTTCCTTTTTGCTACCTGATCATGGCACGCCCAGTGGCTGTCTTCTCTTGATGTTTACTCCAATGTTTTTAATTAAACTGTGATTTAATAATCACAAACATTTCCTCCGACACGTACGTGGTTATTTTAAAACTAATTAAATATTGTGATGACGATCAGGTAACTGTGGTTGAACCAGGCACGAGTGCTGAGCTCAATTAATCCAACGTAACATGGGCAAGGGAGTAGTCAGCAAGCTAAGAGCCCGATCGAGCCTGAGTGCATGGACGGACCGGCGATGACCAGTACTTAGCTGGATTATACGTTAAAACTACCACCTTGGCATGCTGTTAAACTTAATTAGCCCATCTCATGCATATATAACATGATTTATAAATCAACTCGTGATAAAAATAACACAAGATAATTTGTGATTGATTTGCGAATCGAGCCCCACTGTTAGAAACAGCCTTATTTTAAGCTCATATCAAAAAATCCCCTAAGAGATTTTTTAAAAGTACGATACTACTATGTTAATAAGAGTTTATTGTCAAAACAGAATCTCAGCCAACAAATACATGTTGCTAAGATAACTCGAATCGAAATAGTATCTCAGTCAACAAAGACATGTTGCTAAGAGAACTCGAACCTGGAACTTCAGGCAACACATATCTCCATGTTTACCACTTGGGATAAGACACTTTGACTAACTGTATTGGATAAATTTTTTATAGTGACCGGCCCCACCGCCGAAACGGGCTCATATCAGAAAACTCCCTAAGGGATTTTTTAGAGGTACCACTATGTTGATAAGAGCTTACTATCGAAACAGCATCTAAGTCAACAAATATATGTTGCTAAGATGGCTTGAATCTGTTGGGTTGCAAGGGTGCAAACATAGTCCCACATCTAAAACACATGGAAAAAATCATAGGTTTAAAAGGATAAAAGTATCTCCATTGGCCTAAGGCATTTTGGGGAGAACCCAAAAATAAAGTCATGAGGGCTTAAACCCAAAGTGGACAATATCATGCCATTGTGGAGATATTTTGATTCCATCGGTACTAACAAATGGTATCAGAGCGAGGTTGCTCTTCACTGGACTAACCGCCGGATGAGTCATGATCCGGATCTAATCATGTGGGTTAAATCTTAAACAAAGGAAGTGGGTGCTCCCGTGTTTGAATCAAGAGGACCAGACATTAGGCAGGAAGTCCTAGTAGGTCGGGTGGATCAAGGGGCAGGAAGTCCTAGTAGGACGGGTGGACCGAGGGGCAGAAAGTCCTAATTGTGATTAGACAGGAAGTCCTAGTAGGTCGGGTGGATCGAAGGGCAGGAAGTCCTAGTAGGACGGGTGGACCGAGGGGCAGAAAGTCCTAATTGCAATTAGACAGGAAGTCCTAGTAGGTCGGGTGGACCGAGGGGCAGGAAGTCCTAGTAGGACGGGTGGACCGAGGGGCAGAAAGTCCTAATTGCGACTAGACAGGAAGTCCTAGTAGATCGGGTGGACCGAGGGGCAGAAAGTCCTAGTTGCGACTAGGCAGGAAGTCCTAGTAGGTCGGGTGGACCGAGGAGCAGAAAGTCCTAGTTGCGACTAAGCAAGAAGTTCTAGTAGGTCGGGTGGACCGAGGGGCAGAAAGTCTCAGTTGCGACTAGGCAGGAAGTCCTAGTAGGTCGGGTGGACCAAGGAGCAGAAAATCCTAGTTGCGACTAGGCAAGAAGTTCTAGTAGGTCGGGTGGACCGAGGGGCAGAAAGTCCTAGTTGCGACTAGGCAGGAAGTTCTAATAGGTCGGGTGGACCGAGGGGCAGAAAGTTCTGGTGGGTCGAGGATTTAGACATCAAAAACGACGTTTGAGGGGGGCCTGTGGTCCTTTGTTTGAGGGGGGTTGTTGGGTTGCAAGGGTGCAAACATAGTCTCACATCTAAAACACATGGAAAATATCATGAGTTTAAAAAGATAGAAAGTATCTCCATTGGCATGATGCCTTTTGGGGAGAACCCAAGAATAAAGCCATGAGGGCTTAAGCCCAAAGTGGACAATATCATGTCATTGTGGAGATATTTTGATTCCATCGGTACTAACAGAATCGAAACAGCACATCAGTCAACAAATACATATTGCTAAGAGGGCTCGAACTCGGAACTCAGGCAACACACATCTCCATGCTTACCACTTGGGATAAGACACTTCGACTAAAACTGTATTGAATAAACTTTTTATAGTGACCAGTCCCACCACTAAAACGACCTCATATCAGAAAACCTCCTAAGAAATTTTTTAGAGGCACGGTATCACTATGTTCATAAGAGCTTACTGTCGAAACAGCACCTCAGCCAACAAATACATGTTGCTAAGATGACTCGAATCCGAAATCTCAAACAACGCATGTCTCCATGCTTACCACTTGGGATAAGTCACTTCGACAAAAAACTTGAGGTTTAAATCTACAAGTTGATTAGATTTGGAAATTAATTTGTACGGTGAAGAACTAGTACCGCCTCCAACTATTGACTTCCCGAGTCTTGGTCCACCGACTTCCCGAGCAAGCGAAGTGACATGACAAACAAAGGGGGGCACGGAGGTTACAAGAAGGCAAAAGGGCAAGATGGTTATAACACCCTTTATTGAGGTGTGCTCTTTAATTTCTCTCCAAGTGATATGCCCCTTGACTTCTCTCCCATATATATAAGGTAAGGGGAGGGAGGTTCTAGATATGGTATGTTTTATTATCATGAGAAGAGAGGCTATGTTTTATTATCCTAATTGATATGTTTTATTATTCTTTCTACTATCTCATTTATTTTATTATATTTTTTTATCTGCTTTATACTATTATTTAGATTTCTTAATTGATCACTTTTCACCCTAATCTCATTTAAAGAAGTTGATTCCTTCAGTCGAGTCTTCTTATTCCTGTCGACTCTTTCAACCGATTCCTCCCATGACTTCTTCAATCAAGTCTCTCTACGACTCCTCCATTCGAGTCCTCCAATCAACTCCTCCTGCCGAGTCCTCTAGTTGATTCTTCCTATCAAGTCCTCTAGCCGACTTTTCCTAGCGAGTCCTTCTATCGACTCCTCTAATCGACTCCTCCTGCCAACTCCTCTTGTCGACTTCACGTGGTTACTAATTCACCACAAAGTCAACCGCACCGAGTTCCATGGGACCTACGTACCCCATCCTGTACTCAGACCGGAACACTCCATATTGAGATAGATCCCTCCAATTCGGATCTCCAACATCCCTGACAAGATAGGATGGCAATAAATGAGACTTGTGATGGGTGTCTGGATTGTGTCAGGGGTACGATGTCGGTGTTGTCGCGGTTGACACCTGACACGCCACCGATTGCGCGGGTTTCTAATTGATGTGGTGGCCCAAGAACATTATTAGTATAAAGGTGAACTCACACACTCTCTCTCTCTCTCTTTCCATTCTTCTCTATTTCAGTTTTAACTTATCGTCACTCCTGACATAGCTGAGTTGGTTACGATGGAGCAGACTTGCAGAAGAGGGTAATGGTTCGAATCTCGGCGGAAGCCGAGCAATACCCTCCTCTGTCATGATCAACTGTAATTTCTTGATTTATCTCTTTATATATGATCGTAAGACCGATTGTGTAGGACTGTTGGGATGACAAATTCTATCTTTTTTTGCAAAAGAGTTTTAACTTATCATCAAATAGATCGTGTCAGCTATTGTCGATGCGTATTGACGTACAAGCACACAAGGACTCATGTGGCTCGAAAGGAGGAGCAACACCAACAGTTGGCGATCCAATAAAACTAAAACTTTATCCGCCTTAAAATTTGAAATATTTTTATTTCAGCGTAAAAATTATTGTATTTTGAAAAAAAAAATTATTGGCAAGACAATATTATATTTGAAAAGGAACTTTCACTTTAACCTTGATGAATATCTATCAAGATGCAACCATCCAAAAGGCTACTTGATTAGATCGCTCAAAGGGGTGTGCAGTTAATTAGCTCAAGCCGAACATGATAAATTTGATTTTTAGACCGGAGTCAATTCGATCTATTCGGAGTGCATGTCGGAACACCAAGCACAATATTTATATTTATATTTTTAAAAAACGAAATGAGCAAGTGAACTGAAGGGCAGGACGATCCATTAACACACCTCTATATATATATCAAATTTATTCATATATAATGATGGCCGCTAGATTAATTAAATTATTTATTTACACAATGATTATATATAGTTAACATTAAAGTCGCTTATCAGAGTTTGAACACACGTACGGAATTATTTTAGTCAGAGAAGCATTTGAGTTGAATTAATGTTAATGAAGGCAGGTCAAGTTTAATTTCCTTGGTCAAATTCTAGCTACATCTTGACTCGACGATCAATCCGACAAAGCGATTAAGTAAGTCAACAGTCAGAAACCATGCGATCGAGCAATTGGACCAGACGGCAAAGATATTAGATAGATTGATAGATAGATAGATAGATATATTGGCGTGAACTAATTAAATTAAAGAAATCAATCGTCGTCAAATTAAAAATATTCCAAACAAGCAAGCAATAGCTGGCCGCGAATCGTCAGCTCCACCAGGCAGGGGAGGCGACCGGGTGGAGAAGTTAATTACCATATAAATGTGGAAACGCACGCCGGCGGCCGCGTAATACGAAGTCCCCTGATTTGGAACAGAACTTTGACCGTTGAAATATTTTCCCAATATAATAATTATATATTTTTTTGTCCACTTGAAATCGATGAAAAACTCTCTTGATCCGGTGAGGTTGTTTATTGACTACGTACTCGTCGGGTATAATAAGATATAAAAGAAAAAAAGAATAAAAATAAACATTAGTTAATTCAGAAAATTTTGACCGACCTTCTAATTCTAAACTTGGTTGGCTTCCTTGAATATGAACCGACCTTCTACCTCGGTCTCTACCCACTCCTTGACTTGTAGGCCGACCTCATAAATCGGCTTCGGAATGCCTACTATGGCGTATGCCGACCTCATGATTTGGTCTCGGCACATCCTCTGTTTTACGTGTCGATCTCATGACTTGATCTCGACACACATCCTCTGCTTCACGTGCCGATCTCATAACTTAATCTTGGCACACCTCTTGCTTCATGTGCCGACCTCCTGACTTGGTCTCGGCACACCTCCCGCTTCATGGGCTGATCTCATGACTTGGTCTCGGCACACCTCTCGCTTCATGCGGCACACCTCTCGCTTCATGGGCCGACCTCATAACTTAGTCTCGGCATACTTTGCGCTTCATGTGCCGACCACATGACGCGGTCTTGACGTTTAGGATCAACTTTCAACACATGACACTTATTTAAAGATATGGTCGTTCTTCCTAAATCAGAGGAGGCAGAACCTGTTGGATATTGGGGCCTTAATGGACCAATACGATTTTGTAGAAAAATCGGAATGCCATCAATTGATGAAAGTCGTAATTGACTTCAAATCGAAATCTACGTTTCGCGTAGATAGATTTAGACTATTAATTTGCTCAAAATCGATTAAGGGTGAATGAGAAATTAATTATTTAAAATCGGCCCAAATAATATTAATTATTCATTAATGTTATATATAAGGAAATGCAAGGGAGAATAGTCCCACATCGGAAATTTTTGATGTATTTTCTTTCCTTATTAATGATGCTGTGTTAATGGAGTTAACACAAAAGATCAGGTGCTCTCTTCTCAGGGGCGAGCAAGTGCTCGCACCTGTGAGCCCGCCACTCGCGCACGTGCGCAATGGGCGCTTTGTAGGCGCACTTTGCACTTTGCACGTACGCGTCATCACGAGGAGCATTGAGGAGCTTAAATTTATGCTCCAGGTGATATTGTGGTGCCTACGTGGCACTTGGGTGACGTGTCAGGATCGTATCTGACGTGGCAGTGCCTATGTGGCATCCACGTGGGCAAGAAGAGATGACTGGACTGTTGATTAGGCGAACGGATAGCAACCGTTGATCAAAGAGGTGTGATGGATCGCTTGTGATGCGATCTGGAGCGTTGGATCGCGAAGAGTCACGATCTGACCGCTTGGGATGAGACTTGATCTGAAGCATCAGATTGAATGGATTATTAGATCCACATCCGATGGCTGATGACAATAGGCGAGATCTGAGGGTCACAACCCTTCAGATCTGATGGATGAGATTGAAGTGGGCTATGTGAAGGGTTACAACCCTTCAGATTGGACGATCCAGATCGATCCAGCTCAAGGAACACATCCTCTCACCCAAAAGACATTTAACCTCTTCATTTGGTATAAATAGATCCCTCCAGATGCTGAAAAAATCATCGAATTCATCGATTCAAGTCTTCCTTGTGCATTCATCCCATCTAGTGCATTCGGAATCCAAAAAGTCTACGAGAAAGTTCGTTGATCTCGAAATTTGGAGTGCTACTATTCCGAGACGTTCGTCGTTGTATTTTGGGAACGAATTGCTGCTATCCGTTAGCACCGTAACGGAGCAATATCGTTTACGGAGATAGTGTTGAACACTAGCCTCGACGATCCATATCAGTTTGCGTATTCCCGGAGCTACCGGGTACAACAGAACCAACTCCTCCAAAAAGATAGGAACGCCTCCTTAAATATATATAAATAAACAGGATCTTTTCAAAGCGGAACAGGTACATTTGAATATTTCTCAAATAGTTACTAATACTTCAGAATGAAAGGCTATTACTATAAAAGGTTGCTCATGCCCATGGACACAGGTACGCACATATATCTATCCTAATTTCCTCAAGTCATAAAACTTCTTCCTCACGCCGAATCCTAACTTGAGAGTTGGAGTAGCTTGTCAGGACCCAACTCCGACGTCATTCTAACCCTTTTTTTAAGTGTTTTTCAGGATCTCTTTTCTCTCCGGACGACTCTCTTCGAAGAGCATGCACGTCGACCGAGCCTTGAACCAGCGTTGGAACCATCCACAGTGCAACGACCGGAACATCCATCTTTCGGAAAGTAATGGGAAGTTCGGATTTACTGGCTTAAGGAGCAATGTGCCTTGCTATCGGCGATGCAACCAAATCGAATTTATTTAGTTCATTTTTCAAATCAGTTTAAAAAATATTTAATTTATATTTAAAATTATCAAATTCAAATCGAATACGAACTTGTATAATATTTTTTAAAAATAGAATTTAAATTTATAATATTTTATTTAATTATTCACGCTCTGAACTTAATTAGATTTTATTATTTTTATATAATTTTAATTTAAATAGATTTAAATTAAAATTCAAAGAATTAGACTTTTAAATCATTTTAAATTATAATTCGATTCTATTCGGATCAAACTTCGAATCACTCAAATTGAATTTGAGCTCGCATTTCAATTGGATAAAATTATTTATATTTTTGAATTGCGAATCAAATTTGAATATCACGTATATTTTTTAAACTTAAACTTGAATATTAATATTGTTATATTTATTCAGTTTGATTCCATTAGTTTGCACCTCTACCATGGGCGGAGTCACATTATCAGCTACTCGGGCTATAGCTCAGAGGCTTGACGGTGCAAAAGTTTGGATTTATGGATGCGAGAAAGAAAAATTTAAGAAAATGAATTCAAGAAGACAACTTGGGATGTCGCATCGGTGTAGCTCACAATCTGAGATCAACTCGGGTAGATCACTCGGACTGGCTCCACCATTAACCTCTACCCATCATAACTTTGATATAACGTGGGAAGTACGTGTGTGGTGATCAATTATTATAAATCTACCACTCGAGTATCAACTTGACTATGCCCGTGGAAGCCATAAGTGGTGATCAATTCTTTAGCAAAAGGTGGAATCTGCCACCCCAGCTATCCCACACGGTCGACTCTAGGACCATCTGTCAAAAGGTAAATTGAAAAATAATGTCTCAGCTTCATCGAAATTTGATTCATGTCCATTTCAATAAGTCTATTTTGTAATAACCAACTCAATCATGTCCCGAGGACCATAAATAATGATCAAGATTAGATAGGAGGATGTTGTGATTCCTAGAGGGCGGAGGAGCTCTAGTGAAATATGTGATAAACTAAATTGCTAAGTCGCCTTATATACTAAATGTCATACATACATACATATTAAAATTTATTTTTTAATGATTTTTTTCATGGTTAGAGTCTTAGAGATGTATTCTTTTTGCATTTTATGACAGATTCTTTATTAGGAATTTACTTATTATTAATTTTATTTTAATACTCAATTATATATATCAAAATATGTCGGGTAAAATTGAGAAGGACGTCTCATTTTTTTCAAAATCATCGAAGGATAACTTTTTAAAATTTTTAATCAAAAGGATTTTTCACCCCCACAACCCCTCTTCTAAAATGATAAGATTTGGTAGGACGTTGTCACTCAGGTACCTACGATTCGATCCCTAGTTATGACGTATTTGTAGGAATTTTTCTCTAAATAGAGAGCGCAATCAAATGATGCTGGGCGTCTAGGCTGGCCGCTGTGTGCATTTCCTGATTTACCCTGGTGGCTGGTGGGAAACTTCCATGGGACTGAGCCGATCACCCCAGAGATAGTCAATGGGGCTAACTGAGATTTATCATTTTTTTAAAATGATAAGATTGCTTGAAATATAATATTCACTATTATCATCTCCTATCACATATATTAAATAACGTATTAGATGGATTTGACATATTCAAGAATATTCACATTACAACAGTTACAAAATTGTAACTGTTATAATATTGTAGTATCAACGAAATCGTAGCTATTATAATATTGTAGCATCTACGATTTTATAACTATTGCAACATAAACTTATTTTGTTCAATAATATTCATATTGTAGTAGCTACAATTTCGTAACTACTACAATATAGATTTATCTTATTCAACATCATTTATGTCGTAGCAGCTATTGTTGGTGGGATGGGATGTGATTAAAAATAAAAAAAAAGTGCCTCCGTGATTCCCAAATCTTGTAGGATCGGAATACGCGCTAGAGGGGGGGTGAATAGCGCGTTGCACGTTTTTCAATTTTCGTAAAACTTCGAACGCTTACGGAAGCTAAAACAGAGAACGATGCGGAAACGTAAAAGATAAAGTAAGCAGGTGACACTTTTTATTTTTACTTGGTTCACAGCGCAACGCTGCTACTCCAAGGCCCACGGTCCTTGACCGTTTACTCTGGGCAATCCACTAAGTCACTTGCCCCTTTCCGGCAGCAAGTGTATCGAGAAAGCAATACAAAAACCGATTACAAGTTTTGAACGAATGGAAATACAGAGTTTGCTTTGTTACCGAACTTCTCGCTTTCTCGGTCGCTCCCCGGAAGTAGATTTTCGGCGCCTCGGTGTGAAGTTGAGTAGCTTGGAGCAGGTACAGCACCGACGTCGAAAATAGAAGGCTCGGGAGTCGCGAGAACAGAGTTCGGAGGCTTTTGAATTGATGTCTCGGCTGCTGGTCGCGGCTGCTTATATAGCCTTGCTGAGTCGACTCAGATGCAGATCTGGGTCGACTCCAGCTTGCGTGGCAGATAAACCTTTATCGTCTTCGCCCGTTATCCTTCCTGAGTCGACTCCGATTGACTTCTGGGTCGACTCCAGTCGCGGTGGCATCAGCGGCGATAACTTTTGACCCTGAGTCGACTCAAAACCTTACCTGAGTCGACTCCAGGCTGAGTTGGCGGAAAGTCGACGCGCAGACTTCCGGATTCCAGCTGACTCGGCTGGAGTCGACTCCAGAACCCATCTGAGTCGACTCCAGACCCGAAAATCCAACTTTTTTGTCCGGAGTTCGCGTTCGTCTGACTTTTCCTTCCTGCAAAAGATGTTAGCTAAAATAATAACATGTAAAGGATTAAGCTGGTTCATCGAACCAACTACGAGTCTTAACTTCGGATCTCCAGTGAGATCCTGGGTTAGACCGACGCCTAATGTTCCTCTTGGGAACGCGTCCTCACCCACTCCTCTCGGGAGAATTTACCTGATTGCCAACTGGGTCCTCCTGACTCGTTGGACTTTGTGCTCGGCTCTGTCTTTGCCCCCTAGGATTTGTGCTACAACTGATCCTCCTGATCAGCCCAGTCTTCCGCTGCAGCTTGGTCCTCCTGACCAAGCCCAGACTTCTGCTGCAACTTGGTCCTCCTGACCAAGCCCAAACTTTACCTGGTGCACTTTGACTCTGCCAAGACTTCATGCCTAGTAGCACTAGAACTTAACCTGTCTCCTGTAAGCTCAGTTCAACTTGGTTAGCCAAACCATATACTTAACTTGATCCTAGTTCCATAATCAAAACTCTGATTCGATCTGCTAGTGCTTCCTGCACTAACAAATCTCCCTTTGATTTTTATCAAAATGTTCTATAATTTTTTAATATTTAAATATCCTAATTCCTACTATTTTTTTATTCTTTTAATACTCAACATTTTTTTATTTTTATACATTTTAGAATTTTATTTTTTGATGATTAACTGAATATTTGATTAATCTAAGGTCATGTGCTCAAATTTCTATCTTTGCAAAAAAATTTAGTTAAATATATAGGTTGATATTACTCCACCCACGGTAAATGATCAAATATCTGTATTTATAATTTTTTAATAGTTTCAATTAAATATATGCATTAATAGTTCTTCACACAATCAACCGACATGGGTCCCATGACCCATTATTTTCCTTTTTAAAAAAGCTTTTTAAATGATTTAAAAATATTTTGAATATTAGAGGTCTTCAATGAATATTTTAAAAAGAGAACTTTAATTTTTTTTTATATGATCTAGATGCGTTGAGTTCAACTAATTCGGGAACCAAATGATCTTCCCTCGATTTATCTATCAGATAAATTTAAAAGTACTAATGATTTCTCATTCACCAATCAACAATATAGATTTTTCATTTTGAATGTTGTGCCATCGCATCATGTCCAGAGAGGATAAATTTTTAAGCTCTCTAATATGAAATAATATGTTATAAATTCCAATTTTGAATGATCATTATCAAAAAGAGAACTTTTAAAAAAAAATAAATCCGTTACCTCAACGGTCCTAGAATTGATAACCCTAGAGATACATAACCACATAGTTAAGTTTTTCAAATATCTAAATTAGCTAACTAACTTTTTAAATTATCAAATCATGTACCAATTCTCTTAAAAATACACTTTCAATTCTTTATTGCCTGTCTTCCTCTACCCTTTGTTTGATCGATGACCACTTGATTATAATTTCAAGGCCAACTTTTCGCAATTGCCTAATCACAAAATCTAAGACACATAGTCTAGCGGCTAGGGCTATAAATGAACGGCACATTCATCAATAAGCTTATTATTCGACTGGGTAAGAATTTATTTATGTTTATTCAATACATACAAGATCAATTAAATAAATAAACTTGAACAACTCGTTAAACTAAATAAGCAAATTTGAATATATATGTGTTTAACTCGTTAATGTTCATGAATCACGTTCGTGAACCAGTGTTCGTAAACAATGTTCATAAACAATGTTGGTGAATAATATTCATGAAAAACATTCGTAAATAATATTTATGAATCATGTTCACCAATAAAATTCTTATCAACATGCTAAATAAATAAAAAATTTAAAATAAATAAATAAATTTATATTATCAGATTCAATAACCAATCAAATAAGTTTAAATGTAAATATTTCAAACAATCAAACAAACTTAAATTAATAGCAAACTTGAATTGAGAGTTCGATAACATGAATTAAATAGAAATCAAAATTGAATCAAATTCAAACTCATAAAAAAAATCAAACCAAACTTAAATAATCATTTCAAAAACTTAATTTATTTTAGAGAATTGAACTGAACTTTATTAAATTTATCAAAAAATTTAACAAACTTAAATATCATAAAATTTAAATATCAAAAAATTTAACTCAACTTAACTTAACAACTCTAGTAGTGACCGTCTATAATAATTTCACAACCACTTCAATCGTCTATTTAAACAGTTGGCATATAAATGGAAGATATTTTTAAAAATATATATGTGATTTACTAACTTAAAAAATAATTAAGATAATTAAATGCATAATTCAGTAAATTGTCAATAAAAATAATTTTTATCAATCCACCTTTTTTTATAAAAAGAAAAACCTCAAAATTGACCTTTGAAAATTCTAGCAATAACAAGCTTGTTTCACACACTACCCTACCTATCTGTGACACTGACATAGTCCCCAGAAAACATCATATTAAAACGATCATAAGGTCAAGAGTCAGATCATCAGAATGCTCAGTTAGAAAAGGAACCACAGCCATCGCACCACCGCAACGAAACATCCACCTCCTTTCCTCCCAATTGACTTGGTCTCGATATTAAATAATCCACCCTTTTTTGCCCTGAAAGTCCCCTGGAAAAGCAATCAAACTGAAAAACGTGCACAAGATCAGAGACCAGAAATCAATGGGCGATTAGCTTTATATATATCCCACATGCTACATGTAACACCCAACAACATTACCTCTTCCAGCTCTGAACCACCTCCTCTGTCTCTCCCAAGAACAGGGCAGCAAGAAAGCAACCATCTTTACCTTGCAAAGAACTTGACCTCCTTTTGGCAGAAGAATGGCTGCTTGCAGTGAGATCATGGGTTTTCTCCGACCTTCTTCTTTCCTCCTCGGCAGTGGATCCCTCTTGCTCAGGGGCAATCAGAACAAGCAGAGTCTTGCCTTCCCTGCTCTCTGCCCAGATGGCCAAGGCAGGAGGAGAAGGCTGAGGTCCGCGAAGACCGCGGCAGCGCCGGTGAAAGCAGCAATCAATGAGGATGTGATCAAGATGGTGGCTGGGGAAAAGGCTAGAGCGGGCAAAGTCATGCTCAGGGCTGCGCTGACCGTGAGAAGGAAGCACAAAGAGGATATCAAGGAAGTGATCGTCAACCAGCTTGATGCTCTTACAGATAAGATTGGCCGGAATGTGGTGTTGCAACTCATCAGCACCGAGATCGATCCGAGTAAGCCTTGTAAAAATCTTAAGATGTTTGTTCCTAAACATTAACCCTCGAGCTGCTTGATCTCCTGCGTCATGATTTAAAAAAAAAAAAACACTTTTTATAGAATAAAAATCAGTATATATAGTAATTTTGCAAACTAGAGTACTCTGCAGATCCCCAATGATCGAAAGTTCAAATTCCCCAAAAGTAGGCATCTTGTACTTTGTTCTTTGTTCTCTCGAGAGCAAACAAATATTCTGCTGAATCCTTTTTCCTTTGTGCTTCCCCATGATTGATAAACCTTGTTTCATGTCTCCCCTGAGCAATTCGCTTACTGTCCTTGGGCTTGCTTCTGCAACTTAGGAACCAAAAAGCAAAAGAAGAGCGGAGCGACGGTGATCAAGGACTGGTTCGAGAAGAAGAACGTCAAGGGAGAGCGTGTGGTGTACACTGCAGACTTCGAGGTGAACTCCAGCTTCGGTGAGCCTGGAGCAATCACAGTGATCAACCGCCACCAGAAAGAGTTCTTCTTGGAGAGTGTAGTCATCGAAGGCGAAGGCGAAGGCGAAGGCTCTACGAGTGGACCAGTTCATTTCTCCTGCAACTCTTGGGTTCAATCCACCAAGGACCTCCCCAAGAAGCGAATTTTCTTCAGCAATAAGGTCGGTACCAAAATTTTCTAGCTTGATATTGACAGCCATTTGAAGCGATGGCTAGATATCATTATCCTTGGCATTCAAATGGATCTATAATGACCTGTCCAAATTAGCCAGAGAAATCTCTGCACAAGATTGAAACACAACTAAATCTTAAAGGCTATTTTCCCAGCGTAGAGCAACTGCAACAATCATGATTTACAATAGGAATCATATTTTTGAAGGATAGAACGATGAGAAAGTGCTGATAGATAGATGTTCACTGGCAGTAGAGTATTTAAGCAGCTGTAGCTTTGAAATTGAAGAAATCTAACCATAAACAATTCTGTTACTTCTTGTGCAGTCATATCTACCATCTGAGACGCCTGAAGGACTTAGGGAACTCAGGGAAACCGAGCTCAATGAGCTGAGAGGGGATGGCAAAGGCATTCGGAAGTTATCAGACAGAATATATGACTACGCAACATACAATGACTTGGGCAATCCTGACAGAGGATCTGAGTTTGCAAGGCCGACCCTCGGAGGTGAGAAGATCCCATATCCAAGGCGATGCAGGACTGGCCGTCCTCCTACCGACACAAGTGAGTTCTCTAACATAACTTGTTCTACAGTATTGCAAGAAATTACTCCATGATCAGTGCAAACTCCCAACTCTATGACCTTAGAATAATTGAGTGTGGTGGTCCGCGTGACAGATCAAATTTAGAGGATGATTGATGGATCATTGACTTGGCCCACCATGGATGAGTGACTAAATTATTGTCTAAAAAAGCAACCTTTTAAAGAACAAGTTCATATCATCTAGAAACTATTCACTTTCAGATGCGTGGCAGAAGCAGCATCGCAGATGCTTGTCTAATTCTTTCAGTTTTACACCTTCAGATTCACCAAAAGTTGTATTCATGTATTGATAATTAACAAACACTAGGCAGAAAAAAAGTGTAAGTCCATAGAGAATAATTCCTTGATACTAATGCGTAGTCAGGAAACAACTTACCGTGAATCATCATCTCGTGGCACAGACATGCTAGCTGAGAGTCGAGTAGAGAAGCCACATCCGATCTACGTGCCACGCGATGAGGCATTTGAGGAGCTAAAACAGGGAGCTTTCGCAGCTGGAAGGCTCAAGGCTGTGCTGCACAGCTTCATCCCGTCACTCATTGCATCCATCTCTGCTGATAACCATGACTTCAAAGGGTTCCACCACATCGACAACCTCTACAAGGAGGGCCTCATCCTGAAGCTTGGCCTCCAGGAACAACTCCTCAAGAAGCTCCCATTCGTTAAAAAGATACAAGAATCAAGCGAGGGTCTGCTTCGATATGACACCCCAAGCATCCTCACGAGTAAGTGAAGCAACATGCTCCTTGTTATGACTTTTTTTTTTGCAGTCTAGCAGTAATTAACTTTTGAGATCAAAATTAAGAAGTTGAAATCCATGAAAATGATCAAATTGCAACAGAAAGAACAAACCTAGTGAGTAGACATTAACAAGAACCAGTTCTCATGCTGACATGCTCATGTGGTTTGCACTGCAGAGGACAAGTTTGCATGGCTCCGGGATGATGAATTTGCTCGGCAGACAGTTGCAGGGATCAACCCTGTCAGCATAGAGAGGCTTCAGGTAATCCCACCGCCCTCTTCAATCCCCCACGAGCAGTGTATCTCCATCACTTGTATATTGAACTGAGTTGCAAACACTAACAAGGCTATTATGGAACAGTCTTTCCCTCCAGTAGGCAATCTTGACCCTGCAATTTATGGCCCGCCTGAATCTGCAATCACAGAAGCCCACATAAGCGGTCAACTCGAGGGGTTGACAGTCCAACAGGTGAGACAAAGTGCATTACCGTGTTTATCTTTCACAGCATTTCCTTACAGCTGACCCTTGTCATGTTATTATCAATACAAAAAAGGCTGTGGAGGAAGGGAAGCTGTTCATGTTGGACTTCCACGATATATACCTGCCATTCGTCGACAGAATCAACATGATGGATGGCCGGAAAGCATACGCGACGAGGACCCTCTTCTTTTTGACTCCCATTGGGACACTGAAACCGATCGCAATCGAGCTTGGACTCCCTCCACAGCAACCAGGCGCATCCCGTCCCAGCATGGTGTTGATGCCGCCGCGTGATGCTACCACCAATTGGCTGTGGATGCTCGGCAAGGCCCATGTCTGCTCAAACGACGCTGGTGTTCATCAACTCGTCAACCACTGGTATAAAAATGTACCAACTTCATTACTCAAATTTGTAATAACAACATCACCTTTAGCTAAGTGATTCCTGTTCATGGCGTAGGTTGAAGACGCACGCGGCGATGGAGCCGTTCATATTGGCAGCGCACAGGCAGCTGAGCACGATGCATCCGGTGTTCAAGCTTCTGCACCCGCACATGCGGTACACGTTGGAGATCAATGCGCTGGCGCGACAGAGCCTGATCAATGCCGATGGCGTCATAGAGTCCTGCTTCACTCCCGGCCCCATAGGCATGGAGATGAGCGCCGCCTATTACAAGCACCACTGGCGATTTGACCTCGAAGGGTTGCCGGCTGATCTCATCCGAAGGCACGTCCTCTTCCTATCGCTACCACACTGGATCTTGTCATCTTCAATCCAATCTACACTCTCAGCGGACTTTTAACAAATACTTGTGCGAAATTTCAGGGGCATGGCAGTTGCAGACCACACGCAGCCGCACGGCCTCCGCCTCATCCTCCCGGACTATCCCTACGCCGACGACGGCCTGCTTCTCTGGTCCGCCATCACCCGCTTCGTTGGCGCCTACGTCCAGATCTACTACCCCGACTCGGACCCCAACAGAGTCCGCTCAGACTCGGAACTCCAGGCGTGGTACCATGAGTGCGTCGACGTCGGTCACGGGGACCACCGCCACGCCTCGTGGTGGCCGCCGCTGGACACTGCGTCCGACCTCGTCGCGCTGCTCACCACCCTCATCTGGATAGCATCCGCCCAGCACGCCGCCCTAAACTTCGGTCAGTATCCCCTTGGTGGTTACGTCCCGAATCGCCCCCCGCTGATGCGGCGGCTCGTCCCTGACCCCGAGCGAGACGCGGACGAATACAAGGCATTCCTCGCCGATCCGCACTGTTTCTTCCTTTCTTCCATGCCCAGCGTGCTGCAGGCGACCAAGTTCATGGCGGTAGTCGACACGCTCTCGACGCACTCACCGGACGAGGAGTACCTCGGGGAGACGAGGGACGGTGCCGCCGCGTGGACAGCGGACGAGGAGGCTGCGGCGGTATATAGAGCGTTCGCAGCGGAGGTGGCGGCCGCGGAGGAGGAGATCGAGAGCCGGAACGCGGACCCGAGTCGGCGGAATCGGTGCGGAGCTGGGGTGCTGCCCTACGAGTTGCTGGCACCGAGTTCAGGACCCGGTGTTACGGGACGGGGCGTGCCGAATAGCGTGTCCATATAATGGAAATTAACCTGTAGTTGTAGCTATTGGATGTAACATAGTTACATAGACATCATTAATAGATGGTGGATATTTAAAATTTGAATTTATTTTTAAATCTGTTAAATTAATAAATAATTTATATAATGATTTATGTTGTATAATAAAGAAATGCATCATTTATGTATGACAATACAATGTGGTGCATAGAATTAAAAAGCAAACCAAAAACTAAACTCGGCTGAGTAATGACATAAAATAATTAACACATAATCAACATAAATAAATGTAAAAAAAAGTTTAATAGGGCAATGCCAATATGATTATACTTTAACTAGAGAATTTTAGAATTTTCAAACTTATTTATAATCATGGTTAATTGTTGGAGAAAAACACTCTACCCCTTACTATTATACCATGGGCTAGGAGCCTGGTTTAGGCCATATAAGCACTTGGCTAGAGGGACAGATATGGAAGATTAAGAAGGAAGAGTAAAGATACTAGCGGTCAGACCTGGTTCTGGAAGCTAGACCATGTCTACCATACAAAAGGAAGAGATGAACTAGTCGAGTGAACTAGTTGGGCTACAACGAACCAAGTGATACAAAAGCTTTGGCAGACTGAACTCTATGCAAAATAAATGCAGTTGACAACAAGAAGTCAAAAATTGAATGTGAATATAACTGATCTCAGCTTTACCTTTCCTTCTCAAAGCTTGGCAGCTATCAGATCAGACCTCATATCGGGTCATGGGATTAACATTCCTCCCAGAAAAGGATGCCCCCGTTCTGAAAGGCTCTTTGCCCTCACCACCCATGTTCATTATAAACTATCGCGGCTTCATTTTGCTTTCAAAGAAACCACTTGATTGAAAAAACTTTCACCTTCATAGCAAAAAAAAATTCATCCCTCCAATTCTTCTTGTTAAAGTAATCTTAGAGTTGATAGTTTCTTTTGTTTTCCTCTACTTCACATCCATATATCTTGGTCTTTGTTTTCCAAATAAAAGAAAACACTTGGCAGATGAATTTGCCAGTGCCCTGAAAATCCACAGTTCTACCATGATTAGTTAAGTTCAACAAAGGACCCATCATTGAGAAATAATATGCAGCAAAGTTCACAGATGGGTTCAAGCTCCCTCAATCAAAGCAAAGTTGGAACATGTTCTAATCAAATTCTGCAGACAAAACCAGCAGTGGCCAACATCACTAGTGCCTCAAGGGCCTCGGGGAACCTTCGATGTCAACTTTCTGACATGGGAGTACGCATCCTTAATATGTTTGTCGATCTCATCTTCCCATCTATCATAAACATACAAACCAAAGAACGCTATAGCAAGCCCTGCAACAAAATCAAAGAGCTTCTTTGTTACATCAACAACTAGCAGCATGGCAACGTTTAAGTATAATAAGTTGAGAAGAAAAACTAATGTTTACCTAATTTATACATTGTCTGCGGCGACATGTATCCAAGGACATTGAGAAATAATAACCAGAAAACAACCTGTTTGATTCCACATAAGACATAAATATCTTCAGGACCACTTCAGCTAAATTTTAGTTGAGAAATTGAGAATCTTATCAGAGCAATGTAAATTGTAAAGAAATTTAGGGAGCAAAAACTTAACAAATATAGTAAGACAAACCTTAAACATCAATGCCCAATCCTTTCCCTTGCAAAGTGAGCGCAATATGATAATTCCATTGTTCCATATATGAGTAGCTGAATGAGCAAGCCTACGTGCCTGCTCTTCTGACAATTCGAAATACGAAGGTGACAATTTCTGAATATTATACCCTAATCTGCAGACAACCATATAGAAAAGTATAATAACTAGAAATACGGAAACCACAGAGGAAACTAAAAGATAATAGTGGTAAATCATAACATGCAATGAAATAAAAAAAATTCATACATATTTGAAGGCAAAGCACCATGAATAAACAAGAACAATGCAACAACTGAGACTAGCTTTGCCACTGCAGTAATCATTGTATATCCATTTGCGAAAAAGTAGTTATATAGGGCAACAAACAGAAGCAACGTTGTGAATGATTGTTTCTTATCTTTCCAAAGAAGTGTGTCAGCAACTGCAAACAGAATGGAGGTATCTGTCAGTAAAGTCATCAAGCAAATGAATCTACTGTTAGTTCATCCATACCTTTTCCACCGCCCAAATACGTAGAAACTTTAGATGTTCTTTTTTTCTGCTCAGCTTTAAGATGAGAGTATGACTCGATTGTTCTTTGGATACCATCCTATGTTCACAAAAGAGAACATCTCATATAACAAAAGAAACAGTTGTACCTATGTAATGATAGATAAGAGGTCAAATGAGTTCCGTTGGAAACCTTAAGAGACACAATAGGCTCATAATCAATATGATCTTTAGCTTTTGAACAGCTGAAAGTCCTATTGCATGACAAAAGTCTAATTCTTGAAGGTGTCAGCTGGGGCACAGGCATCCCATACTGTGAAAAGATCTTGTATGTCCATTCTACCAAGTGAGCAATTGGCATCATAAGAGAAACAGGAAGTTTGGTATTTGGCCTGCAATTAAAAAACTCATGATAATTATCAAAAGAAAAGGCGAAAACACAAATCTTACATGTTAGTGGAGAATGGCAGGAGGAACCAAAGAAGAAAATCTTGGAATAAATGAATTCAACATTTTATTATATATTTCTTTCAAATATGACTTATCATCTTCTACGAACAATTTTAGAATCTTTGCTGAAGTATACATATGATTTAGCATATGAAAAAAAAAAAAACCAAATGGTCTATGCTTATCCATCCTTACTGTAAATACGTTTTTCCATCTATGCTATGAAACTTCCTTGAAGTGGGGAGCATAACAAAACTAAGCAACTAAGTAGGAAGTGGCCTTATCATCACAAAAACTATACATACCTTTCATATCCAAGGCCTTCTAGTATTAATGACATGAATTCCCAAAATTTTATTGGTTCTCCATTTGTTATGAAATAGGCCTGCAGTAAAAAGTATGTTATTGCTACCGTCACAGAAAGAAAAGAAAAGAAAGGATATACCTGCCCTGCAGCTTTCTTAGCACCTTCTTCAGAGGCTAGAGTGCGCTCAGCACATATATGGGCATATGCCACATTTTCTACATATGTGAAGTCATACAGATTATTCCCATCACCAATGATATACTGATATGGAAGGGAAAAAAGAGGATATTGATCAGTAACAACACACTGATTGAAGAGCACTAACACATTAAGACAACCAATCAGATCAGGGACATCAGACAAACTAATAGAAAGAACTTTTTTTAACTACCATATATATATTTATGAATTTTATGTACTTCAGAGTTAGATATGGCTGCAGAAAATCAATAATTGAAACAGCAAAACCCTTGACTTCTTGTTCAATTAAGAACTAGATTGCTCAAGGCCAAAAAGGAAAAAAATCTCAATTGCAAACTGAAACACAACTGCTTGAAAATTTTCTCACATAGGTTGAATATTTTACCTTACTCTTGCCAGCCTTTGCAGCAGCAACTAGTGAAGGCACCAACAATCTGTCACCAGGGCCAAATATACTGCTAGGTCTTATACAACATGTCAAAAGCCCATTCCTGCCATTAGCTTTTAAAACCAGCTTTTCTCCTTCTGCTTTAGTCTCTGAATATGAATCATTGAACTAGAATGTTGGAAAATAATTGAGAATCAGAACATGATAAATGCGCAAAACAAAAAAATGGTCCTTTTCCAGGAAAGATAATATTTTAAATAGAACCTTCTCTGGATATGGAAGTGATTCTTCCCCATTGAAAATTCCATGAACACCATCAAACACCACACTAGGAGAACTAGTATAGATTAGTCTCTTCACTTGGCATTCAATACATGCATCAATTACATTTCTGGTACCTGAAAATGCATAACTCTCATTGCAGGAACATCAAGGTTGACCAAAATATTGATGTGTAAAAATTGTTCTGAGCATGCGCTAACACAGGTTACATTACTGACATGCTTTACTCAGTCTAGCATTTATGCTAAATTAGAGTGTTAAAATCAGCACAGACATGAAAACTAACCATCAACATTCACAGAGAAATGAAGCTGGTAGTTGTTGATAGATGAATCAGGAGCAGCCATGTGAAAGACAACTTCAATTCCTTCAAATGCTGTAAAAGGAAACCAACAAGAAAAAGCAAGTGTAAGTGAGATCATTCGCTAAAAATAATTTAAAAAGTATCTTTTTTCTTACATTGCATAACTATAGGAAAACTAGTATGATGAACAGAGAACAAAAAAGGGGAACAAAATCCCCTTGAACAGCAAGAATTGCTAGAAGGAAAATGTACAATCTATTTTTCTTATTGCAATCTAGTTCACCAATTCTCCTTTATCTTGAGGTTTGCATCCCAGGTTGACTATATCGTACTCAAAATGTGACAACATTTGAAGACAAAAGATAAAAGGCAGATGCTCCCTAGTTTAAGAACAATTTTCTGTTACCACCACAGAAGCTATTCCATGACTGGAGCTGCACAAGTGAGTCAGAAGGAACATTAGAGTCTTGCTAGTCTTATATTCATCTGGTGAGATTAAGTCACCCAAGCAAACTGAAGAGTGACTATAAACAACAAAATTGTCTAAAATTGGAATATCTCTGGTTCTTAAAGGAACCAATACCTGCTAACATAGCTTCAACACCACAGTCAAATAAACAAAGAGACTAATATGCAAAAATTAATATAGTTTCTTTTCTGTTAATCAAGGTACAGCATCCCATTCCGGGTATCACACAAAAAAACATTTACAGTGCATCCCCGAAATAATTCTAACTCTGAGTAGCATACAGATCACACTAATCAAACATCAGTTGTCTAGCAGTTGAAATGTTAAAAAACAAGTGGCAGTTGCAGTGGTTTCATATCTTTCGACTGACTGCTCTAGAGGTTATTATCTCATATTTCTCAACTCCTTGGAAGTCCATATGGTTCGGGCGAACTGACAGCTAGAAACATGTAAGAACTATGAACATTCGATGCTGATTTATCAACAGCAACTCTGAACAAACATCAGTTTACTTTATTAAACTCCTAAAGCAGTATAGAGTGTAACCTAAGCGCAGGGAAGTAACGGTATCAAGCTTGTAAATAAAGAATCGAGTTCCGTCAGTTCCAACTATGAAATTGTAAGAGAGGATCTGGCCCATTAAGTAACTGAAGATCGGCGGATTCAGGTAAGAATGTCACTCACCTTTAACGACCTGTGCTTTATTGCGGAGATCGGCGGACACATAGGCGGCGCGGCCAGATCGGAGTGCGCGGCCTAGGACACCGGCCTCCTCGTGGGCCTCAAGCGAGATGGACGGCGCGAGATCAGCGACGCGGACGCACCAGTCGTCGGTGCGGAGAAGCATCTCGACCAGGTGCCGGGCAGCGAAGCCACGGCCGCCGGTGACCACGCACCATCGCTCCGCTCCGCCTCCGCCCATCCTCACACTGTCTCTTCGCTCGAAGTGCCAACCCTTGATAATGACCTCGATCGACGGGGACGATGACGATGGGATCGGGAAGGACGCCGTTTGTTACCGTCTTACGGCGTTAATTGACTACCAAATTAGCGAGAGGCATCCACTCACTCTGTGACACCAGTGTTAAACCAAACCGAACCGAGTCCAACCACGCTGCCATTTATGGAAATATCCAAAGAGAATAGATTTCAAAATGTCTAAAATCCCTCACTAATAAATCAACAATTCAAAATTATCTTCAGAATTCTAAAACTGTGCAACCGACTTTCTCTCGGATACCCATTTTTTATTTATCCAAAATAATATTAATTTTACAAAGTTAATTTGTTTTCTTTCTTAGAAGAAAATAGGAATATTTCTTAGAAGAATATCTCCCGTAAATATTTGATTGCTTTTATGCTTAAAGAATACCAAATAGGAATATACATGTACTCTTAGAAGGCCTTTGAGTCCCCCACATCATTTGTCAACCCCTCAAAGGCATTCATAGTGAGACATAAATTGTTTGAGTAGGTTCACAAAACATTTGTGATGAGTTGATTAGCAAGAGGACCTATCACAATAATATATATTTTTTATTAGGATGATAATTCTGAAAAGATAAATTTTCAATCTTTTTTTTCAATTCAGAAGAAATACGATCACGAGGAACTAATTCGAAACCATCAATAAAATGAGAATAACCCCTACATTCAAATCCCTTTTTTACCATTAACAAGAGCTTGTTTTAGTTGCTTGTTTGCTAGAGTACAGAGTGAAAAATAACATTTGAGATTATAGAACTTCAACAAAGACATCCATGGTAAGATATAGTTTGTTCGAATATTATATATTAACACAATACTTAAGGTAACTAAATACTTAATCAACTATTTAATAAACATATTGAGTAAAATCAAATGTCTTAAATTTTAAGGAAGATATTTATGATGTATGCGATATTACTTATTTAAATCTCTAGACAAAATATTAATTGTGAGATGTTACTTATTTTAGTAGTATAATATTATCAAGTGCTTTTAATCAAAAGTATTTGATGACTTATATATGAAATATAAAATGCAAATTAATGATGATTACATTTGAATTCTTGAGGAGGTAAAATGCTTTGGCAACTCTACGCTACTCAAACTAGTAATGTTTCACCATAGTTTTAATTTTAAAGATCCAAATATGTAAGAGTTTTGTGGATATCTTCCTTTAGGTTCTATTAGTCCATTTTTAAATTTATTTTGGCAAACATTTTCCATGGCCTATAGCTCATGAAAACACTTAGCCATCATAAATATTCGGTAAATTCTTCATTGATGTCTTTGTTTTGGTTTTAAAAGTTCGTGTATGCATATAATATTTCACTGTGGATATCTTTTTTAAGGTTTTAAAAATCCACATATGTTCTTGATTGATATTTTTAATTCATTATATGTAACTCGTCTAGCATGTAAGCATCATGTGTGACTATAGTGATCAAATAAGTATTTCTTGAGGTCCTAAAAGTCCATGTACGATTTTTGTTGATTTCTTTTTACAACACAATCAAATATTTATTATCAATAAGTGATTGATAAACCTAAAATGCTCAAGCACGTAATATCTCATTATAAATGTTTTTTTTTACTTCCAGCGTACACATATCCATCAAGCATTTGTCCATAAATCTTTGGTGGATCTATAGTGCTTAGAAAAGTAATATCTCACAATGAGTATCTTCCTTGAGGCCTTAACAATCCACATATGATTAGTTGATATTTACTTTTCATTACAAAGACTACTTAAGTGTTTGTTAGACCTATAGTGCTTAAAAGAATAGTATCGGGAGCAATTGGTTGATTATGGAATAGAGTTGTTGAAGAAAAGTAGCGCTTGGATTGCATTGCATGCATAAAAGATAAAATGATTAATCGAAGTGCAGAAGGCATGCTTCCAATTTATTAACAAAACTCAAATCCAAGAAAAAATTACAAATAAATAAAAAATCACATAGATATCGCAAATAAAAAAAACTATATGATTCGACATTAAATTCTACATTATGATGCTTGAGTTGAAGAAAAAAGATAATAGTCCCACATCAGGAACTACCAAGGCAAATTACATAGAGAACAATTATAAAAAAGAACAAAGATCGCTGAAGCATCTCATACCTTTCTCGGCCTTTTGGCTAAGATCAAGTGTAGTATCTGTTCTTATCAGTTTAATATCTGATACGTGGGCCATTGGCCCACTATGATATTAAATTAATTTTTAATTGGGGGAGAGCTCCATTACAGTAGCTTGCTGCTGGGGCTTTCAGGCGTCGCCTGTGTGTTGCACTACAGCACAGGCCTGGCGCACCCCTATTAAATCAGAATTTTTAAATTTTTAGCTATTGGGAGGGCTTAAGATTTCAGACGCAGATTTAGCGGTCAGGAAAGTTGATGAAAGGCTGATATCTATGCATGGTTTCGAGTTGGGATAATAGTTGCTATCTAAGCATGGTTTCAATGTAAGGTGACAATTACTCTTTTTTTATCACCCGAGAGCCATGGTTGATGATTTAACTATTGTTTTGTTATTTTTTAAAATTATTATGATTTTATTTTATATTTTAAAAAATTAAGATATTTGTAAAGAGGAAGTGATTGCAGTGTTTTTAATTTATTCATTTTTTAAAACATCATTCTTTTTGTCCTCAACTATTTTCTCCTAGTTGAGGCATCCTCTAGTTCATGGTGAAAGCGAAGCATACCATAGCATAGGAACTTATTGCTTCGGCTTCAGCAATGATAAAATAGCCAAATTTGTCTGTCGCCTCCATCATCGAACAAAACATGCATCTTCGCTGTTAACATTGGAGGGGCTTTCTGAATTGATGTCAACAATGCGTAGATCAAATTATTTAACATCACAATGGAATACAAAGAGCAGCTACATGTTTGAAAGGATGGAATCATGCTGCTACACCGATGGGCATACAAGAAATATTTATCTTTTCACAATTGCAACGACCAATTGTTGCCTCTTACTCTTCGAACGAGACGAAGGAAAGTAAGTGGTCTACGGAGGAGGAGATACCGCTTGTGTTCTTACTTGTTGTACATCCCTAATCCCTATATTTACATCAAAGCTTTATTATTCTCTCAATCTCTACCTAAACACGTTGACATGATAAAACACAACCAAAGTAATACATATATGAAACAAAATAAAAGAACCATGCATATCCTGAATGTGAATTTGTATCACATTCATTCAAACCAAATAAATTTACACACTCAGAGGCACATGCACAACATACAGATTTAATTCATTTATATTTAATTTAATTTTGATGAAATCTGAGCCTTCAGATCTTATAAACATAATGTGTTATTTATGTCGCTTCTACTGATCCGATTGATTAACTCTCATTTCCCTTGAATTGCAGAAGAGAAATAAAAAGAATCTTATTTTTAATAGTCCCACATCGGAAGCTATTATCCAAATTGTACAAAGAGCGATTATAAAACAGGACCAAGTTCGATGTAGCAACTCATACCTTTCTCGGCCTTTTGGCTAAGATCAAGTGTAGTATCTGTTCTTATCAGTTTAATATCTGATACGTGGGCCATTGGCCCACTATGATATTAAATTAATTTTTAAGTGGGGGAGAGCCCATCACAGTAGCTTGCTGCTGGGGTTTTCAAGCGTCGCCTGTGTGTTGCACTACAACACAGGCCTGGCGCACCCCTATCAAATCAAGTTTTCAAATGTTAATTTGTCCGAATTGTTTGCCAACACTGATTGATTTAGTATCAGAATCTGGAGAGCATTTGTTTTCCTTCATATTTTACTAAACCCAAGGAAAAGACAAAAAAAAGGAATTTTAATTATTTTGAATTCTTTTGAATAATTAAATCAAATTAAAGTGAACAAAAATTTATTAATTAGTTCAAATTTACTTTCAACTAAACGTTATTGTTTTATTATTTATTTATTATTATTATTAAACTATAACTTAGGTCAATTTGTTTTACAAAAAATTTTTTATGTCAGATAAAATAGAAAATTATAATTAACAAAAAATAGTAAAACTCTTTTATTTATGTATTTTAAAAAATAATTTTTTTGAAAATAAATGTCATTTTCTACCATTTATAAGTCTTCATGTTTTTTTTTAAATTTTATCAATAAGTCTATTTTTGTTCTTCACTAATTGTCCGTGTTGCATTTAAAATAGCAAAAGAGAATAAATAAAACTCTAGCAAGTATATCCACACTACCACAAGATTATTCCAATGTGTTGCTTGCTAGATTTGAGACAAATTGAATTATGAAATTTGAAGCTCTTTTTTTATTATTTTTTAAAATATATGTGTTGGAGTTATTAAAGATGTTGGCATATCATACATACTAATATTGTTAATTAAAGTCCATTAGTTCAGCATTTTCTGCTATTTCTATTGTTTTAGGAATATTACCTGCGTCACTCTGCACTTGATGCAAAACAATATATAGGACAATATATAGAGGGAATTAGTGTTCCCACACCTCAATTCCAAGTTCTCAATCCACTTATTGATCATTGAGTTAGTTCTCCTAGGAGGATCTAACATAATCATTGCCTCTAAATAACTGATCTTTGTAGTAATCAAAGGTCAACCCACTTCAGCTGAATAGTGTCTTGACGAAGACGATCATTAAACAGTAAGGACCTACTACACCTTGTAAAATTAAAGATAGAAACTTCAAACTTGAATTATAGAGTAATACAGACATCTCCATTATTACATGTAGACTTGTTAATGTTCCTCTGCGTTAATAATTGCTTCTCTTAGTATATGTTGTTGGAGAATCTTTGTCAGAGAAATTAATTCTTTACTGAATTAAATTACAAGACAAATCAACTTATAGAGATGACTTGAACTGATAATTTCAAGCTGCCAGCAGGGATGAGTCTTTTCTCGATCACCAGTGCTGAGTCAACCGAATGATCGAGTCGTCAATTGCCAAGAGCCGAGTTGGCAAGTGCCGAGTGGCCTACTGCCGAGTGGCCGAGTGCCGAATGACCGACTACCGAGAGTCGAGAGTTGAGTTGCCGAGAGTCGAGTTGCCGATAAATGCCGAGGCCGAGACGCCGAGTGGCTGAGACACCGAGTGTCGAGACACCGCACTACAAAAATATTATCAAATAGCGACGAACTGATTCCGTCGCTAATCGGTCGCTAATCGACATTAACGACTGATTAGCGACGGAAATAGCTTGTCGCGCTTTTTTTGGTCGTTGACGTCATCTTAGCGACGGAATTTAAAATTCCGTCGCTAATTAGCAACGGACATTTCAATTCCGTCGCTATAAAATTAGCAAGGGAATTTATAACCGTCGCAAAATAATAGAGACGGAATTTTAAATTCCGTCGCTAATTAGCGACCGAATTTAAAATTCCGTCGCTAATATTCCGTCGCTATGTTGGAATTTAAAAAATAAAATATTTCTTTTTTTGCGACGGAATTTAATATTCCGTCGCTAATTAGCGACGGATATTAAAATTCCGTCGAAATTTTTTTAAAAAAAATTAAAAAAATGTGTTATTAGCGACGGAATTATAATTCCGTCGCTAAGATTAAAATAAAAATAAAAAAAATTACGATAATTAGCGACGGAATTTTAAATTCCTAAAATTCCGTCGCTATTTTAAATTCCGTCGCTAATAATTTTTTAAAAAATAAAAAAATTGTGTTATTAGCGACGGAATTATAATTCCGTCGCTAAGATTTAAAAAAAATAAAAAAATTACGATAATTAGCAACAGAATTAAAATTCCGTCGCTAATAATTTTTTAAAAAATAAAAAAAATTGTGTTATTAGCGACGGAATTTATAATTCCGTCGCTAAGATTTAAAAAAAATAAAAAAAATTATGATAAATAGCGACGGAATTTAAATTCCGTCGCTAATAATAAAATTTTTAACAATATTTTAATCTGTTTTGCTGATTTTCCTGTTTACACAACAACAAAACCAATATATTATAACAAAAATACACAAATAGGCCAACAATATACTCCGATAAAATCTGAATACAATTAATATCTGGATACAACACAACACTAATATAACATCTGAATACAACACATATCAATATACTCCGATAGAATCTGAATACAATAACATAATTACAAATATCTGGATACAATGATACTGCATCAAATGTCAAAATACAAGAACTGATCAAAATTATATCTAAACGAGCCGAGGCAAAATAGAAAATCTTGCAAAAAACGAATAAGATAGTTTAGTTGTGGTTACATGCTTGTAGAAGTGAAATATAACTACAAAAGTATGGTTTCCATTTCAACATAATTATAAAGGATTTTTTCAAGTTATTTCAAAACACTGAGAATTAAATTGGCACACAGTAGGAGTGGATCAAGTGATTTTATAAAATGGAAACAATCTCATCTGAATGTGATAGCAAGTTCAAGTCATGCATGTAACATTAATAGTTATTAGCTAGCAACACAAAATACACAAAGGTGAATTATTAGCTAGCAAGATACAAAAAGAATCTTTCACTTTACTTGATGCAATCAGATCACACAATCCGTAAAGCATGCATGTGCAATTTAGCAAGAGTTTAAACTATACATACCAACCCCACTCTCCTACAACATATCCGTAAAGCATGCCACTAGGGTTAAGCCTAGAACTAATGCCAAACTTAATTTCAAGTAAGCCTAAACTAATGCCACTAGACATTATATTGCCTTTACACTGACAAAGCCTAAAACATAATTTCAATTATTAACCCAAATGCCAAACTAATAGACTTGCATCAGATCAACAAAATACAAGCATCCACTAGTTCATAGGCGTTCTAATCCATTGGTACATACAAGAAGATAACTGAGAAACTTGTTAGCTTGTTGCCCCCTAATGAATACCTTGTAACAACTCCACAATATCCATAAATTCCAGATTAATGGAAACAATGCCAAAGAAATAGTTGTACCAAAAGTATAAGGTAGATCATTTTACCTTGAGAGTCCCTCTTATTTAACCAATTGATACTCAATCAGCCCAAACACAAGGAAAAACACCGGCTGCCCAACAAGCAACAACTCCAACAACCTATTTGAATAATGCATGCTTACAAGTAATAACTTTAAAAAAATTAAAAGTAATAGAAATGCTAACCTACCTTGCAGATAGCTACTGATCAGGAGCATTAGGGTCCTGAGTCTCCGTATCAGGGTCCGCACCTCGCATCGCACTCGCAGCGCATCAAAAGCAGGCTGCGATGGCGTCTGGAAGGCCTCCATCCAGGCCGCCATCTGCCGCCCAAGCCGAGCTTGACTTTCTGCCTGCGCCTCTAATGCAGCGAGTCGATCTTGCTGCCCCGCGAGTCGATCCCTTAATTCTTGATTTTCTTTTTGTAGGGCTTCTATCGCTGAATCTGATCCGCTGGGACGACCCCTGGCTCTAGGGGCCATCACACGATCATATACGACTCGAGCCTGGGACCCTAGACCGTAGAGGGTGGAGCTCTTCTTCCTCCCACCGACCACATCATAGTAGATCTCATTCAACTGGTCGGTTGAGAGCTCCTGCCTCTCTCCTCCCTCAACTGCAGGCGCAGACGCCTGTGCAACTCTAGCTGAATATTCAGCCTGTTTAAAAATAAATTATTATAAAATTTAAGATTAGAAAAAATAATTACATGCCGGTAATGTAAAATAAATAAAAAAATTATTTTCTTACGTCTAAGGCCTGCGAGCGAGCATCAATAAAAGTGTCATCCTTAGACTTGTGTGTCTTTGTAAAAATCTCCCAACAAGTAGGAGGACGCTGTAACTGGTGCTCCTGAAAAATCAAAAATATAATTAAATAAAAATAATGACATTAATAATTAATTAAAAATATATTAATTGTAAACTTACTAAGTCTAAGGTATGCTCCACAATGGAGCGGGATCCAGCTGTATGTTTTGTGGATCCGGTGCTAGGGCCAGCTATCTCGGTCTTTCTGTTGGACCGAGCTATCTCTGCATTTGCCTGCCATCTTTCTGCTTGCCATACTGCTTGCCATGCAGCCCAGATGTCCTCTGGGATCCAAGATGGTCTGGTGCCCTTAGATCTGCATTTATATAGCAGATCTTTATATAATTTGCCAGCAGCAGCATTCCAGGCGTCTTGAAACTCCCGCTCATGTCCTGGCTCAAAAGTATATTTTTTCTGCAAGAAAAAAAATAATTAGTCTAAATAAAAAAAACTTCATTATAAGGTGGTTAAAATGACTAACCAAAAACTCGTCGTAGTAGAAGCTGCGCATGGCCTCATCGACATGCCTCCAAGTATGCCCTGAACGACATACTCGCTCACGGAACTTACTAGAAATATATGCGGCAACTTTATGACCATCTGGTGTAAAACTGCATTAAAAATCATGTAAATGTTAGACATATGCTATAAAATAAATTATGAATTAAAAAGTACTAAATGTACCAATACTTACCACCCGGCAACAACTCTCAAAACTGTCCGGCCACCTGGTGCTGCTGCCTGATCAGACATATCTATATCTGCAAAATCATAAATGAAGAAGAGGGAAAAAAATACAATGAAAAAATACTACAAAGGTAAATCTGTTAGTAATAGTCAACAATAAGTCAGGAATCAATTTTTTTGGGGGGAACTACATTCAGTAAAAAAGCAGATCCTACATAAGATGACAGAAACAGGTTTAAAAAAGCTGGCAACTTCATGAGATGTTTAATAGAACCTAAACAATCATACAAGAATTCCAGCAACCTAATCATACAAGAATTCCAGCAACCTAATCATACAAGAATGCTACAATGCCTTGTTGTTATATATCCTATCTTGTATCAATACTTCTACAAGTTTGAGTTATACAACGAGAAGTTCTAGAAACAAATGCTATAACAAAGTTCAGTAAAGAAATGAAGCAATAAGCATTAATCAAATAGAAAACTAGAAAACATTAAGCATTAAGCATTAAGCATCTTAGGCAAATAGAAAACTAGAAAACATTAAGCACATGCATGGTAAGATTGATTAATAACTTGGTTTTAAATCATGCAAGTTACAATTAAACAAATGCATTTAGTAAATAAGATAGAAGTTATTTCCTTGGAATGCAAATCCTACGTATGCATCCTAGGCTAAAGGTTAAACCAGCTCAAATCCTACTGATACATGAATGGAAGTATGGCAAAAAAGAATAGCTGTTTAGGTGACAACATGAGCTGTTTAGGTCTTGGTTTTAAATGCTATAGCTGCCTCATGCATGCATCTCTTTATAAGTAAACAGCTGGGTAGATAGCAATGAGTAAAGGGAAACACATTGTTAGCATGTGAACATCAATTTAGAGTTTCAACGAGGCTTGGAATTCAAAGGAAACAATATAATAGGAAATGCACAATTAAAATCAATTCAAGACTTTTTTTTGCAAATAAAGCAAGAAACATCTATGGAAATGTACTTAACTTTCTAATTGGATGCATTAGTATCTCCATTTGTTAATTGTTTGTTTATTCTTATCACATAATGCATGAGGCATTCAATTGATGAAATGCATGAGGCATTCAAGTGATGAAATGCATGCTATGAATGATCAATATTAACATCTTAGATTTAAATCACTTAGCATTGAGCAATATTAATCTTCTTTCAATATAAAAGAAAGAAGCATAGCATAGGAAACAATATAAAGAATTAAAATAACAAAACAATTAAAATAAATTTTCATTTTGATACTTGACACATTTTAAAATAGAATTTAGAGACAATAATGTAAAATTAAATAGAATGAAGAAACAGGTTTGGATAAAGTCATTGATCAACATTGATGTAATAAGAGGATGACCTTTGATAGCAAATAAGAATAAAAATATGGAAAAGTCATCAACATCAACATTAACAAATGAGAATGGAGAGAATATTTACAAAATGTGTTTACTGGCAGATATCAATCATCAACATTAACATTTTCTTGATCCTCCTCACTAGACTCAGTTAGCTCAACAACCTCCTCACTGCTCGAATTGGTTCCATCATCTATCTCCTGGTAAGCTACATTAGCATCTACAAGTAAAACAGATGAATTTTGAATCTGAGAATCTACTAAATGTGTCTCTACTTCTTCATTTTGAAATGCATCATGGTGTTGAGCTATGTTGGAGTTCGGTGTTTCTATGGTTGAACGGGCCTTCGTATGACAAACAGCTAACCATTCACTAACTCTTCTTGCCTTCGTCGGATATTCAAGATAGAAAACCTGACCCGCTTGGACCGCAAAAATGAAAGGTTCAAACTTGTTAAACCTTTTGTTTGCATTAACCTCAACTAAATTGTAGTTTGAGTGTATTCTGGTTCCTGTTCTGGGAGTCGGATCATACCAAAAACATTTGAATAACACACATCTTTTTATGGGTAAGGCAGGATATTCAATCTCAATAATTTCTTCGAGTCTCCCGTAATAATCAAATTCTGAGTTATTGTTGTTGATAGATCCTTTTACGTAAACACCAGCATTAAAGGTCAATCTTTGTGATTCCCGTTGTGTCACGTGGAATTTGAAACCGTTAACGTAGTAACCAGAATATACTTGTATCTTACGGAGGGGTCCAGATGCAAGATTTATTATCCTTCCATCTTCCACATTTGATAATCTACGATCGCTCACCTATAATAATATATATGATATAAATTAGATAAAACTTTGATATTCCTGTATGAAAAATTTTTTATTCTTTAACTTACATAGATTTGAAACCACAGTGCAAATTCTGTCTCTAACTTTTCCTCGACTTCACTTTGACTGATAGATGGATTTTCATAATGAAGTTGTTGTTCGTAAAGGCTGAAATGGATTAAAAGTTAAATAAAAATTAATCAGATATCAAGATTAACTAAATAGGGATTACTAGTTGATTATATCAATCAACTCACCTTATGTATGGTTTGACCTCCTCACAATTCAGGAGTATATATGTTCTTGCAGCATGATATTCTTGTTGATTTAACCATCTTGAATTAGAAGCACCAAATGGTTTGCCAGGAAACTTGAAAATAGAAAGCAATGAAGGATCAATTGGCTGAGTATCATCATAATTTCTGGGATTCTTGCGATGTCTCGTGTTGACATTATCAGCAAAATAATAGGAGCAGAAAGAAGTAGCTTCTTCAACCAAATAAGCATTGCATATAGATCCCTCGACTCTGGCTTTGTTGCGAACATTATTCTTTAATTTTCTCAAAAATCTTTCAAAGGGATACATCCATCTATATTGAACAGGACCACCTAATTGTGCCTCATAAGGTAGGTGAACTGGTAGATGTTCCATTGAATCAAAAAAACTTGGTGGAAATATACGCTCAAGCTTACATAATATGACAGGAATATCTTTTTCAAGCTTAAGCATATCGGCCGCCATAATACACCTGGCAGACAAATCTCTGAAAAATAGACTCAGTTCTGTAAGTGCTTGCCAAACATTATTAGGCAGAAGGTCATGAAAAGCTATTGACATAAGTCTTTGCATGAACACATGACAATCATGACTCTTCATTCCAAACATTTTTAACCTATTCATATCCACGCATCGTGCCATGTTGGAAGCATACCCATCAGGGAATTTTACCTGTTTCAACCAACTACATAAAGCTTGTTTACCTTCTCTGTCTAATGTATAACAAGCCTTTGGATATTTTCTTGTTGTTTCATTCTGATGTAATTCTGGTCTGTTAACCAATACTTTTAATTCCTCTCGTGATTTTGCAGTGTCTTTAGTTCTTCCAGGAACATTCATCACTGTATTAAATATATTATCAAAAAATTTTTCTCGACATGCATCACATCTAAATTATGTCGAATCAATAAAAACTTCCAGTACGGCAGGTCCCAGAAAATGCTTCTTTTCTTCCAACCACATTTGCACATCCTGACAATGTATTTATTTATCTCCTCAGAATTTTGATCATATACTGGTAGAAATCCATAACTGTCTATTTGGTCAATAATTTCTGCACCTGACTTCATTGTTGGTTGTAATTTTCTGACTTCAACATTCTTTAGAAAATTTTTCTTATTTCTCCTGAAAGGGTGTTCAAGTGGCAAAAATTTACGGTGATTATCAAACCAAGATACCTTTCCACTGCATGGTAATGAAAATGCATCAGACTCTGTCATGCAATGTGGGCATGCTAATTTACCAGCTGTGCTCCATCCCGATAACATTGAGTATGCTGGAAAATCACTAATTGTCCATAATAAAGCAGCATGCAAGGTAAAATTGGTTTTACTTGCAACATCATAAGTCTCTGATCCTACATTCCATAATTCATTCAACTCGGCAATCAGAGGTTGCAAGAAAATATCTATCTTCTCTTTCGGGTTCGTTGGACCTGGAATAAGTACAGTCAGAAACATAAATTCATCTTTCATGCACATCCATGGCGGTAAATTATAAGGTGTTAAAATAACTGGCCAAGATGAATATTGTTGTCCTGACTGACCAAATGGTTGAAATCCATCTGCAGAAAGTCCCAATCTCACATTACGTGGTTCCATCGCAAATGTAGGAAATATTGTATCAAGATGTTTCCATGCAGGGGAATCACAAGGATGACACATTATACCTCCTTCGTGCATATGCTGATGATGCCACCTCATGTGGGAAGCTGTGGCGGCAGATGCATACAAGCGTTGAAGTCTAGCAGTTAAGGGAAAATAATACATAACCTTCCATGCAATATTTTTCTTTTTCTTCCCTGCAATGCGACTACGATGCTTGTAGCGAGGGTGACCACAACATTTGCATTCAATCAGTTCACTGTCTTCATTCCAATATATCATGCAATTGTTTATACAACAATCGATCTTCTCTACGGGCAAACCTAAACCCCTCACCAATTTCTTTGTACTGTAAAAACTATCAGTCATTTGGTGATCAGCAGGGAGCAACTCTGACATCAATTGACAAATGTCATCGTAACATCGTTCTGAGAAATGATGTTCAGCTTTGATGTTCAATAATCTTGCAGTAGCTGATAGTTGGGAATGACCAGATGGAATACCTTCCCACACTTCTCTTTCACTAGCCTTTAACATGTCATATAGTTGCTGGACTGCAGGTGTTGGTAGTTCATCTACATTAGATGGATCAACTGCATTAATAGCGTCATAAACCATTGATTGCATCATCTGATCACTAGATGTTGATTCATCTAAAACAGTTGTGCCAGATGAAGAAGCAGCCGAAGTTCCAATTCGTTCTGAGACATAAGGCTCCCCGTGACAATACCAATTGTAGTAGTTTGGAACAAAACCATTTTTACATATATGCACTTTGACGGTATCCTCATCACGGAAAGCTTTATTTCTGCATTTGCAATGATTGCACGGACACCGTAACTCTGCACCATTCATGCATTCTGGATGACTCTTAGCAAAGTTTACAAACTCTTCAACTCCAGAATAAAATTCGGCTCGGATAAATCCATCGTCTAATCTATTGTACATCCAAGCTTTATTCATATACATTGTAACCTTCTGCAAAGACAAATTTTTATTGCATATAAATGATATGTTAAATTGAACGCACACATTATTTAAAATTTTTATAGAGCAATGAAGGAGCAAATGCATTTATTTTATTTTATTTTATTTTTAAGGAATTATTTTAGCAATTGCATTAATAAGCAAAGAAACTTTCGAAAATAAATTGCTCTTATACAAAAAATATAGAAGAACAAATAGATAATAGAAATTTAAAAAAATATTCTTGTCTATTCAATCTAGTATAATTTTTTTATCTGGCTAAAAAGGAATTAAAAATGTAATAAATATTTGATATTTATTATAATAAAATAAATTAAAAAATACTACAATTAGTAATATTTTTCGAATAGCATATTCTAATATATTTTAAAATATTTTTGATTTTTAAATATGTTTTTAAAATTACATATTTCAACCATATGCTCTTAAGATTGCTCCTCAAGCTGTTAAATTGGTACTGTTTATTTATGCCGAGACAATTGAGAAAGGAACTAGGACAAGAAAGAACACGAGGAACAACTTAAGAAACATGAGAAGCAGGGAATAAGAGGCATCAAACGACAAGCAAGCACAACACCCACTATTAAAAGCTGAACCTATGCACATTCAACAAGCAAATGTGAAATACAACTAACTGAGCATACACTAATAGTTCTGGTATAAGCCTAGAAACTACTGGCAACAGAACCTAGATAGATGGATAACTAAGCTTATGCCTAACCAAATAATCGACATATCATGTTATCTTATGTGCAACATATTAAGGACTTTCGGATTAATGATGCAAAGGATATAAACAGAACAACACTTTAGAGTCCTAAAAATGCCTCATAGACTAAATGAGTAACAAATAATTCAGTCAATTGTAACAAATAATTGGGAATGATAAAGAATTCAAAAACCTATCAACTATCAAACTATAACATAAACTTAGTTCAACATATCAACTATCAAACTAGAACATGAACTTATCTAAAGCTTATCATATATCAATGCACTAAATTCTCAAGAAGAGTGCAGCAGATTATTTGAAGAACCAAACAAAACGAGAAACAAATTTGTTACCTAGGCCTTTTGCTTCTTCTTGATGAAAGACAAGAAGTTCTTATGCTTCATCTTAAGGGCAGTAAAACCAAATTTGTTACCTAGGCCTTATGCTTCATCTTGATGGTAAGCATTGAGCATACTAACATACTAATAGGCAATAAAACCAACACTCAACAGGATAAGAACAACGACATAGCAAAGAGGAACGGATTTAGGGTTTATTGTTGAAGTATGCCGCCTATAGGAGAGAAGGCCGGAGAGATAGCTAGCCGAGAGGAAGTCGCGAGGAACTCGCCGCCGGTAGGAGAGAAGGCCGGAGAGAGAAGAAAGCAGCTCGTCGGGAAGCGGAGAGAGTAGAAATCAGCTCGCCGGGAAGCGGAGAGAGGAGAAAGCAGCTCGTCGGAGGAAATCGACAGCAATAGGCTCACCGCCGGGAGGAGACACGGCCGGAACTATCGTCAGGACAAGAGAAGAGATCGTCGGGAGGAAGAGATCACCGGGAGAAGAGATCGCCTGAGAAGAAAACGCGCGCGCGGAGAAAAAGAGAGGGCAGGGAACCCTAAATCGCGACGACTTAAGCGACAGCGATGGAAAATTAATTTCGTCGAATTAGCGACGAAAAATTTATTCCGTCGCTAGTTTTTAATTTTCGATGGCTTTATTTTATCCTAAATCATGCCTTTTAGCGACGACATTAATATTCCGTCGCTGTTGGTGCAATCAATCCTCAGGTCAAGGTTGATCAAGTTGACCAAGCTCGATTTGATTCGAGTTGAATTTTGATATTTGATCAATATATTGGTTAGGTGTCAAGTAGGTCCAGGTTGACCGAATACTTGATGGTGAAAAGTCTAAGTGAGTCATGGAGGATCAGACACTTGACACGAGATGGGAAGTCCAAGTGGGTCATGGAGGACCAGACACTTGGCACGAGATGGAAAGTCCAAGTGGGTCAAGGTTGATCGAACACTTGGTGATCGGAAGTCCAATAGGAAAGTTGGCAAGAGAAAAGTCCAAATGGATCAAGGTTGACCAGACACTTGGTGATTTGAAGTCCTAGCAGGTCAAGGTTGATCAGATGCTAGACAACAATGAAGTCCTAGTCTTGGTAGGTTGAGGTCAATTAGATACTAGACAACTATAAGTCCTGGCAGGTCAAGGTTGACTCGACTAGATGTCAGATGAAGTCCTGATAGGTCAAGGTTGACCATATGCTAGGCAACGGGACATCTTGACAGGTCAAGGATGACCGGATGTCATGCAAAGGAAGTTGGAAACGACATAACAAACTTTCGAAGGTCATAACTTTTGACTCGGATATCAGAATGAGATAATCTTTGGTGCGAAACGAAGCTCATTCAGAGATGTATCTTTTTACTCAAATCGATTCGACTGATTATGTGTATCAGTCGACTGATTTGGATCAGAATTGAATAGAAGCAAATCGATTCAACTGATCAGGTAATCAGTCGACTGATGTTGTTTTAGAAGTGTATAGAAATGAATCAATTCGATTGATTGGTTTCAGTCAAAAATGAATCTGATATTTGAAAATCAATAAAATCAGATAGATTTCAAAAGGTTCAGAAGTCGTTATTTGGTCGCTGACCAAATCAGTCGACTGGTAGAGGATATCAGTCGACTGATAGGTGAAAATCAACCCTAACATCAACTGTATAAGTAGAATTTCATTTGAAGGAGAAGGTGCCAGTTCTTGGGGGTTTGAGGACGAAGTGCTGCTGCATTTCCATACCAACAAGAGGCTATTCCAAGCAACAAGAAATCATCCAAAGTAAGATCTCATTTGTAAAGGTATTTTTACTTTAATTTGTATTTGTATTCCTATTTCTTATTGTATTGTTGTGTTCTTGTAAGAACAAACTTGTGAGAGGCTTCTCCGCCTCCGGAAAGTATCCGAAAAGGAGGAGTTCATAGTGGAGGTAGATAGCTCAGAGTGGACCCTTGGATTAGTCGTCTCAAGGAGGTGGATACCAAGTAAAATCTAGGAGTTGTGCATGTGGAGTCACGTTTGAATCAAGGTTTCCGCTGCGCATTCAAACGACGAGCATAAGATCAAGACAAGAAGCGATCGGAGCTATTCACCCCCTCTAGCTCGCACAGGTCCTAACAAGTGGTATCAGAGCAAGGCCACTCCTCATCGGACTAACCACTGGAAGGAGTACAAAGCTAGAGAAAAAAGAAGAAGGTGTGAGTTTAAGCTCTTTGATAACAACAAGTCATCCGATTGACCATCGGAAGAAGTCAACACTAAAGGGAGTTTGAATTTTGGAATGGATCCCCAAGATGGATTCAGATACGACATCCGAGTACCTCCACCATTTGGGTTGGGAGGTTTTGATCATTGGAAATTAAGAATGGAGTATTTCTTGAAGATGGATATAGAGCAATGGTTTGTTCTAATGGAAGGATTTGAAGCCCCAATGGATAGCAAAGGAAAACTCCTCAAGAAAAAGAAATGGACCGAGGAACAACTTCAAAAATCGGAGACAAATGACAAGGTAACTAAAATATTAGTAAATTTAATTCCTAATGATATATTGTGCAAGATAGGTCAATATCGAGATGCAAAAGAGCTATGGAGTAAGTTGGTCAAGCTTCATGAAGTTCCAACCTCAATGCAAAGTGAAGATGAATCCAAAGAGGGAGACTCATTGGAATAAGAAATTGAGGATTCGGAAGTTGAGAGGTGCTCAACATCCAAGGAGGATGATATGGAAGAAACTCTTACATCAAGGATTGAGGGGGAGGATAGAACATTGACATTGGAACAAGATGAATCATCCACATCCGGAGTCAATAAGGAAGATCATGTCACCTCAACAAGTCAAGAGAGCTCTAATTATGAAGGTATATCAATTTTAATTCATAAAGATAAAAAATATATCATATGTTTTGAGTGTAGGAACAAAGGGCACTATAAGAGTAAGTGCCCACAATTAATCAAGAAGAAAGTTCAAATGACACCTAAGACAAAGGAGAAGCCAAAGGAAATTGAACCCTTGGTGCGAAAAGGCAAAGAGCACATTGTGTGCTTCACATGCAACCAAAGAGGACATTACCGAAATCAATGTCCAAGGGGGAGGCATCAAAACAAGAACAAAGGAGAAAGCTCAAACCTAGGGGGAGCTCCTAAGGTAAAGTCTAAGGTATTATTTCATAATGCAATTGCCTTATATCATGATGAGCATGTTAGAAATAGATTTTATCATCTTGGTGCTAATTATCATGAAAATAGGAAGCATGAGAATTCTAAGGATAATTTTAGGTCATATCATGCTAAAACAACTCCACCTAAGGATAGAAAGGATCTAAGCAAAAATTCTAAGAAAATTAGACATATGCCTAGAAAAAGAAATATCAAAGAAAATCATGAAAAATTAAGAATTAATGATTTAGAGAAAGAAAATCAAGTCTTGAGATCAAGACTTGATAAATTGAAAATGACCCTAGAGAAAATGACAAACAAGATTAAATGGTCCAAAAAGGAAAACCTAGGTTTAGGTGAGCAAGAACCATTTAAGGGCAAGAAAGGTTTGGGATACAAACATAAATCTAAGGAGAACATGTCCTCATACCATAGAGTTCCATATAGCTATGGAACTAACCCTAAGTCTAGGAGTCAAATCAAGATTACAAGAGAGGTTATTCCTAGTGTTAACCTTGAGGACACTAGCATGACTAAGACTTCTAAGAAGTCTAGGAGAGTCATTAGGAAGGTATCTAGGGAAGTTATCCCTAGTGAGTACCTAGTGCACCCAAGGAGCTCTAATAGGTATTGGGTTCCTAAGAGTGTGATCTCTTCACACTAAATGGGTATAGGATGTGCCAACCTTAATTGGAAGGGTAGTTAACCCAACCATAATGAAGTTGATATTTTAGGATATTTTTAAGGTATTGTGATATCTTGAGAATGAAATCTTATCCTTGAGGATCTTATAGTGTGCCAATAAAAAGTAAAGTCTTGAGATTGATTAAAATTGACACAAATAGAATAGAATCATCAAATGTGTCAAATATAAATTTTTGACACAATTCGAGGGAGATAGGATCGCTTATGTTAAATTGCGTATTTGGCATAATGATTAGACGATGACGTTAAGATTTCAAATCTAGGTATTTTCACTCTATTATAGTTATCATGCTTATATGCCCTATCACATGTTATGACATCATTTCATACATTTATCTTGTCATGATAATATGAATTGGTATAACCATGTCATATCATACATGGATCATTTAAGTTATAATAGATTTTTCATTGAAGTTATGCATTTGATGTATGTCATACTCATTTACATGCATTATTTCAATTGATTATAATTAAGGATATAAATGATATTATTTGATATCCTAGGTAGGATGATCAAATATAGAATGCCTAGATAGAAATGCATGATCCCTTAATTTTTGAAAAAAAATTAATTTTACATCTCACAAGAACAATAGGATTAACTTGTATGTGTATTGAGACACATTAGACACAAGTGAGATGTTAGGATGATAAACTAAGTTCAAGATGCAATTTGATGTATCAAATGAGCTTTAGTTTTGTCAAAATAAATTAATTTTGTGTTAGCCAATCATGGGGAAAGCTAATGTGCAAGTCATGTACATTTAGCCCATAGATCATGGTTGAAAATTAATTTTGAAAATAATTTTAAAAGTATTTTGAAAAACCTTGGTGAAGTCTATTTGTTGATAGGAATCACCATTGATCAAATTGATACAAAGTTAGAGTGAAATATTAAAGTTTTCAATGGTTTTCAACTTTGTATCATTCTTTAAAAATAAGATGTATTTTCTTAGAAAACTATTTTTTCTTGATATTATTTGACATAAGTAATGTATGTATGAAATTTTATGATTTTTTAAAAATTATAAAATTACTTATGTATTTTTGAAATTTGATCTGAAAATTAAAAGTGCAATTTTTTTGTATCAATCGACTGATATCAGTAATCAGTCGATTGATATTTGTATTTTTCACTAAAATAGATTTGTTTAAGGTGTTTAAGCTCATTTCAAATAACTTAACTATCCCTAACCATGTGATATGCTTAGATAAGCATTCAAAAGTGATTTTCTTGATGAAAATAAGAAAGGGATGTTAAAAAGGGGAAGATAAGGATTTGAGGAGGAGGTTTAGATTCAAGGTTAAATTTTTAACCTCATGACTTAAACTTTTGGATTTCCTAAAGGTTTAGGAACTCCAAAATCATTGTTGGTGCAATGATAGAGGTTGGAGCATGCTTTGAGGGGGAGGTCCACCTTAAAGGCATGAATTGGATATGAAAGGATGAAAATGTAAGAATTTGAGAATAAGTGAATGAATGAAAGGATTGTATACTCTAGGTTGAGTATTTGATGAAATGGAAGGTAGGTAACCTTCATTTAAAAGGATTGGATTGGATAAGATGAATGGATCTTGAGAAAAGATTTTTGATGTGTGCCAAAGGGGGAGAATGTAGGGTTTAAGTTACAAAACCCACATTTATACTTTGGCATGAAAAGAAGGATGATGAAAGAGGTTGGGCTAATGAGTTAGCCTAACTTAAACATATTGTCAAACATCAAAAAGGGAGAGATTGTTGGTGCAATTAACCTCAGGTCAAGGTTGACCAAGTTGACCTCGGTTTAACTCGAGTTGGATTTTGATGTTTGATCAATATATTGGTTAGGTGTCAAGTAGGTCAGGTTGATAGAATACTTGATGGTGGAAAGTCCAAGTGGGTCATGGAGGATCAAACACTTGACACGAGATGGGAAGTCCAAGTGGGTCATGGAGGACCAGACACTTGGCACGAGATAGAAAGTCCAAGTGGGTTAAGGTTGATCGAACACTTGGTGATTAGAAGTCTAATAGGAAAGTTGGCAAGAGGAAAGTCCAAGTGGGTCAAGGTTGATCAGACACTTGGTGAGATGGAAAGTCCTGGTGGGTCAAGGTTGATCGAACACTTAGGTGATCGGAAGTCCAATAAGGAATATTGGCAAGAGGAAAGTCCAAATGGGTCAAGGTTGATCGAACACTTGGTGATGAAGTCCTGGCAGGTCAAGGTTGACCATATGCTAGGCAACGAGACGTCTTGACAGGTCAAGGATGACCGGATGTCATGCAAAGGAAGTTGAAAACGACATAGCAAACTTCTCGAAGGTCATAACTTTTGACTCGGATGATATCAGAACGGGACGATCTTTAGTGCGAAATGAAGCTTCTTCAGAGATGTATCTTTTTACTCAAATTGATTTGATTGATTATGTATATATCAATTGATTGATTTGGATCAGAATCAAATAAAAGTAAATCAAAACCTTGTTTGTTTGAAGGTTTTAATACATTACTTACTTTAACATTTACTATATTACTCCTAGTTCAATTATAATCATTTTTACAATTAAATTAATTTGATATTTAATTATTTTTAAAATTAAATTAAATTATTAATTATAATATTACTTTGACAAAATAAGACCTTACCTCTTGTCCAAAATTGTGACAAAATGATAACCAAGGGATCATTCTTCGGCTAATTTTTAGTTATTATTTTTCATAAAAATTAAAAAATATTCTGAAATGTGTATAATAGGATTTTTAATTAGATTATTAAGAAGATGAAATATAGAACACAAATTAACATTGTCTTTAGTTGTTTTTATATTCTTTGAAAATGTTGCATACGGCAAGGAACTTCTTCAAATCACGTCCTGATGCAATTTTCCTCAAAGCAGAAAGGCCACAGTTGATCTCATATCTCATGGAAAGAGCAATGTCCACGACCAATTTTTCAGGAATGCTCACATCAGGAACGTGTGGAGTAGACCTGCAATCAACGATAATTGAATCAAATTTCAATCTAATTCATCACACAAGAGGAAACAAAATCGATGATAGTGGTCTTACTTGGTAATCAAATGAGTAGCATTGGACCAGAGGAAAATGAGAGCAAGAGACAAGATAAGCAAGTGGTAGACCAAAGTAAGCAAATGGTACTCCATAAGCTCGAACAAGATCTAGATTGTTGTGGCTCCACCAAGAACAATAGCTGAAGCTTTCTTGTCCTTCCATAGAACAATATCAGCCGCCTTGATTGGGGAGAGTCTATGATTAGTCAAAACCAAAGCACTTAGGCCCAAAGTGGATAATATCATATCATTGTGTAAATGATTCCATCGGTACTAACACGAAAGTCCAATAGGAAAATTGACAAGAGAAAAGTCCAAGTCGATCAAGGTTGACCAGACACTTGATGATTTAAAGTCCTAGCAGATCAAGTTGATCGGATGCTAGACAACAAAGAAGTCCTGGTAGGTTGAGGTCAACCAGTTGATACTAGGCAATGAGAAAGTCCTAATAGGTCAAGGTTGACCATATGTTAGGCAACGAGACCGGATGTCAAGGAAAAGAAGTTGGAAATAACATAATAAACTTTTGAAGGTCATAACTTTTGACTTGAATATATATCAAACCAATATGATCTTTGATATGAAACGAAGCTCGTTTAGAAATGCATCTTTTTACTCAAATCGATTCGACTGATTATGTGTATCAATCAACTTATTTGGATTAGAACCGAACAGAAGCAAATCGATTCAACTGATTAAGATAATCAGACAACTGATCACACTGATCAGTCGACTGATTATGGTAATTAGTCGACTGATATTGTTTTAGAAGTGTACAGAAATGAATCGATTTGACTGATTGACAAATCAGTCGATTGATATTTGAAAATCGACAAAATCAGATAGATTTCAAAAGGTTCAGAAGCCGTTATTTAATTGCTAATCAAATCAGTTGACTGGTAGAAGATATCAGTCGACTAATAGGCTAAAATCAACCCTAACATCAATTGTATAAGTAGGATTTTGCTTGAAGGAGAAAAGGTAAGTTCTTGGGGGTTTGAGGACGAAGTGCTACTGCATTTCCATACTAACAAGAGACTATTTCAAGTAACAAAAAATCATCCAAAGTAAGATCTCATTTGTAAAGATGTTTTTGCTTTTTATTTATATTTGTATTCCTATTTCTTGTTGTATTATTGTGTTCTTGTAATCAAACTTGTGTAAGGCTTCACCGCCTCCGGAAGGTATCTGAAAAAGAGGAGTTCATAGTGGAGATAGATAGCTTGGAGCGAACCTTTGGATTATATCAAGTAAAATTCAAGAGTTGCGCATGTGAAATCATGTTTGAATCAAGATTTTCGTTACACATTCAAAGGACGAGCATAAGATCATGACAAGAAGCTCGGAGCTATTCACCCCCTTTAGCTCACACGGGTCTTGACAGCAATGAGTTGGCCGTAAACACCTTACCGCGAGTTGATCGAGTATTCTTCGTGCGGCCACCGATCACTAGCTAGCCTTGTGTATGCATAGATAGATGTGAGAGTGCATAGAGAAGGAAGGAAATAAATTTTCGTCCAATTTTGGTGGATCAAAAATTGAAGAAAATTAAAATGAATCAATAAAAAAATTTTTAAACTCATCCTTTCTTTAATTTAATTTTAGATCACGTAAATGAAAGAAAATGTCTATATTTTTCAACGTCTATCCTTAATTATATTAATTATTATATGGCCACAGCTGGTACCATTTATATATATTCAGTTTGTTATAAACAAATTAAAATAATTTGTGCTTGATTGTTACTGTGGTTTGGTTTAACTGTTTTGTTCGATATATGTCCTTTTAAACCTCTAAGCTAAGCAACCACACATATATAGAAGATAAATTTATGTTAAGAAATTAAACTATATATAAATATCATTAACATAAATCATAATTATTAATCTTTCACAAACCTGCCTAGCTCAGCTGGTTGGATATATCGAGTTTGTGTTGCTCAAACTGTTTTTTATAATTTTATATTTACTGAGCAGTTAATTTAATCCGCGCGCATTTACATTACATTTTCTCGATGTAATTAAGCAAAATATAAATATATAAAGAAGATATGTTTAATTTAATTAGTTGGGTTAGATATTCAAATGAAAACTAACTGACGTGTAAAATGGAATTAAAACTCATGCATGAGAAAAATTAAACAACACAACACAATTTATATATTAATTAGAGCAATTAAGCAAATGAGTTTACTAGCTAGCTAACTAGTAGCTAGCTTGAACACACCAAATTAAACATACATATATTAAAGCTGACTGATATGATCATCCATTTATTTAAAAACACATGCAACTACCAAATTTATTTATTTAAAACAGTACTCGATCGATCGATCTCACGATCGATATATGAAGCAAAGCGAATTGAAGATTAATTAAACCAAGCCAGAATGGATGATCAGATCGATTTTGAAATACTGACTAAATATGTAGATATAGATGGGCAATTAATTAAGAGCCAAAGAGACTCCGATCCCATTTATATACTTGTTGTACTGGCCAAAGAATCCAACAATTCGACCGTTAACGACTGGAATACTGAATTTCTCGCCACCTCCTTTCCCGAAAGGCCCATACTTCTTCTCCAAGTTGGTTTCAAATCCGATCTCAGTGATACAAGTTTCGCCGTAGTAGTAACCATTGAAGGATCCAAAGATCTTGTTGATATATTCACCTTCCCCTAGCGAAAACTGCAACAAAATTGATATATATGATAGTTAGTTAGTTAAGACTATAATTAATTAATTAGCTACATGTATATATATCTAATAAATTAATTACTTAGCTCGTAAAATTTTATTGACAATGATATAATTAATTAGCTAGATTTATATAATGTTGGCCATTTAATTTGACGTACCTCGTTGGGTCCACTGCCAGTGTCGCTGCTCGGTATGATTCTAATGTATTCCAATCAACATAATAGAAGATCTCCAAACTGTCGACGACATCTCCAGAGTTGACTATGATCTTTTTGATTACTTGAGAGGTATTCACCAGTGTCAAAGCTAGAACCCCCGCTGCCTCCCCATGGCCCAACCTTAAGAGCTAATAAATATATAGATATATATTTGAATGCGTTGAAATTAAAGATGCAATAACATTATAATTACCTAAGAAGAAAGGCATATATATGTATGTATATAGCAGCTTAATTAGAGATCAGACACCGAGTTATGCAAATCCAATAACACTGAGTTATGCATAACTCGGTTTGCATAACATCAGGAGAAGCTGGGCTCAGCCATGGCTAGCTAGGTACCTGCAGGCAGGACGGTATATCGATTATATTGGGTGGTGATATTGGAGCTAGCTGAGGATGAATTGAAAAGGCCAAGGAGAGATACATATATATAGAGCCATAGAGGAGAATAGATCGATCAGGCGAGATAGATATATTATTGCAGCTGCAGGAGCTAGCTGCAGGAGGAGCTAGGAGATATAATTATATATGTATATATATATTAATGCATGCACAAGTCAACTATATATATATTACTTTTTTATTCATAATGCATGCAATGCATCGATGATTCAAGTTGCTAGCTAGCTAGCAAGCTATTTTAATTAAGATAGTTTCATAAACGTTATCTTTAATTTTTTATTCTTCTAGTCGCTCTCTCTTTAATTATATATATTACATGATCATGACAACCTAACTATCTAGTGTATATGTCATCAGAAGAAACTAATTAAGCTAGCAGACTCAATAATAATAATAAATTAAGCAAGTACAGCTTAATTAAGGAAATGATATTATCGCGCGATATCATTAAATGACATGCATGCATGTGCTGAAAATTTGATATTAAGAGAAGAGAAGCTAAGCTGCGCGCCCTTACCCTTAGAAAATTAAAACCCTTCTTTTTCTAATTAATATATAAATGCCCGATCGAATATAATTCAAGTGTTCACACAAGAATCATATATCAAGATGGATCAATTATTGGATATATATTAATGTTAATTGGATAGATATTGATAAACTCAATCGGATCCAGCACTAGCTAGGATCATTAATTAATTAATTAATTATAAACTGCATGCCACTTCTGAAAATAGTTTTTTTTAAAAAAAAATTCTAATGGCGAATTAACCCGGCCGGCCAATTTATTGTCATTAAATATATATAGAATTAATCGATGAAGCTGGATCAATTAAATTATTTAGATCTATTGCATGCATGTGCATCGATCACAAATTAAATGAAGCAAATGAGATATTGATCTACCACACAAATTAACTAAACTACAAGCAAGCTGGAACAGCTGAAATTAATTATATATATTATTGCATGCATGTCCGGAGAATGAATGCGCAAGTCAACTATTAATTAATTTACTTTTTTTTTTCTGTTATCGATCGCTCAAGTCGCAACGATTAATTCAAGTTGCATGCTATTTTAATACTTAATTTCATATATTATAACGTTATCTTTTATTCGTCTTGTCCCTCTTGATCACGTGATGAAGAAACAAGCTAAGTTAATAAGATTGGTTCGTCGTTTATCAACAAAAAAAACAAATTTTTTAAACATAGACATAGACATGCAGTCATTTTAATTTGATTTTCTGAACATTAAGCTAATAAATAATGTCTGTCGTCTATTGCTGGCATCCACACTCGTACCATGCATGCATGCATCATGCCATGTAATCGATCGCACCCGTTTACTTAATTTACAGCTAGCTAGCAAAACGGCAGCACAATTCTTTTCTTGCCTCTTACATCGTAACTAATTCCATGACGTACGTCACCTAATCTACGCCGCTTACACGACGTCACCTATTTAATTAATCAATCAATTAATTCCTAATTAATTAATTAATTAAAAGAATAAAAGCTAGCTACGAGAGCGTATAACAAATTTGTTGTATTTAATTTCAAAAATGTCCGGTTTATGATAGGGCCGGGGTTGATATGAATTTGATCGAATTTATCCGATTCAATTTTATCGCCATGCATGCGTAAACATCTTTCAAAGAATTTATTAAAAAATTCTTGAGCAGCTTAAAATTTAATTTTGAATCGGATTTGATGAGTTTTTAGTTCTTAATTAATTAGGGCATTTGAACATTTTAAATTTCTTTTGATCATATGTTTCTAAATATAGGGATAAGAAACTTTTGAAACTCAAAGAAATTGATCTGTTTCATCCCTTGAGATTCGACCTCGATCGAACGGGATAACGATTCTTCTACGGATTGATTCTGTTGATTGACCGTGATCGTGAAAAATAATCTTCTAAATCCTATTGATTAAAAAACATACCAAAAGATATGAAAATAAATGACACTTTTAAAAATATTATTAAACTAAAAATTTCTTCTAAATACCAACTAAATAATTATTTAAATACACTCAAAACTCTATATATAATTAATGATCTTCACTGGTTCTAATGTTATTAATAGTGCTCGAATCACTCATAACAATGGATTGTCCGTGAAGACTCATCTACGCTTCTCGAATTTATTTTGATGATCGATAAAAAATTTTCATGAAATCGAGTCGATCACCCTATATTAATCGATTCAAGAATTGAATATGTAAATTATCTCAAATAAAAATTAAAAAACAGCATCGTACTCCTAAGTCATCACCTTCTGCATTTTGACAAAAGCAAAATATATATATTTGGACAAAGGTTTTTGATTGTTGATTGAGCTAGATCATATGGAAACTAACCATCTCTTCTGTTCCGATCCAAGATCAAGGGATGGACTAACTATTTAGTATATTTGTAGAGGAGCTCTTTCAGGCGGAGGTCAGATGCATATTTGAATGATTCTTCTGGGTCATGGCTTTTGTCAGATTGACTTTGTTGGTGCAATCAATCTCAAATTAAGTTTTACCAAGATCGGTTTGACATGAGTTGGATTTTGACGTTTGATCAATATGTTGGTTAGGTGTCAAGTAGGTCCAAATTGACTGGATACTTGACGGTGGAAAGTTCAAATAGGTCATGGAGCATCGGACACATGACACAAGACGACAAGTCCAAGTGGATCATGGAGGACCAAATACTTGGTACAAGATAGAAAGTCCAAGTGGATCAAAGTTGATCAGACATTTGATGATCGAAAGTCCAATAAAAAAATCGGCAAGAGAAAAGTTCAAGTGGGTTAAGGTTGATCAGACACAATTGGTGATTTAAAGTTCTAACAGATTAAGGTTGATCGGATGCTAGGCAACAGCAAAGTCTTGGTAGATTGAGGTCAACCGGATACTAGGTAACGAGGAAGTCTCGACAAGTCAAGAATGATTGAATGTCAAGCAACGATGAAATCCTGACAGGTCAAGGTTGATCATAATCCAAATAATGAGAAAGTACCAATAGGTCAAGGTTGATTGGATGTCAAACAATGATGAAGTCTTAACAAGTTAAAATTGACCAAATACTATGCAATGAGACATTTGTTTTCTAAAATAATCTCCCATATATAATTTAGAATTGAAGGTCATGCAATGAGTTGGTCATCAATATCTCACTGCGAGGTGATCGAGTAATCTTCGTGTGGCCACCGAATAATTTAGAATTGAAGGTCATGAACTAGCAATGAGCTGGTCGTCAATATCTCACCACGAGGTGATCGAGTAATCTTCGTGTGGCCACCGAATAATTTAGAATTGAAGGTCATGAACTAGCAATGAGTTGGTCGTCAATATCTCACAGCGAGATGATCGAGTAATCTTTGTGTGGCCATCGAATAATTTAGAATTGAAGGTCATGAACTAGCAATGAGCTGGTCATCAATATCTCACCGCGAGATGATCGAGTAATCTTCGTGTGGCCACCAATTAATAGCCTTGCATATCACTTAAACAAAATTAACATTTAGGGTGAATTTTAAAAAATAATTCTTCACAAATATTTTTGCGATGAAATTTGAGATGAAAAATTTCTCATTGCTATTAAGTCGTCGCCAATTTCTGCGACGAAAATTTAAAATTTCATTATCAAATTTCATGATGAAAATATAATTTGTCGTCAATTGACGACAAAACACGATTCGTTGCCAACTGGTGATGAAATTAATTCATTGCCAAATGGCGATGAAATCCGTTTCGTCACAAATTGGTGATGAAATCCGGTTCGTTGTCGCTTGACGACGAACTGAATTTCATCGCAAATTGGTGATGAAATCCAATTTTGTTGTCAATTGGGAACGAAACTCAATTTCGTCGCCAATTGACGACAAATTTAGCGATGAAAATTGATTTTCATCGCTAATTAACGATAAATAGTGAATTACGATATATTTACAATGAAAGTGATTTCATCGCATAATTTGCCACAAAATAAAATAAAATTTACCTAACTTGCTCATTTTTGCATTATCCTATATATACAAAATGATCCGATTAAATCGATTCAAATTATACAAATAACATGTTCATACAACATATTCATCAACTATACAAATAATCTATTCATAAACAATCCCCTATATACTATACAGCGCGACTATAGGACTCTACTCCGCCCATCATGGCCAATCGTCGGGCATCTCTGATACACCTATTTTAGTTGGTTGTGAGGGAGAGGGAGCTTGCGTTAGAAAGAGGGAGAAGGAGCCCGACTGCCTGTTGTTTTTTGTGGATTCTAAAGAAACAATGGTGAAGTGTTCACCATGGTCAGCTGCCGAAGAAGAAAACATCTCACTGTCCAATCGCCGAAAATCGTTTCCAGCCTTTAGATAGGTTGTCCGGACGTATGGCCAATCAACTTCGGTCATCTGACGACCGTCTGCCAACTTCTCGGGTGCTTGTGAAGATTTCGGAGAATTTTCCATCAAAGTCGGAAAGGTTCCGACCATTTATCCTAAATCGGCTATCAAAGGTTGACTACTGAAAACTACACCGGGAATATGATTTTCAGTAATAGTTAAAAAACTCTAAAAAAATGATCATGACAAATGTTGTTGCGTGCTTTTTCGAATAAGATTTTTCTCTTGAATTGATCGTTATCAATTATCTGCTAGTTCTGAATACGATGACGCGACTCGTGGCTTTCGAAGTCGTCCAAATGAGAGCTTGACGTGGATTACCAGTAGAGACGAGACTTCGACAAGGACTACTTGATTGATATTGCTAACTGCGCTCAACATCATCAATGAGGTACGCGTAGAATATTTATTATTCTATAAAATTTTAATTTCCTGTCATGCCTTGTATTCTGTTATTTCCTGTATTTGTATGTGTGTGTTGTAATAATAATTAGTTTAATTATTTATATATTTCCGTTGTACACGTTTGTGAAACACGTAAATAATAATTAGTTTAATTAGTTTAATTATTTATATATTTTCGTTGTACAAAATCTTTACAAGATTTTATTTGTAAAGATGTTTTTACTTTCATTTGTATTTATATTCTTATTTCTTGTTGTATTATTGTGTTCATGTAAAAACTGTTGGGGATAGTGCCCTCAAAGCATTGTAATTGGATTATATGTTTTTAAAATAAAAGCGATATTTATCATTGAACATATTTTGTTTTGAATATCATAGCAAAATCCTTAGTTTATTCGATGTAGCCATAATTTAGTATATATAAGAGTTATATATACAAGGGGATTAAATTATGGATAATAAACTTAAATTAAGTATGTGATGAAATTAATTAAAGTATAAGATCTTTAATTAAAACATCACTAATGCGGCCCATGAACATTTTGAATGTAGTCGTCTTATCCGGACCGTCAATATGGAGACATCTAGATGGGGGCATTTATATGTAATGAGATTATGTAGGACTTGGACCGATTTAATTAGAAATTTCATAATAAATTTCGTTATACTATGAAATTCAAATTAAATCATAAAGATGATCATATATGGATAGATCTTAATCCTTAAATAATTATAGACTCCTATTTATTTCTATGTGATTCTTAATTTGCTTGTTTAAAGTTTGCAATTACGCATTCTCAACACTTGTATTTTAGATTTACATTTGAAATGAATGGCTGGGAATATAAATTTACAGATATGGAATTCATTCCTTCTTGCGGGAAGCAAAAAGATAATTCTCTCATTTGTTAATTCTGGAACTGAGTGTTGGGCCCAATCGATTTATAATGGAATTATAAATTGAACCACTCACTAGTGGATTAATGGTAAATGAGGTTTAAAAATAATTAGAGAGGTAAATGGAAAATTTCCTAGCTCCAATTGTGAATTGTCTATGGATGATTAATCCGTATGTAATGATTATATCAATGGACAAATCTTTTCATAGAGTAAGATATTCTATAATAAAGAAGAGTGCAATTCCATATTTTTAGTGGAGTAATAATGGAATTAATAAATTGAATAAATTAATTAAAGAGTTTAATTATTTATCCAATTTATTGAAGCTTCTTATTATAGGTTCATGGTCCCCAGTACGCCTTCTTGGTCCCCAGTACGCCTTCTTTATCAATGATGAGCTAAAAATACAATTTAGAAATTAAAGGTGAAGATGGAAATTTATTTCCATAATTCCAAGGGCTTAGAGATAAATTAAATATGAGATTTAATTAAAATTATAATTATGAGATAATAATAATTTTGGATTATTATGGTAATATCCAAAAGGATAATATCTTTAATATATTTGGAATATATTAAATATTATAAAAGGTAAGTGAAGATCTTTTGATTTTGAGAAGAAAATCTTTTGATTTTACCGTGGAAAAAAAAGAGAAAAAGGATTTTGGAAATCCTTGAAATAAATCAGTAAAACAAAAAAAAGGAAGAAGAAAAATCATTGATTGATCTTTCTTTTAATAAAGGATCTTCCCTTGTTTTTCATAGCCACTCTCTTCCTATATATGTTTTCATGAGTTGAAAAACAATGGAGTGTGAGAAAAATAATAGATTCCTGAGATTTGTATTTTGGAGTGCCCATACACTATCGTCAATAGAAGGATTGCACTGGAAGGCTGTGATTTCTACGCACCCAGAATTTACGAAAGAGGAAAATTACAAAGAGGTTAGTTTTCTAGAAAAAGTTTTCTTTTTGTAAATTTAAATTCTTCATTGATTTATATTCATATGTGTTGATTAATAAGTTATGAAATTATATAATCACTTCTTCTATATTTCGATTTGATCGAGAATTGATAATTTGTATTACCTGAATCGTTCCAGAGGCTCATCGATTTTCCTACAAAAACAAGCTTGTGAGAGGTTTCTTCGCCTCTGAAAAATATCCAACAAGGAGAAGTTCATAGTATCCGGTTGAACTCCTCCTAAGCTTGTGACAGGCTTGTCGAGACTTCCTCATTACCTAATATTCGATTGGCCTCAATCTACTAGGACTTTGCTATTATCTAGCATTTGATTAACCTTATCTGTTGTCGAGCACGGTGATATCTACAGCGCCGCCACCTTTCCCTCCTGTGAGCAACAAGCAGCAGAAGAAGCACCGCCCTGCCTTCCCAGTTGCAGCTATCTTCCTGATCAGGTGGTTGATCGTGAGAGCACAGTTGACTTCGTCTCGTATTTCTTCACCGAGAATAAGAGGGAGTGGCGATGTCCAACACCGGAAGAAGTCCTATGGAGGCGATGGTGTTCTTCACTGGAAGAGGCAGAGGCTGTTGGTGGGGTTCTTCACCGAAAGAAATAGAGGCCGGTGGTGAGCTCCTTCTGCATTGTTGTGGTCATCGGGCTCGGGAGGAGTAGGGACGGCGAGCGACAACCACTATGCTCGGGCAAAGAGAGACGCGCGACGGGCGCGATCGGGAAGCTAGGGATGGCGACACTTGCATTCCTTCTTCACGCGAAGGAGAGGCTCGGGCAGCGATGCTCGTGCTTGGGAGGAAGAAGGAGACGACGCCACGCGATTCGGGAAGAAGAAGAATGGCGGCGCTAGGGTTCCTCTCTTGATCAGAGCACCCATGCAGCTAAGCCTCCTTATATCCGACTGTCGCGAGCTTCTCGCCAGTGGAATCGAGCCGCAGTGAGCTTCTCGCCGGCAGAATCGGGCCGCCATAAGAAGGTTTCTTCTCACGCGCACGAACGAGTGACAACGGCCGAGCGAGGTGAACCGGATGGAGGAAAATAAACCAAACCGGGCCGAAAAAATTGATTTGAATCGATTTCTAGGGTTTACTATAGTGAATCGAGACATGGTCTATGTTAGAACCGATGGATTCAAAATATCTCTACAATGGTATAATATTATCCACTTTGGGCCTAAGCCCTTATGGCTTTGTTCTTGGGATCTCCTCAAAAGGTCTCATACCAATGGAGATATCTTCCATCCTTTTAAATCCATGATCTTTCCATGTGTTTTTAGATGTGGGATTATGTTTGCACCCTTGCAACCCAATAATATCCCCCTCAAACAAAGGACCACAGGCCCCCCTCAAATGGAAAGCCTCCATTTGATGTCCGAATCCTCGACCCACCAGGACTTTCTGCCCCTCGATCCACCCAACCTACTAGGACTTTCTGCCTGATGTATGATCCTCTTGATTCAGACACAGGAGCACTCACTTCCTTTGTTTAAGGTTCAACCCACATGATTAGATCTGGATCATGGCTCTTCCAGTGGTTAGTCCGGTGATCGCTCTGATACTACTTGTTAGAACCGATGGATTCAAAATATCTCCACAATGGTATGATATTGTCCACTTTGGGCCTAAGCCCTCATGACTTTGTTCTTGGGCTCTCCCAAAAGGATCTCATACTAATGAAGATATCTAATTCCATCTTTTTAAACTCATGATCTTTCCATGTGTTTTTAGATGTAGGACTATGTTTGCATCCTTACAACCCAATAGTCTATGTATAAACCCTATTGAGCCAAATCCACCAACAGCTGTTTGCTCTTCCGGTGGTTAGTCCGGTGATCGCTCTGATACTAGTTAGAATCGATGGATTCAAAATATCTCCACAATGGTATGATATTGTCCACTTTGGGCCTAAGCCCTCATGGCTTTGTTCTTGGGCTCTCCCAAAAGGGTCTCATACTAATGGAGATATCTTCCATCTTTTTAAACTCATGATCTTTCCATGTGTTTTTAGATGTGGGACTATGTTTGCATCCTTGTAACCCAATAGTCTATGTATAAACCCTATTGAGCCAAATCCACCAACAGCTGCTTGATGAACCAAATTGAACTCAACAACTATTTGGTTAATCAAATTGAATTCGATTCACTATAGTGAACCAAATTTCACTCAACCTTAATCCACTTGGATTTTTCTCTTGCCGACTTTTTTATTGGACTTCTGATCACCAAGTGTCTGATCAACTTTGATCCACTTAGACTTTTTATCTCGTATCAAGTATTTGGTCCTCCTTAATCCACTTGGACTTCTCGTCTTGTGTCATGTGTCTGATGCTTCATGACTTAGTTGAACTTTCCACTGTCAAGTATCTAGTCAATTTGGACCTACTTGACATCTAACCAACATATTGATCAAACGTCAAAATCCAACTCATATCAAACCGATCTTGGTAAAACTTAATTTGAGATTGATTGCACCAACAAAGTCAATCCGACAAAAGCCATGACCCAGAAGAATCATTCAAATATGCATCTGACCTCCGCCTGAAAGAGCTCCTCTACAAATATACTAAATAGTTAGTCCATCCCTTGATCTTGGATTGGAACAGAAGAGATGGTTAGTTTCCATTTGATCTAGCTCAATCAACAATCAAAAAAACCTTTGTCCAAATATATATATTTTGCTTTTGTCAAAATGCAGAAGGTGATGATTTATGAGTACGATGCAGTTTTTTAATTTTTATTTGAGATAATTTAGATATTCAATTCTTGAATCGATTAATATAGGGTGATCGACTCGATTTCATGAAAATTTTTCATCGACCACTAAAATAAATTCGAGAAGCGTAGATGAGTCTTCATGGACAATCCATCGTTATGAGTGATTCGAGCACTATTAATAACATTAGAATCAGTGAAGATCATTAATTATATATAGAGTTTTGAGTGTATTTAAATAATTATTTAGTTGGTATTTAGAAGAAGTTTTTAGTTTAATAATATTTTTAAAAGTGTCGTTTATTTTCATATCTCTTGGTATTTTTTTTGAATCAATAGGATTTAGAAGATTATTTTCCACGATCGTGGTCAATCAACAGAATCAATCTGCAGAAGAATCGTTATCCCGTTCGAGGTCAAATCTTAAGGGATATATGAAACAGAATTTCTTTGAGTTTCAAAAGTTTCTTGTCCCTACATTTAGAAACATATGATCAAAAGAAATTTAAAATGTTCAAATGCCCTAATTAAGAACTAAAAACTCATGAAATCCGATTCAAAAATTTTAAGCTGCTCAAGAATTTTTTTAATAAATTCTTTGAAAGATGTTTACGCATGCATGGCGATAAAATTGAATCGGATAAATTCGATCAAATTCATATATCATAAACCGGACATTTTTGAAATTAAATACGACAAATTTGTTATACGCTCTCGTAGCTAGCTTTTATTCTTTTAATTAATTAATTAATTAATTAGGAATTAATTGATTGATTAATTAAATAGGTGACGTCGTGTAAGCGGCGTAGATTAGGTGACGTACGTCATGGAATTAGTTATGATGTAAGAGGCAAGAAAAGAATTGTGCTGCCGTTTTGCTAGCTAGCTGTAAATTAAGTAAACTGGTGCGATCGATCACATGGCATGATGCATGCATGGTACGAGTGTGGATGCCAGCAATAGACAGACATTATTTATTAGCTTAATGTTCAGAAAATCAAATTAAAATGACTGCATGTCTATGTCTATGTCTATGTTTAAAAAATTTGTTTTTTTTTTGTTGATAAACGACGAACCAATCTATTAACTTAGCTTGTTTCTTCATCACGTGATCAAGAGGGACAAGACGAATAAAAGATAACGTTATAATATATGAAATTAAGTATTAAAATAGCATGCAACTTGAATTAATCGTTGCGACTTGAGCGATCGATAACAGAAAAAAAAAAGAAGTAAATTAATTAATAGTTGACTTGCGCATTCATTCTCCGGACATGCATGCAATAATATATATAATTAATTTCAGCTGTTCCAGCTTGCTTGTAGTTTAGTTAATTTGTGTGGTAGATCAATATCTCATTTGCTTCATTTAATTTGTGATCGATGCACATGCATGCAATAGATCTAAATAATTTAATTGATCCAGCTTCATCGATTAATTCTATATATATATATATATATATATATAATGACAATAAATTGGCCGGCCGGGTTGATTCGCCATTAGAAATTTTTTTAAAAAAAAACTATTTTCAGAAGTGGAATGCAGTTTATAATTAATTAATGATCCTAGCTAGTGCTGGATCCGATTGACTTTATCAATATCTATCCAATTGACATTAATATATATATATATATATCCAATAATTGATCCATCTTGATGATTCTTGTGTGAACACTTGAATTATATTCGATCGGGCATTTATATATTAATTAGAAAAAGAAGGGTTTTAATTTTCTAAGGGTAAGGGCGCGCAGCTTAGCTTCTCTATCTTCTCTTAATATCAAATTTTCAGCACATGCATGCATGTCATTTAATGATATCGCGCGATAATATCATTTCCTTAATTAAGCTGTACTTGCTTAATTTATTATTATTATTGAGTCTGCTAGCTTAATTAGTTTCTTCTGATGACATATACACTAGATAGTTAGGTTGTCATGATCATGTAATATATATAATTAAAGAGAGAGCGACTAGAAGAATAAAAAATTAAAGATAACGTTTATGAAACTATCTTAATTAAAATAGCTTGCTAGCTAGCAACTTGAATCATCGATGCATTGCATGCATTATGAATAAAAAAGTAATATATATATAGTTGACTTGTGCATGCATTAATATATATATACATATATAATTATATCTCCTAGCTCCTCCTGCAGCTGCAGCTGCAGCTGCAATAATATATCTATCTCGCCTGATCGATCTATTCTCCTCTATGGCTCTATATATATGTATCTCTCCTTGGCCTTTTCAATTCATCCTAGCTCCAATATCACCACCCAATATAATCTTGACCGTCCTGCCTGCAGGTAGCTAGCCATGGCTGAGCCCAGCTTCACCGAGTTATGCAAATCCAACGAGCAGAACATCAGTGAGCTATCTCTCTCTCTCTCTCTCTCTAGACTATATATCTCTGATCTCTAATTAATCTGCTTCAGTTTGCTAGCTATTATATTAATTAATGACAATATACATTTTGATATATATATATATATATAGCTCTTAAGGTTGGCCCATGGGGAGGCAGTGGAGTTTCTGCCTTTGACTTTGGTGAATCAGACCAAGTAATCAAAAAGGTCGTAGTCTACTCAGGAGATGTCGTCGACAGTTTGGAGATCTCCTATTATACTGACAAGCCGAATGTATTTGAATCATACCCAGTAGGCGGCCCTGGCGGTGGACCCAACGAGGTACGTCAAATGACAAACATTAATCTAGTAATTAATTATATATATATATATATATATATATATATATATATATATATATATATATATATATATATATATATATATATATATATATATATATAATATAATATCAATTTTGAGATCGATCAATGTTGCATGCAGTGCCCACTAAGCCAAGGTGAATATATCAACAACATCTTTGGGTCCGTCAATGGTTACGACAACGAAATTTGTGTCACTGAGATCGGATTTGAAACCAACTTGGAGAAGAAGTATGGGCCTTTCGGGAAAGGAGGTGGCGAGAAATTCAGTATTCCAGTCGTTAACGGTCGAATTGTTGGATTCTTTGGCCAGTACAACAAGTATATAAATGGGATCGGAGTCTCTTTGGCTCTTAATTAATTGCCCATCTATATCTACATATCCCGTCAGTATTTCAAAATCGATCTGATCATCCATTCTGGCTGGTTTGCCTTCTTCGTTTTGCTTCATATATCGATCATGAGATCGATCGAGTCTTGTTTTAAATAAAATAAATGGATGATCATATCAGTCAACTTTAATTTTATATGTATGTTTAATTTGGTGTGTTCAAGCTAGCTACTAGTTAGCTAGCTAGTCAACTCATTTGCTTAATTGCTCTAATTAATAAATTGTGTTGTGTTGTTTAATTTTTCTCATGCATGCATAAGTTTTAATTCCATTTTACACGTCAGTTTTTCATTTGAATATCTAACCCAACTAATTAAATTAATTAAACATATCTTCTTTATCTGTTCCAATATATTTTGCTTACATCCAGAAAATGTAATTAAATGCGCGCGGATATATTAAATTAACTGCTGAAAAATAAACTCAGTAAATATAAAATTATAAAAAAAACAGTTTAATTTGAGCAACACCATGCAAACTCGATCCAACCAGAGCCAGGTTTGTGAAAGATTAATTATCATTTATGTTAATGATATATATATAGTTTAATTTCTTAACATATATAAATTTATCTTCTATATATGTGTGCTTAGCTTAGAGGTTTAAAAGGACACATATCGAACAAAACGGTTAAACCAAACCACAGTAACAATCAAGCACAAATTATTTTAATTTGTTTATAACAAACTGAATATATATAAATAGTAACAGCTGGCCATATAATCACTAATATAATTAAGGACAGAATTTACGTGATCTAAAATTAAATTAAAGAAAGGATGAGTTTCAAAAAAATTTTATTGATTCATTTTAATTTTCTTCAATTTTTGATCCACCAAAATTGGACGAAAATTTATTTCCTTCCTTCTCTATGCACTCTCACATCTATGCATACACAAGGCTACTTATCGGTGGCCACACGAAGATTACTCGATCACCTCGCGCGCGGTAAGGTGTTGACAACTAGCTCATTGCATCATGACCTTCAAAAATGTATACTCTACTTTTTCTTCTGCAAAAAGGTGGAATCCGCCATCCCAGCGGCCCCACACGGTCGATCCCACGACCATTTATGAGGAGGTAAATCGAGAAGCTGTAATTAGCCACAAAAGAAAAAAATGAAGGGAGATGAGATATAATATTTGAGAATAAAAGAGGAGTATAACAATTTTGAAGAACATTTTTTCTCAATACATTGTATCCTTGCTACAACTTGGTTTATATAGCGATGACAAAGGAAGTCCAAATACATTTTGGTTCTTCCTACATTAAATCAAATGAATGTACTTACAATCATGATAATTTAAGTAGTCATTACATAATTCAATCAAAACTTGACTTAGGAAGACTTAAGCAATTTGGTTTTGAGTTCCAATAATTCAATTTAATTTAGGCTTCCAAGAATGCAATTTTGGTTTAGACTTCCAACAATCTCCACCCCCCCCCCCCCCCCCCCCCCCCCCCCCCCTCGTGTAAACCAAACTTGCTCTTCATCACTAGCTTGCTACAATTTTTTTTGAAAATAGGTCCTCCGAGTGGTTTAGTGAAGATATCAGCCTTTTGTTCATTAGTCCTGCAATATTCAGCATGAACAATACCTTCATTCACAAACTCCCTTAAGAAATGATATCGAATTCAAATATGCTTTATTTTTCCATAAAGAACTGGATCTTTTGAAATTGAAATTGTTGAATTGTTGTCGCAGAATAAGGTTGTTGGATCTTCTTGAACATGCTTGAGATTCTCTAGAATTTCACGTGACCAAAGTAAATGACATCCTACAAAAGAAACGACAATGTATTCTGCCTCTGTAGTAGAGAGTGCAATAGTAGATTGCTTCTTTGAACACCATGCTATAGCTCCGCTTCCAAGATCAAAAACATAGCCTGAGATGCTTTTGCTATCATCGATACTTCCTGCTAAGTCACTATCAGTATAACCAATAAGATTAACTGGTATATTTGTTTGATAGAAGATGTCATAATCAAGAGTTCCTTTCACATATCTAAGAATTCTTTTGCTGCCTCCCAGTTAGAAAATGGTTGCTCCATAAACATGCTCACCAAACTTACAATATATGTAATATCTGGCCTTGTAGCAATCAAGTACATCAAGTTTCCAACTAAACTTCGAAATCTAGTTGGCTTAACTAGTTTCCCTTCACCATACTTGCTCAACTTTAATTCTATAACACAAGGAGTTGAAATAGGATTAGCATTCTCCATTCTGAATTTCTTTAAAATTTTATTTGCATAACTCTCTTGAGTAATAAAAATTTCATGCTTAGATCTTAAAACTTCAATTCCAAGAAAATGATGTAATTCTCCCAAATCAGTCATCTCAAATTTATTTTTCATTAAAAGTTTGAAATCATTTAACATCTTCAAATCATTACCAGTAAAAATAAAATCATCAACATAAAGACTTACAAATATGAAGCTTCCATATGGATTGGATTTGGTGTATAGAGTGTGCTCTAATGAGCATTTTAGAAAACCATTCTTCTTAAAGTAATGATCGACGCAACTATACCAAGCCCTTGGTGATTGCTTTAGCCCATACAAAGTTTTTTTTTCAACTTGTAGACTTTATCTTCCTCTCCCTTTTTAACAAACCCAATAGGTTGTTCAAGATAGACCTTTTCTTGAAGTACATCATTTAGGAATGTTGATTTGACATCCATTTGAAAAATTTTCTAATTATTTTGAGCTGCAAGAGAGATCATTAATTGAATAGTAACAAGTCTCGATACAGGAGCAAATACCTCTGTAAACTCTTTTTTTTTATTGTATCCTTTACTACAAGCCTTGCTTTATGCTTATTGATGGAACAATCTACATTCTTTTTGATCTTATATACCCATTTAACACCAATGGATTTTTTATGTGGAGGAAGATCAGTGAGCTCTCAAGTTCTAATTTTTTTAATGGAAGTTATCTCCTCTTTCATGGCCTTTTTCCATACTTCTTTCTGATTTGCTGCATTAAATAAAATTGATTCTTCTCTTGCAACGAAAGCAAAAAAAAAAAAAATAGAATCATGATATTCAATAGGCTCGATTGAATCTAAGAGTTCCTACACACTTCTCATTTTCCTTGGAGGAGGACTTGTTGAAGAACTTGGTGAGTTTCTTGGTGAATAAGGAGAATTGTCTTCTTCTGATTCTTGTTCACTAATTAAAGGAATATGGATACCATTTTATTTGCATTTTGTATCTTCAAAACTTGCATCTTCATCAAAACGAATATCACGACTTATCACGATCTTTTTGGTTTTTGGATTATATAACTTGCAGGCTTTGCTTCTTTCACTGTATCCAATGAAGATGCATTTTTCAGATTTGTCCTTAAACTTGTTTCTGTTTGCTTGTAGAATGAGTGAATAAGCAACACTCCCAAACACCTTTAAATGTTGAATATCAGGCTTTCTTCCATACCATGCCTCATGTGGTGTGCAATCTTTCAAACTTTTTGTTGGAGAACGATTGATAAGGTAACCTGCATAAGAAACAGCTTCTGCCCAAAATTCATTTGGTAAATTTTTCTTTTGAGCATGCATCTCATACTTTTAACCTAGTTCTATTTTTTCTTTCACTTACACCATTTTGTTGTGGTGTAAAATGAGCTGTCAACTCATGCCTTATACCATGTTCTCTAAAATATTTCTCAGCTTCATTTGAAATATATTCACCCCCACAATCTGTTCTCAAAGTTTTGATACGAAGCCCAGTATAATTCTCAACTTCAACTTTAAAATCTTTAAAAGCTTGTAATGCATGTGATTTTTCTTTGAGAAACTTAATCCATACCTTCCTTGTGAAATCATCTATGAAAGTAATGAATAACTTGCTTCCACCAAGTGATACTGTTGGCATATATCCACAGAGATCAGAATGAACAAGCTCCAATGGCCTTTTTGCTCTTCGAGATGCTTGTTGTGGGAATAATCTCTGTGTTGCTTTCTAAGTTGACATGCTTCACAAACTTCTTCAACTTGATCGATCTTTGACAGTCCTCTAACCATCTCTTTTGTTGATAACAACTTTAAGCTTCCATAATTCAAATTAAATGTCCATACCTATCATGCCACAACTTTGAAACCTTTTTATCAACAACAGCAAAACAAGATAAATTTATGGTTTCAAGTTTGAGAGGAAATAAGTTGTTAGAAGTCATACCAATCTTTGCAATAACATGATTATCTTTTGATATAGTGCAAGCATTATGATGCATATGCAGATCATACCCTTTCTTCATAAGATGACCAACACTAAGTAAGTTGCTTTTTAAATCCGGAACAAAATAAACTTCAGACATTTTTTCAATATTTCCATATTTAGTTTTAAAACAAATCTCACCAATTGCTTCAATTTTGTGAGTACTAGCATCACCAATCATCACTTCACCATAATCAATTTTAAACAAACTGGAAAATATATTTTTGTTACCTGTCATGTGTTTGCTAACATCACTGTCTAGCTACCACATTTCATCAACTTTGTTGTCATGGGAAGCAAGCAACAAAGTTTCTTCATTTTTACTTTGATGAATAAAGTCACTTTCAATTTTCTTATCGTCTTCTTGCTTAAACCAACAATCTGCAGCTTTATGTCCAGGCTTGTGACAATAACTACATTTGATATAACCATGTTTCTTGTCATTTGGTTGTTTGTGCCAACAATCTGCAACTTTATGCCCTAGTTTATGGTAATAACCACATTCAATATAACCACGTCCTCAACCTCTTTGATATCCACCATCTTCTCCTCCTCTTTGAAATCTGAAGCTTTGATTTTCATTGTTGTCATTTTGATGATATTGTTGATTATTTCTTCCTCTTCCGTGAGAGCTTAAACCACCACGCCCTCTAAAATTTTTGCACTTGTCATGATAGGTGTTGATGCAATCATGCTCATGCCGTAATATATGCCTTTAGTCATAGGTTAGATGTTGATTTGACCTAAACATGTTTCATTGCATTGTCCATTTCACCAAACCTGTCCAAAAGAAGATCCACATGCCTTTCCCTCATCTCATTACTGCATGGCTTGCATCTTTAGGTATTGATGTGACTAGGAACAGGGCGAACATTAAGCCTCTCACTGACTACGATTGGATTGAGCTGAGGAACTTCTCTCTAGCTGGGATGAGGGAGGGTTTTCACACCATGGAGTGGGATGACGACCACGATGATCATGCCGACGAGCTTGGTGGTGAGGAGGCTGCGGGAGCACCGCCTTTGCCAGCCCGAGTTGCCTCTGATGACGATGAGTTCTAGGAGGATCGGGACGATTACTTGGAGGCATCTATTGAGTCTCTTGACACTCAAATGGAGAAGCTACGGCTTGAGCTTACCAGTTATCTTGACGCCATTGATAGGTCTGTTGTCCATCTGACTGACATGTCAATCATGGATGCTCGATCATCCTCCTCCACCGTCTTCTACTTCCGATGGGGCATCTACTAATCGTGATCCTCCGGATATGGATCTCGATTAAACTGTCGTCTTTCACTCTAGCCGTCTTTCCCTCTATATTTTATTTTTGGCACCGTCGAAGTGCTTCTGTGTATGAAACATTTTAAAGTAAATGCAATCATTTTACTTTGTATCTTTTCTGATGTGTGATTGTGTATTGTCTCTATGCTTCCTTTAATTTTTGGATACATGTTTCGTCTTTATTTTCTTGATTGCTATGCGTGTGCTAAATGTGTCTTTCTTCTGCATGCATTGTTTTAGGGGGAGGTGACCCTCGTTATGTTCTCTCTTCTCCCTTTTATATTGTTCTCATATTTTGATATTTGTCAAAGGGGGAGATTGTTGGATTGCAAGGGTGCAAACATAGTCTCACATCTAAAACACATGAAAAAGATCATGGATTTAAACGGATGAAAAGTGTCTTCATTTGCATGAGGCCTTTTGGGGAGAGTCCAAAAATAAAATCATGAGAGCTTAGGCCCAAAGTGGACAATATCATGCCATTGTAAATATATTTTAATTCCATCGGTATTAACAAGTGGTATCAGAGCAAGACTGCTCTTCACCGGACTAATCGTCGAAAGAGCCATGATTCAGATCTAACCATGTGGGTTAAACCTTAAACAAAATAAATGGGTGCTCCCATGTCTGAATCAAGAGGACCAGACACCAGGCAGGAAGTCCTAATTACGGTTAGGCAGGAAGTCCTAGTAGGTCGGGTAGACCGAGGGGCAGAAAGTTCTAGTTGCGGCTAGCTAAGAAGTCCTAGTAGGTCAGGTGGACCGAGGGGCAGAAAGTTCTAGTTGTGACTAAATAGGAAGTCCTAGTAGGTCAGGTGGACCGAGGGGCAAAGAGTCCTGGTGGGTCGAGGATTCGGACATCAAACGGAGTCCATTTGAGGGGGGCTTGTGGTCCTTTATTTGAGGGAGGATTGTTGGATTGCAAAGGTGCAAACATAGTCCCACATCTAAAACACATGGAAAAGATCATGGATTTAAAAGGATAGAAAGTATCTCCATTGGCATGAGGCCTTTTGGGGAGAGCCCAAAAATAAAGTCTTGAGAGCTTAGGCCCAAAGTGGACAATATCATGTCATTGTAGAGATATTTTGATTCCATCGGTACTAATAGAGATAACTGTGCTTTGAAGTTTTCGTGTTGTCAAACATCAAAAAGGGGAAGATTATTTATGCAATCATGCCCATGAGCTATATATAATTTTAATGATTGACATCAGTAAAGCTTAGAGCACAATATAAGAAATCTCACTTGTACATCAAATGTACAAGAAAGTCCTTACAGGTAAGAAGACTTGATATGAGGCAAAAGGAAGTCCAAGCAAGTTGAGAAGCGAACTCTTGGCGCGAGAAAGTCCTAGCTAGAAAGTCCTTAAAGTAAGAAGACTGAATGTGAGGCAAAAAGAAGTCCAAGAAAGTCGAGAAGCGAACTCTTGGCGCGAAAAAGTTCTGGAAAGTAAGAAGACTGGATGTGAGGCAAGAGGAAGTCCAATAAAGTCAAGAAGCAAACTCTTGGTGCGAAAAAGTCCTTACATTTAGGTGCGTGAAAGGTAAATTAGATGGATGCAGTAAAACATATATCAGTCAACTGATTTAAATATACAGTCGACTAATATTGGTATCAGTCGACTGTATCATAATTAGTCAACTGATATTGGTATCAGTCGACTAATTGTAATATACAATCGACTGATACTAAATTTTTTAGCCAGATTCAAATTCCAATCGACTGATACGCATGTCAGTCGAATGAATTTTAGAATCAACTCGGTTGATGGTTCATATCAGTCGACTAATGCTGTTTCAAAAGCAAATAAAATAGAATCGACTCAACTGATTCTTCACATCAGTCGACTGATTGTGAATAAACTCAATTGATTCTCACTACAAGAAAAACAGTCATAGACATCGGTTTTCCACCGGTGTCTATGAGAAAATCGACCGCTGTCTATGAAGGCGCTGTAAAAGGTCTGACATTTTAGATATCGGTTTGTAACCGGTGTAGTATCAATTAACAACATCGGTTTTCGAATAGGTTATTTACCGATGTAGTATAACTCAACGACATCGGTTCTGCAACGGTGTAAAACCGATGTAATATCTATTTAACACCAGTTTTAGCAGCGATTTTCGACCGATGTAATATCACTTAACGACAACGCTTCCAAACCGATGTCATTGATGTTAAAACTGTTGTAATAAAACTTAATGACAACGCTTTCAAACCGATGTCATTAATGCTAAAACTGTTGTAATAACATTTAACGACAACGCTTCCAAACCGATGTCATTGAATCTAAAACTGTTGTAATAACACTTATTTTTTTAATGTTGTTTGTAAATTATGATCGAGCAAGAGTGACATCAATCTAAATCCCAATAGTACAAAATTATCATAATATTATAAATTCACCCAACAAATCACAAATAGAAAAGCACCAATGTATTTAATCACCTCAATATTTACAAATAACCAAAAGTAACTAACACAAATATTCTTCTTGCAACATATTACATATTCCATGAAAAAAGCTAATAGAGATACACATCAAGTCAATATCCACAAATTACATTACATGAAAATGTATGCATCCTCCATGCAAGGAAAGCCATCCATTGCTCTTGAGAAGACTGAGGATTTACCCATGAGTTGCAAACGACCTATGGCACCTGCATAGGAAAGCAACCATTTTTCAACAAAAATGATAAGACATGAACAGAGGAAGAATCAAAACTCAACACTAAAGTATACAGAAAATACAAGTTAGATTCCATGATTATGACAGTTATATTAGATCTAAAGGAGGATCAAATCAAATTTCATTCTCTTCGGTATTTTTATGTGCCATTGTGACTATTGGAGTCTCATAAAATATATGAGTAATATTATCATGGATAGAGTCTAAAGGTGGGTTCAAGATAAACAACAAGAAGTCCACAATAGATTAGTGGTGGCATGTTGTGTATAAGCACTACATAAATGAAACAAAAAAAATCAAAAATAAAGGAGAAAAGTATTGGAGGAGATTATATTCTAAATCTTCTCTACGTGATTTGGTTTGATTTTTTTATGATTATTCTCTTCTTCTATAGAAAGTTTTTCTTATTTACAATGACATAACATCATATATGTATTTTCCTTTGTTGTCATGTTATCATCTCTATAAAGAGGACTCATCTATTAAAATCAACATGCAGTGAATATAACAACTCCTTTGCAATGCCTGACTTGAGTTCGGTAATCTAAACAATCTCGTTCGTGCTCAATTCACATGACCTGTCTTGGTTTAGTTTGATTTACCTATGGTTATTTCCCTATCTACTACATTATATATGAAAGAGTTTTCATCATACAATAATTACTCTTAAATTCATCATGACCTGTGATCTCTCTACATGGTTCTTGTTTTTTTTTAAAAAAAATCCTAATCATAGAAAAGATCCCACTTAGATACCAAATCTAGAGTAAAGATATTGTATCCATATTTGTCTTAGAAGATTGCAACTCAAGCATCTAAGTCTCTTGGTTTCAGTAGTTTTCCCAAAAAAAATGCATAAAGTTTAGTATTTTACATGACTTATTACATAACACAAGTACTTATATTACACAACAATTTTATGATCAACAAGACACTAAAATTATTTTACTAAGTAGGCAATATTTTTGCCTGGATTCTGATTAAACACTCACACTTTCTTAAAAACAATTAAGTATCATATAGTAGTGTGTGGGAGAACCAAGAATTAATGCAACAACTGCATGTCAATAACCAGTTCTGTGATAACCGACAGCAGCTGTACTGATCAGATTTAGCATGCCATCATACCCATGCATGTACTTACATCTACATTCTACAGGAACCTATCAATGGAAAGTCTGAGATTAATTATTAAAGTTCAATTCATCTCCAGGCAATATCTTTTCCCCTTATTGCCATCAAATGGCACCTGGACATATGAACAAGTGATGTATATATAATATAATGAAACAGTAAACATGTTTCCGAGAGTTGTGTTTTAGTATTTGACAACTGAGTAGAAACAATGGCTAAGCAGTACTCATGCAGGTGATGTTCATGGAGGTTCATGTTCTCTTTATGATTATCAAAAATATGAGCAGATGTAGTTAGACCTAACCTGTGTTGTTCTAGCACTCTCTGTCTTCCATGAAAGATGTAATAGTTTTTGCTGAAAGATAAAGCTGAGAAAACCTGATTATATGCATACAGAAAGTAGAAAGAAAGAAAAAAAAAACTACACATTACATATTCTTTCTTATGTATTAATCTCATGTAGGCTTACAAGATCTTGTATCTTTTAGCATATTCAATTGAAACTTGAATTTAATTTAGATACAAACATAATCAAATCTTAAGTATGCTGGGAAATAACATAGAAGCTAGAGAATTTAAGAACCTCTCCGAGCTTTCTCCAGTTTCAGTTTCCAGGGATCTATCTTTGTCAGTAGTGAAGAATCGAGATCCAGTGAGGACGATGAGCCCTGGGAAGATTCGACGCAGTTGTGCTGCGACTGAAGGAGAGGAAGGAGAGCAGCCGCCGCAGGCGACTTCAGGGATGATATGAAGTCGCTAGAGCCTCCAGCATCCGTCTGGCTGGTGACGAGATTTACCCCAAAAAGCCACATGCCCTTGTCTCTCGTCTGCTGGCTGTTATCCGGCGGAGGATCGACCTGAACTGGCTGCAGTGCGGCAGGAGGGTGAAAGAAAACTACCTGCTGCACGTTAGCGGGCGGGGAGGCGCCGGCGTTGGATCCTACCAGGGCTGCCAGAGGCGGCGGCATGAAGAAGTGGCCGAAGGAGATTCCACGAAGAGGGCGCCTCTCCGGCCTTCGCTTCCAGTCTATATAAAGCCGGTCCCGACCGAGCTCCCCGACTCCGCGGCCGAAGGCGATGGCATCTCCCGCGTCGAGGCGCTTCTCCTTCACGAAGCGGCTCCACCCCTTAGTCATTACGTAGCTCTGGCTGCTGCCCCAGTAGCAGTACCGGAAGCACCACGACTCTCCGTTACGGTCCTCGAAGGCGAGCATCATCCCGCTCCGGTTCCGGCCGCCAGCGTCGCCCAACGGGAAGTACTTCTCAACGTGCTGCTTGGGGATCACCAGCCGGTTGAGCTTCCCGACATCGCTCGGCGTCACCACTTTATCAAACATCGCCTCCTTGTCCGTGCCCCAAAAGGGGGACCAGGTAGAGGCGTCGGGACAGCGGTGTCGCGGGGGAAGGAATCGGCGGCAAGATCCGGGAGAGAAGGGGGGAGCCGGTAGGTTGCTGCTTGGAGAGGAGGAGAAGAGGGGAGAAACGGGAGAGAAGGGGAGAAAAGGGGGGCGGCGGAAATGGGAGAGAAGGGGAGAAAAGGGGGGCGGCGGTATCACGAAGCGGCGTGGATGTTGTGTGTACGAAGGGGAAAAAAAACCCTCGGCGGTATGAGTTAGAGAGAGAGAGAGAGGTTTTAGGATTTTCTCAAAACAATACCCGATTGAACCAGGTTTTTTTTAAATCGGTTTTAAATCGTTGTTTTAGCTTCCAAAACTGTTGTTATTGTTATAAAAAAGCGCACATAGACAACGGTTTTCAAACCGTTGTCGTAGTCTTCAAAAACCGTTGTTGTAGTCCCAAAATAGCGGACATAGACAACGGTTTTAAAACCGTTGTTGTAGCCTCCAAAAATCGTTGTCGTAGGCTCCAATCAACCTCTCAAAGACATCGGTTTTTGTTAAAACCGTTGTTAAAAAGTAAAAGACATCGGTTTTGACATAAAATCGATGTCTTTTGAGTGTTGTTAAATACCGATTTTCTTGTAGTGTCTTTACATAAGTTAACTGATTCTATTTCAGAAGCAAACAGAAGAGAATTGATTCGATTGGTGACTCGATTCATTCATAACAGTCGACTGACGCAAAAATCCAGTTGACTGACATTCAACATTCGATAAAATCAGATACGATTTCAAAAGGTTTAGTGGTCATTATCTGACACTGACCAAATCAGTCAATTGGTATGAGAAAATCAGTCGACTAATATTAAGAGAAGTTGAATCTTTAAATGGTGAGATTTTGCCATTAATGGGGATTCTGAATGTTATTTTTTGCTCCAAGTCTTATTGCTATAGTGCTCAAGAAATCATCTGGTGTTCAACTACAAACTTGGAGCAATTTCTAGAAGAAGAAGAAGCAAATTCATCAAGATTAGTGTAAACTTTCTTTTCTTCTTCTTTGTGGTGTTTGATTGTTCTTGTACAACTGTAATTCTGCTATAAGAAGGTTTCTCCACCTTTAGAATTTGTCTGAGAAGGAGAGGATATAGTGGAAGTGTAAAATATGGTTTAAAAAAAATTTATTAATGAGTTTTGGGTTTAAAACGCTAAACCCATTAGGAATCCGATAACTTCCCCCCATTAGCGATTTCCTGCTTCCGCCGACGCCGTTACTCCCTTGCGAAACCGACACTCATTTCCCCCTTATTCTCCACGTGAAACCGACGCATCTCCTGTTCATTTTCTCCTTCTTCCTCCCTGCCCCGACCGCCTTCGCTTTGTCGCCTGCATCTAGGGAAGCCAAGCACGACTTTTCCCTTCACTGCCCGACATCGTTGTCGCTGTGAAGATCACCACTGTCAGCTGCCACCGTCCGTCTCCCTCTCCCTGTCCTTCGCGCCCTAGCCGCAACCCATCGCCTTCTTTCGCTGTCGCGACAGCTTCTCTGTTTCGCGTCTTCTCCTCTCTGTTTCCTTTCAATCACGACGAGCAGTGGTGTCTGCATGAGATCTGAGATCGTCGGCGAAGGGAGGAGCTCCGAGGCCACGCCGACAGAAGCTCCTAGCCGTGCGGCAGCACCAAGCATAACCAGGCTCACGTGTGAACCAGCACTCGATCGGGCACCATTTGGAGAGGAAGATCGGGCGAAAGAGGAGTTTAGGGCTGGAATCTTAGATCGGGGCAGACGGTGGATTCTGATCGGATCGAGGGTTTTCCAATTTGAGGTAAGCTTTGCTATGACTTGTTGGATCTATTAGGGTTTAATGGCTGATTTGTGTTGCTGATTTGTGTGAAGAGAGATTTTATCAATTTAGCTATTCATCAGGAGTCGGTGTTAATTTCATTTCAATATCAAATTTGTTTATTTAGGCACTTGAGTGAGTAGCAAAGGAAACTTTCTCTTTTGTGCTATCTCTGAATCATTTGCTTGGGTTATTTGGTACCAGTAATAGATTCAGATTGCACTGTATGATAACAAGCAAATTTAGACAAATTTCAGGTTAGAGCCAGCAACCTAATTGCACCAAGGATTGTGAAACATCTTGCTATCTGCATAGAATATTCTCACCTAACTACAAGCAGCAACATGTTCTCAATAGGAGTGTATGAATATGAATCGGAGGTTGCAAACCATTCTGAAACATATCGAGTCTTGTCACTATATCCATGTAATTAGAGATTGGTTTAGAATCTAATTTGATTTTTGAGCAAACCATGGTTGGATCAGTTTAACTCTGGGTTAGGTAACTTAGAGGGGGTTAAACAAATCTTGTTATCGGCTAAGATTGTATTTGATGGGAAAATTTGTATATCGGTGGTATTTAGGAAAGTTATTTATTCTAATTACAGGGCATTGAACCAGATTTCTAGACGGAGGTTTTCTTTTCGGACATGGACTATTTTCGAAAGGCGGGTATCTGTCTTATCTCTTTAGATAAGTCGTTTTGACATGTATAGTTTTACTATAGCTGGTAGTAATTCTTTTTATGCTTTTATATATGCCTTGGTGCCCTGGTATGTCACTACTTACTTACATATGTTGTATACTATTTTTACCTGATACCTGTTTAGTTCCTTAGCATCTTGATACTTGCAATGTGTCTACAGGTTCATCAGAGTAGTGATATTCTGTTCTTACTGGGCATTGATTTTCTACTAGATGTATCTTGCATATATTAGTGTCATGCACCATTTTGCATGATTGCATGCTGACGATCATCGACTCCTTCGTAGTTTGAGCTCGTCGCTAGTTACATGATCTATACACACTGCCACTCATGGGTTAGTGGTACATCAGGAGGGTGTGTGCAGTTGCTCTGTCAGGGCTCCGCTCGGCCTCTTAGGGATAGTGGTTCCGCAGCATGGTAGCATTACAGGGATCCCTCCTTCGCATTATAAGACGAGGAGATGAGAGCATTGCTCCCCCATATGACCTGGGGTAGGAGGATAGGTGTACTCCGACAGCATCCTGTCCACTCGGTCACTCAGGAACAGTGATGGCAGAGTGCACAGTTGTTATAGCCCTACCTACTCGACCTTACCATTGTGGTGACGGTGGCTGACTGGTGTCAGGGGTGACCATGTTATTGCATCATGTGCATACGGCATGGATTACATTTATTTATGTTTGCTGCATTTTGGCTACTGCATATGTTTGACATTCACATACAGGAGGCCTTATGCATTTTGGTAGGTTATTCTGGTATGTACAACTCTTTCGTTCTTTCAGTTTTGCATTTATTACTATCCTTTCAGGAGACTGTACTGGCATGATTATTACTGTTAGGGATAGTTTACTATACATGTCTGTTAGATATCCGCTGAGTTTATGAGCTCACCCCGTTGATTTCATTCTTTTTAGGTTGATGTCAGTCTGGAGAGCCGCGCTGCTAGTCCCATGTCGAGATGACCTCGACCATTTGGTTTTCACTATGTTTTCAGTATTTGTGTTAGTACTGGTTCTATATAGTATGGATTTTCTTATACATGTTAGTTTTTAGTGTTTTTGTTATATTTACGGGTTGTGGTCTTGTGGGCCTTATATTGTGCTTGTTATGTACTTTTGACATGTTATGTTTATGGATTGTAGCCGTATAGGCTTATTTGTGGCTTTGTAGGCCTTAGGACATATATGTATTCAGGGAATTGCAATTGTTACAGGGGAGATGCTGTCGAAAATTTTCGGATAGCCGTCTCCCGAGGTATGACAGGAAGTGGTGAGCTGAGTGTGGATCCTTGGATAGTCGCCTCAAGGAGGCAGATACCAAGTAAATCGTTGAGTTAGCATTGTGTTCATTGATTGGTTGGGTAGCAAGAAATCTACATCGACAAAGTTCTAATAGAAACTTAGGATTTAAGAGCTTGATCAGATTGTTGTGATGGGGGAAATAATAAATTAATCTTCACTTCATGAGCTTTCAAGATACTTTGTAAATCTTCTAAAGTCATGCTCTTCAAATCTTTTGTCTGCTCAATAATAGTAATAAGGCTAAAATATTTTTCAGGAAGAGAACGAAGTACCTTTTATATAATTCTGAAATCTTCCAATGATTCACCATTTGAAGTCATTTGATTCATTATAGAACCAACTTTTGTGGAATACTCAACAACTTTATTATTTTCTTTCATCTCTAATTTTTTAAATTCTGATCTTAAAATTTGAAGTTAAATATTCTTCACTTGTTCATCACCTTTATAAGCTTTTTGTAGAATTTCCCAAGCTTGCTTCGATGTTGTTGCTTTGTGGATTTTCTCGAACTCCACTTTGTCTATTGCAAGATTGATTTGATTTAGAGCATGAATATCCTTCTTCTAGTTGTCCATCAAAACTTTCTTTTCGGCATCACTCAAGGCTTCTTCATCTTCGAACTCAAGAAATCCTTTGTCGACTATATTTCATAAGTCAAAAGCTTTCAACCAAACTTCAAATCTACTGCTCTAATAATCAAAATCTTCTTCGTTGAAAGTATGTGGAAATGGAGTAGTAATATTTTTTGATGTCATTTTTCTTGAAACTCACCACGCTCTGATACCACTTGAAGGGAGAGGAGATGTAACATTTGAGAATAAAAGAGGGGTATAACAATTACGAAGAAGAACTTCTCAATACATTGTATCCTTGCTACAACTTGGTTTATATAGTCATGACAAAGGAAATCCAAAGACATTTTGGTTCTTCCTACATTAAATCAAATGCAAGTACTTACAATCATGATAATTTAATTAGCCATTACATAATTGATAAATCCGCAAGCATACGGCTGTCGTCAAGTAATAAAAGATATCGAATCGTAGGGACCGTGGAATAAATCACTAAACTAACACAAGAAGAATGTAGAGTTCACGAAATTTGGGTTGAGATGGGGAAAGTGAGAGAGTGAAGTTGAGCTCCTAAACCTCAATCGAAGAAAAATCAACTAGTGACAGGATTGGGTAATCGATCCTAGGACTTCAGATTCCTCGAAATTGTGTTTGATTGACTATGGACTCCTTACCATTCCTCAATATTTTTACAATTACAGAGATTCTAACCAAAATATCCAATTAGAACTCATTAGGTTTCCTCAGAATAAAATCAATAATCCTCTAACGTTACGATTACTAGTTTGAGATGACCCTAGATAGCCTGATTATAGCTCTCCCGCTGTCATCGGGCACTCCAGCATACTACTAGGATCCTACTCCCTGTCATCGAGTACCCACTTAAGAACCTCTCTCTAGCAATCAATAATCATTAGCTATCTCTCATAAAGATTCATTGTAGCCTAAGAATTTCCTTGAAAAGTTTAGTTAAGGTTCACCTTCTGTCACAAGACACCCCGGTCATATGATCCTAAGATTTCCTCAAACCACAACTCACCCTCATCCTTATAGATTCATACCATTTATATTCATATCAACAAGCAAACACAAGACACAAATCCATAAAGCAAATGCACAAATATATTATAGAATATGGTAAACATAAATTCATAGTTACAATCATCCACAATACATCTCGATTCCTCCTACATCCTAGAATCTGAGGTTCTACTCCATGACGGAGGAGATACAACATGAAAAAGATTGAAAGAAATACATTTTAGATCCTAAATCTGAGATAAAAATAGAAAATAAAACTTATCAATGATTGTCATCTTCTTCACCTTGCAATCTCCTCGTTGATGGTGAATGAATACGATGGAGTAGGCCCAAATGGATGGATGGATCGTTGATTTTTACAAAATTTTACCTAGTAATTTGAGCTGATTAACATATCATTGGTTCGTGAAGTGCCAATATCAATTTTTTTTTGTCTTTTGTGTTTCTTAATTAATGGTACTGCTTAAAAAAAATAATCTCAGTTAATCGTATTGACTCAATTCCTGGGGTGATCGGCTCGGCCCTACGAAAGTTTCCCATCGGTCACCAGGATAAATCGGGAAGCACACGCAGCGGCCAACTGAGATGCCTAGCATCCATTGATTGCGATCCCCATTTGGAAGAAAATTCCCGCAAACACGCCGTAGCTGGGAATTGAACCGCGGGTGCCTGGGTGACAACCTGGATATCCTACCGCGGCACCATGGCGCCGGGGACAATGGTACTGCTCTAAAATTAAACGGGAAAGCACTTATGATTGACTAAATTAAACCAATCAATCATGGAAATGATAGACCTCTTCTTCTGCTTCTCTTAGTTTCATCTTGTCAGTGTCCCTCTCTTCAGTCTACAAAAGAATTGCTAAGGAAATAGATCTGCACGCCTTGTGAATATTTGACGTCAGACAGAATAGAGATTATTCTGAAGACGAAAGATTAGAGGAGAATTAAAAAGGGATCAAGATCAAAAAATTGAAAAAAAAATGAGTAGAAAACCACCGACGACGCCGCTTCTAGGTTTTTACTCAAAAAAAAGATAATTTTTATTAATCAATCAAATTGACCGTAAATGGCTAAACACGCCTATAAATAGGCTATAAACCAAAATCCTAATTTGACAAAGTCAAAAATATCAAAAAAAATCAAAAATAAAAAATAAGTTCGGAGATGCGGACGGAGCATTAAACGATGTCGGATGGGTCTGAAAGTGAGTCGGTGTGGATTTTACCCAATATCGAATAAAGATCTCTGAAAGAGCTTCGTTTAGCATCCGACCGTACCTCATTTTGATATCCGAATCAAAAATTATGATTCATTGAAGTTCGACTCCTTATGTGTTGCCTCTGCATCAATATTCCTCCATCGCCTAGCTAGCCATGGCTTGTGTCAATTTCAACCTAGACGTTAATTAGTGCTTCAGCGGGTTATGGAAATCCTGCCGGCGGCCCAAAAGCGACGTCGAGAAGTTGAACAAATTAAGAGATGCAAAAGCTCAAAGCCAAAAAAACGATGTCAAAAGCAAGATTGATGAAGCCAGGCGCGGGAGCAAACTCACAACTGCCGAAGCCAAGCAGTGGCAGCGTGACATGGAGTCGTTGGAAGATCGAGTAGCTACTATCTTTGACGATTTCAAACGCATCAATGAGCATTAATTAATTCTCAGTTCTTAATTAATTTTACTCTTTCAATTCCCCCAATATTAAGTCATTACAAATAAATTAAATTCTGATCGATCGATGTTTAGGTGGTTTTTATAATAATACTATCAAGATTGGGGCATGGGGAGGCCGCGGAGGAAATAAGTTTGACATCGGTCGACACACGATCGGCCCCACGACCATTTGTGAGGAGGTAAATCGAGAAACTGCATTTGGTCATGGCACAGGAGGATATCCAGGATTCCAATCCTTGTCCTCTTCTACAACTCTGCTGCATCGTAAGCAACTCAGCTAGGTCCCGGGAGCCATTTAGTGAAGATCTTGTATTCACATTTAAAGTTTTCAACTAATTAAACCAATCGTATTAATGGTTGATATCATATCTTTTATACCATATTAACATTGTCGATCCAAAAATAAAGATCCTTTGCGAACGCACTCGATCTCTCAGCCATGACATCTTCCTTGCCTGGCTTTCCACTCTGCATCCTAGACCTCGTTGTCGCTGCCACCGCCCATGATACTCACCAAGGGCGGCTCCTCAAACCAGATCCCATCGAACATTTTCTCTCCGTTCCCGAGAGTAAAGAGCTGCGACATGTAACGCTGTTTCGTCCTCCACCGGCTCCTCCTCCGCCACTTCATGAACTGGCTCCAGGCAGAACTTGAGGCGTAGGGCATCCGCTGCTTTGCCTCCTTCGGGCACAGGTGCCACGACACCCTCGCGCACAGTATCGCCCCGGCCGCCACCGTCGACTTGGTCGTTGTCACAGAGAAGTCGCTCTCGAACACCTACAAAGTGGAGGAGATGGGGCGGTCCCTGGTGTGCAAAAGGTTGGTTCTTATATTCTTCGAACTCACTCAGCAATACTGTTTCACGAGAGACATTATAATCTAAAAGAGAGGTGAAGTTTGGGAGAAATACTGAGGTCGGCTATGGATTTCTTACGATGGCATCGAGGAAGATGGAGGGTTGTCGTGAGTGGAATCTAGGTCTGCGATGAAGTTGGAAGTTAATTTCGACAACTTTAGGGACAGAATATTCGACGCTGTCTCCTTGCTCGGAGTAGCATTAGGCAAGAGGAACATTTTGGCGAAGGTATATAGGTGGGGAGGGAGATGGCTAGGAAAGATCTCACTTTTCCATGGAATCTCAATTTTGTTGGTCGGAAAATGAAGATGCAAGCGGAGTCGGTCGAGCCAAGTATCTAGCTCGAGTGAGATGCAAACAAATTATCTGACCGAGTAAATGAATTAGTTGGATGAGTAAGACTGAGGCCATTCCGAGCCACACACACAAACCGAGTACAACGAAGAGGCATTATTGAATAAATACGAGCGAGTCGGTTGGTCGCTTTTTGTAAGAACTAAGAATGTGGGCCGGACCGTGATCGATGCTCGTGGTTAGATTGGGCCAGTCGACTAACTTTCGTGAATATGCGCGGCTGAAGAGCGAGGCATGGCCAGCGTATTTAGGCAACACCTGGCTCAGTCGGATGGATGAAGCTTTTCGAGCGGTGTGTATGGAAGGGTAATGCAGTCAGACGTCTTATTGATGAAGGCGAGGCGAATGTTTTCGAGTTGTGTGGAGACGTGCTTCTGACTTCCTGGTGTAGCTCAGCAAAGTAAGAGTAACCATTCTCTCAATTGTAGTGAGAGTCGCAAACGAAGGGTCAGGAGACTAGGCTGTCGAGGATGTTGAGTGTCCAAGATGCTGAGTTAATCGGATGTATCAGCTCAAGACCGCAAACCAAAACGTCAAGTCTTTGGTGAGGGAAGCCGAGAGGGCTGCTGAGAGAGTCAAGCCATGTGAGGCTGAGTAGTTCGAGCTTGCTGTAAGGCGGAGCCATTAGCGAGGGGCTGAGAGGGCTGAGAGAGTCAGGCCATGTGAGGGCGAGTAGTCTGAGCATATCGTAAGGCAGAGCCATCAACAAGGGGCTGAGAGGGCTGAGAGAGTCAGGCCGTGTGAGGCTGAATAGTCTGAGCCTGTCGTAAGGCGGAGCCATCAACGAAGGGCTGAAAGGGCCGATAGAGTCAGGTTGTGTGAGGCCAAGTAGTCCAAGCCTGTCGTAAGGCGGAGCCATCAGCGAGGGGCTAAAAGGGCTGACAGATTCAGGCCGTGTGAGGCCGAGTAGTCCAAGCCTGTCGTAAGGCGGAGCCATCAGCAAGGGGCTGAGAAGGCCGAGAGAGTCAGGTCGTGTGAGGCCGAGTAGTTCTAGCCTGTCGTAAGGCGGAGCCATCAATGAGGGGCTGAGAGGGCCGAGAGAGTCAGGTCGTGTGAGGCTGAGTAGTTCGAGCCTGTCGTAAGGCGGAGTCATCAGCGAGGGGCTGAGAGGGCCAAGAGAGTTTGTGCGGGAACCTGCTTTTTGCATACGTAATTGGTACAGATATATGATATCAGTTGGTACATTAAGTGTGGCAGGGATGCAAGTGTGTGGCATGCCATGGCCATGAAAGCTTCTTTTCTTGGGGGTCAGCTAAGTAGTAAGACCCGTCGGCGAGTCGGCAAGTGACTCAGTATGATCCTTCCCATCACGGCTCAAGCTTTCCCACTCCATCCATGGGCATCCATTTCTTCCATACAAAGTCTCCAACGTGAAATGAGCGAGGAATCACTCGCTTGTTGTACATTTGACTCATGCGTTGACGGTAGGTATGAAGTCACATGTTCGTTTGATCCCAGGTTTCCATGATGACATCTAACTCCACAGATCTCTGAGCGGCATTATCTCCTGCACCAGAATACGCTCTGATTCGTGTTGACTCACAGACGATCTCGACAGGGACCACCGCCTCGCCCCCGTAGACGAGATGGAAAGGGGTCATCCCTATGTTGTCCCGTGGCATTGTCCGATATGCCTAGAGAATGTTGGAGAGCTCGTCGATCAATAAGCCTTCTATATGATCTAATTTGGTCTTCAATCCTCGGATGAGCTCTCTTTTCACCATCTCGATTTGCCCGTTACTTTGTGGATAATAAACCAAGGTGAAAGCTTGTTTAATTCCCAAGTTTTGACACCATTCCTGAAGATTTCGCCCTTGGAATTGTCTTCCATTGTCCGACACCAGCTTGCGGGGAATGCCAAATTGACATACGATATTCTGTCAAAGGAATTTGAGGACACTTTTCTCTCTAATGTGCGCTAGTGGCTCGGCTTCCATACACTTGGAGAAGTAGACCACGACCAGCAGGAATTTCTTTTGGCCGAGCCCAACTGGGAAAGGGCCAACTATATCAATTACCCACTGATCAAAGGGGCAAGAGACGGTGGAAGTCTTCAGAAGCTCAATTGGATGATGAAGCAAAGTATGGTGCCTTTGACAGCTAAGGCAAGTGCTGATGAGCCGAGCTGAGTCAGCCTGCAAAGTGGGCCAGAAATACCTGGCCAACAATACTTTGCGAACCAGAGTTCTCTTGTCGGTGTAGTTGCTGCAACATCCTTGATGTATTTCGCGCATAACATAGTCAGCTTCATCGGGTCCTAGACACTTGAGAAGAGGGCGAGAGAAGGCTCGCTTGTATAAAATATCCCCAATCAAGATGAACCGAGTGGCTCTCCGTTTGAGGGTCTGAGCTTGCTCCGGGTCCTCGGGTAGAATCTCTTTCCTTAAAAAGGAGATGATAGGCGTCTGCCAATTTGCTGGCTTTGCTGGTCGGAGTGTTTGGTCCACTTGGGCAATTAATTGTTCTTGTATGGCAGGCTCTTCTAAATCTCAACTAGTCAATGCATTGGCCAGTTTGGTCAGCTCGTCGGTCTTCTGATTGTCAGTCTACGGTATTTTTTACAGGGCCACTTCCTAGAACTTGACCTTCAGTTTGTCCACGGCCTCGGCATAGCATTTCAACCGCTCGTTGCGGATCTCGAAAGTACCTTTT